>NW_026294573.1:10498507-10801007 GCF_007827085.1 Peromyscus californicus insignis
TCTCAGCCAGTTAAAAGTTACTAGTGTAACAGCTGCTTGCTTAACCAATTATGTATGAGATGACCTAACTGTCCCTGAAACTCCCTTCCAAGGAGGTGCTTCAAAGGAACCTGCACACTCTACTCAGGGTCGACTTCACAGGCATGCTGGAATATTCATTAATACACGGTCTCGGCTTTTAGGTACCATTCGAGTCTGGGGTCCTAAAGACCATTTTGCCTTGCAAAGTTCAGTGGTCACCTTCCTGTGGGTCCTGCATGTCCAGTCGACACAACATTTTTTTTTTTTAAGCAGTCCAGGCAAGAACAGTTTCTTGCCCAAATGGCTATTTTGGCCAAGAAGAAGATAAACTCCACATGGAGTGTCTTTGACACCCATCCTCTCTTTGAAGTAAATTGGTGCTGACAGGAGCAGACATCTCACTGTCCAGAAAGTCCAAGGTTTTCAAACATTTTAAATGCCGTATTCTGTAGGTCTTTGAAGTGTTTGAAGGTTACCCACCTGATTGAATTATGTCCATGTATACCCAGAAAACTTCACATGCCTATAAGTTTGACTATCATAGAAGACTAATTATTCATCTGTACTTCTCAATTATCCATTACAATTTCAATGAGTTATGTAAACTTAATACCTTAAAAGAGAGCAGAAATATACATACAGTATAACAAAATTAACTTTAAATTTGTATCAATAAACTAAAATCTACAGCAGTGGAAAATATTTTACACTAGTTGTTGCTCTTTAAAAGCAGATTCAGCCGGGCGGTGGTGGCTCATGCCTTTAATCCCAGCACTCGGGAGGCAGAGGCAGGCGGATCTCTGTGAGTTAGAGGCCAGCCCGGTCTCCAAAGCGAGTTCCAGGAAAGGCGCAAAACTACACAGAGAAACCCTGTCTCGAAAAACCAAAAAAAAAAAAACAACAAACAAACAAACAAACAAATAAAAGCAGATTCATTAATCTACCCTTTCATCCAATCATATCTATATCCTATATTTCCGTATCATATCCCCCTTCTTTCTTTTTTAATTTTTCCCTTTTCTGTTGAATTAAAAAGGAATATTTTAACTTGTTTATTGCTTGTATATAGTGTATATAGTTATTGTATTTATTGTATATAGTTTTCCTTCTATTAGTTTTATCTGTTTAAATTATTATTTTATTTTCATTAGACAAAAACTGGGGAAATGTGGTGATACTCTGTTTGTGCTGAAATGTGGCGATGTTTTATTTGTACGTTAATAAATAAGGCATGCCTGGAGATCAAGGGAAGAAAGGCCAGCCACTTTTAAGTAAACACAGAAGTCAAGCAGTGGTAGCACACGCCCTTAATCCGATCACATGTCAGGCAGAGTCTCTGTGGGTTCAAGGCCAAGTGTAGTGAGACACGCCTTTAATCCCAGTACCAACCCTAGAGACCTGGAGGTCTGTGCAGACAGGCGGTGACAAGGAAGTGAGGTAGCTGGGCTAAGGGCCAATGAGAGGGCAGAACAGCGAGGCAATCAAAACCCAGGCAATAAAAACCTAGGTAGACGGGAAGTCAGGGCCTTTTGGAAGGTGCAGAGCTGGTGAGGTAAGGTAGCTCTGGTGGCTCCCCGTATTTCCCTGACCTCTAAGGCTCTCACCCCTATATTTGGCTCTGTGTTTCTTAATTAATAAGACCGTTTAGAAATTCGTTTACAGGGCCAGGTGTGACTCTAAGCTCCTGGACAGCGTCTTCTCTGGTTCCTCTGAAGCTTTTATAACCCATTACTACTCACCAGGCTGGTCTCAAACTCAGAGATCCTCCTGCCTCTGCCTCCCGAGTGCTGGGATTAAAGGCGTGTGCCTCTGTTGGGGGATCTAGTTGGTCCCGGGCCGGCTCTCTGGTGTCGGCTGGTTTTGGAAGCCCATTTCTGAGGTCCAGGTGTGTGTGTGTGTGTGTGTGTGTGTGTGTGTGTGTGTGTGTGTGTGTGTGTGTGTGTTTGTGTCGGGGCTACTCCGGTTCAGCGGCCGCAGACATGGCGTCCTCTACCGTGGCCGGGAAACAGAGGATTCCCAAAGTGGCCAAGGTGAAAAACAAAGCGCCAGCTGAGGTGCAGCTAACTGCAGAGCAGCTCTTAAGAGAGGCTAAAGAGAGAGAACTCGAGCTCCTTCCACCCCCGCCTCAGCAGAAGATCACAGATGAAGAGGAGCTCAATGATTACAAACTTCGGAAGAGGAAGACTTTTGAAGATAACATAAGAAAAAATAGGACTGTGATTAGTAACTGGATCAAGTACGCTCAGTGGGAAGAAAGTGTAAAGGAAATCCAAAGGGCTCGGTCCATATACGAGCGTGCCTTGGATGTAGACTATCGGAATGTTACACTCTGGCTGAAATACGCCGAGATGGAAATGAAGAACCGCCAGGTCAACCATGCCCGAAATATCTGGGACCGAGCCCTAACAACTCTGCCCCGAGTCAGTCAGTTCTGGTACAAGTCCACGTACATGGAGGAGATGTTGGGCAATGTCGCCGGTGCCCGTCAAGTGTTTGAGCGCTGGATGGAATGGCGGCCTGAGGAGCAGGCCTGGCACTCCTACATCAACTTCGAGCTGAGACACAAAGAGGTGGAGCGGGCCCGGACCCTTTACGAACGCTTTGTGCTCGTGCACCCTGCTGTGAAGAACTGGGTCAAGTATGCCCGATTCGAAGAGAAGCATGCTTATTTTGCCCATGCGCGGAAAGTCTACGAGAGAGCAGTGGAGTTCTTTGGAGAGGAGCAGATGGACGCACACCTGTATGCGGCCTTTGCTAAATTTGAGGAAAATCGGAAAGAATTGGAAAGGGTACGAGTTATCTACAGATATGCCCTGGATAGAATTTCAAAACAAGGGGCGCAAGAACTCTTGAAAAACTATACCATCTTTGAGAAGAAGTTTGGTGACCGGAGGGCTGCTGAAGATCTCATCGTGAGCAAACGGAGATGCCAATATGAAGAAGAGGTGAAGGCTGATCCGTACAATTACGATGCCTGGTTTGATTACTTGCGCCTGGAGGAAAGTGAGGCGGAGGCCGACACAGTGCGGGAAGTCTATGAGAGGGCCATTGCCAACGTGCCGCCCATCCAGGAGAAGAGGCACTGGAAGCGCTACATCTATCTCTGGATCAACTACGCGTTCTATGAAGAGCTGGAAGCCAAGGATCCTGAGAGGACAAGGCAGGTCTATCAAGCGTCTTTGGCACTAATTCCTCACAAAAAGTTCACATTTGCCAAAATGTGGTTATATTATGCACAGTTTGAAATACGACACAAAAATCTGACACTGGCCAGAAGAGCTTTGGGGACTTCCATAGGCAAATGTCCAAAGAACAAGTTATTCAAAGGGTATATAGAACTGGAACTACAGCTTCGAGAATTTGACAGATGCCGCAAGCTTTATGAGAAGTTCTTGGAATTTGGACCTGAAAATTGTACCTCATGGATTAAGTTTGCAGAATTAGAGACAATCCTCGGTGATAGCGATAGAGCCCGGGCCATCTACGAATTAGCCATCAGCCAGCCAAGCTTAGACATGCCAGAGGTACTTTGGAAATCATATATCGATTTTGAGATGGAGCAGGAAGAACCTGAAAGAGCACGAAACCTTTACCGACAATTGCTTCAGCGAACACAGCATGTCAAGGTATGGATCAGTTTGGCTCAGTCTGAGTTATCCTCAGGGGCAGAAGCAAGTGTGACTACATGCAGACAGATTTACCAAGAGGCGAACAAAGCCATGAGAAACCGTGAAGAGAAAGAAGAGAGACTTACGTTGCTGGAATCCTGGCGAGGTTTTGAAGATGAATTTGGAACAGTATCAGACAAGGAAAGAGTAGACAAACTCATGCCAGAAAGGGTCAAGAAGAGGAGGAAGGTCCAGGCCGAAGATGGGTCTGACGCCGGCTGGGAAGAATACCATGATTACATCTTTCCAGAGGAGGCTGCCAACCAGCCTAACCTCAAGTTTCTGGCAATGGCCAAGCTTTGGAAGAAACGGCAACAAGAAAAAGAAGCTGCCCAACAGGATCCAGATAAGGACGTTGGTGAGAGTGAATCCTCATCTTTTTAAATGTTGGAACTTTTTTTTTTTTAATAGAAATGAATAGTTTAGAACTTTGATTTCTGAACTTTTTTATATAATTACACAGTAAGGAGTGATCTTTGATAGCTACCTTTCTAATTATTTTTTAAAACACTCTTGGGTTAAATGTCGATAGAACACCATAGATTCTTGTGTTCACCCCTCCTGCTCCTACCCGATATGAAAATGAGTTTTATATGGCCTGTGTACTCACATGCCCATCAGTGTATGACAGATAATTTATAAGCCCTGACATTCCCCTACAATGAGACAATGTTTAGACCTAAAAGTGAAGTGATGATACACACTGGTACATGGATAAACTCTGATAAGGTTATAGAAAGCGAGAGAAACAGATTGACCAAGTTGTGCATTGTGATTCCATGTACAGTAACTGTCCAGAACAGGCAGATCCCAAGAGAGTGGATTATGCTTGTCAGGCCTGGGGAGAGAGGGGAGAGGGAATGAGTGCTTCTAGGAAGATCCCTTTGCTTCTAGGAAGATGCCTTTTCGGGAAGATGACGATATTCTACAACTATCGTGAATGTACAAGATGTTGCTGACGGTTTACGTTTAAAATGCTATGTGGTTATCTTGTATTTTAAAAATAAATTTTATCATATTAATACAATGGCCTGTGTAGTCTATGCTCACTCCTTTGGCTTCTGTGGATTTTCCAGACACTGGGTTTGTTTTCTTCTTTTTTGACTTTTGATTTTAGGTTTGACCATGGAGCCCTGGCTAAGGTGGAATTCTAGATCCTCCTAGCTGAGGAGTGTTGGTGGTGCTCTCCTAAGTCTAGCTCCACCCAGACATTCTGACGCATGTTCCCCCAGTCAGCTCCTGTAGTTCCCACACTGTCTGAGATTAGAGAGGAGCTCCCAGCATTCAGACGATTCTTATTCAGTACTTCAGACCCCAGCTTGGCTTCCGTCTCGGGATCTTTCTTTCCATCCTTTCTTTGGATACCATTCCACGGTGCTAAGGACAGCATCAGGGGCTTCCGATGTGCTTGGCAGGAGCTCTTCTGCCACGTGTGTTATGCTTGCACACCGTTAATTCCAGCACCCAGGAGGCACAGTACCTAGAGGTCCTGCGGTCGAGGTCATTCTAGTCTACATAAAGGGTATCACGTCAACACACTCACACACACACACACACACACACACACACACACACACACACACACACACACACACAAAACATGAGAACTTCCACTTCCTCAGAGAGACAGCCACAAAGCTCACTTTTACTCCTTAGCATCCTTCACCCTGAGATACAGATTGGACTTTCTTCCCATGCCTGTGGGAAGAGGTAAAGGTTCCTTTAGCCATTGCTGCATGTCCCAGGAGCAGTCCCACACACCTGGAAGCCCTCTTCCAGAGAGGCTCAGCATTGATCCAAGATTCTCTAGCTGGAATTCTCCTGTTCCAGAAGCTGCTGTCCTGCCCTTTGACACCATTCTCACTAAAGCCCAAACTTGCCTGGACCTCCCAATTTTGTCCCAGCTGGCCTGGAGTACCTGATCCGGTTGGCTTCACCTTACAAGCCTACACAATCATACTCATCTCAAATCCAAATGTCAACATTGCTTTTATTCCCATTTTTCCGTATCTCACCCAAACAAATAGTTAATAGTTTTCATCTAGAGAATATAAAGGAATGTTTATTGTGTCACCTGGGCTGGTCTTAGCCCTGGATATTAGCAGAGGATGGACTAGGTTCCTTAGGGGTCACTGAATCACCATCTATGGACCAGATGGCAGGGCACTGAATCCAGCAAGTGAGTGCAGCCTCCATCACTGTAGAGGGCTTCAGTGACTCCTCTGAGACTCTGACTCTTAAGGACCATTTGAGTCACAGGTCCTCTAATCAACCACTGCCTTCCAGTCCCTGGGAGGAGGGATCAGTTTTCTCAGTCCCCACCATGCTCCTCCACATGGAGTTCAAGATGGTCCATGGAACGGATAGCATCAAATGTGCCACCATTAAGCGAGGAATCTTAGGGATCTAGTAAATGCAGGAGTATGTTGATGACCCACTCCAGGAGCTGGGACTGAGTATTACTGACATGTGGCCACAGCATGCAGAGTGTTGGCTGGGAAAGGCTTCATTTACTCTTGGGCTTAGACAGACAGTCAGGTTGTGGAACATTGTGGTGGCTCAATGCATGAGATTTCGCTACATCAACCGAAAGACCTTAGTGTGATGCCCAGAATCTCCTGTGGAAAAAGAAACTGACCATTGAAAGTCATCCTCTGAAGGCAGGCATGGTGGCAAGTGTCTTTAATCCCAGCACACGGGAGGCAGGGGCATGTGGATTTCTGGGAGTTGGTAGCTGGTCTGGTGTACATAATGAGTTCCAGGATGGCCAGAGCTGTGTATGAGACCACATCTCAGACGGGGTGGGGGTGGGGATGGGGGGAGGGGTCAAGGGGTGGGGGGGGAGACAGAGGGAGAGAGACAGAGACAGAGAGAGAGAGAGAGAGAGAGAGAGAGAGAGAGAGAGAGAGAGAGAGAGGGAGCATCCTCTGACCTCCACATTGTTACAATGGCACAGAGGGGCCTACATACAGACTCACATACACACTCAATGATAATAATTCAAAGGCACATCCAGAAAACATGTGTGGTGCGTGTGTAGATGTAGAAGACAGCAAGTGCTCCCAGAGAACAGAAAAAGCAAGGGTGGTGTCAGATAATCTGGAACTGTTCCAAGAGTTTCAGGGTGCTGAAATCAAACGCTGGTCCCCAGAAAGAACAGCAAGCCCTGTTAACCTCTGAGCCATCTCTGCAAGAGAATCTCTCTCTAGCTCTTTGACTGGGGTTTCATGAAGCTGAAGTGTATAAAATGCCCAAGAAGAAGGAATTTTGGATCATTGTTCACTCTGAAAGTTCTAGGATGCAGAAGGTGTAGAAACAAGGGGGGCACGAGAATATGCAAACACGGTAAGCGTGATGAACAACTATGAAATTGTCAATGAAAGCGCCTCAGTAAATTAAAAGAATACAATGCCCTCTCATGCAAAAGGGTTTTCTTGAAACCTATGGAAAAGTGTAATGCTCAGGGTGGTGGGGGAAATAATATCCAGCTCCTCAAGCCTTCCGAAGCAAGAAAAAGACAGATCACAGCTCAACAGTGAGAATGCTGTATGCCCAACACCAGTTCATAGTTCAAACAACTTACCGTTCAAGAAAGAAACATGTATCCATAAATTACAAATCTCCATGTAAGATGGACAACCAAAAGGCAGAGGCCAAACCAAGACAGAGGCATGGAGCCTGCCTCATCCAGTCCATTATGCTCCTTGTAATATCCTCTCTCTTTATCCCCTTCCCTGTGTCTATGGTCTCTCAGACACTGATTGTGCTGGGATGAAATCCCTACCATTTTCCAGTCTCTCTTCCTGTCCGAGGTTGGGTCTGCACTGTTGACCTTCATTAGAAAATGAGCCCCTGGTTCTCCATGTCGAAGCTTCACTCCCTCTAATCTGAACTAATGGAGCAGTCTTGTTTCCCAAGTGCATCCAAAATCCCTTGAGTACACATGTTCTGTGTCTCCAATGAGTCCCTTGCATCCCGGCTTTCATTTTTCAGAGCCCAGCTGTGGCCTCTCCTTATTGATTGCAAACAGGAGCATGGTTTGAACTTCAGGTTGTAGACACAGAATCCATGAAAATCCAGACACCTCTTACCAACAAAGTAAATCAGCTTGGGCTGCCTTATAGCCCCGAGTGTTTCCATGAGCTTAGAACAATGTGGCAGGTCTGTCTGGCAGGACGTCACCAATGTTATCATAGATCTCCACGGAGGCAGGGTACATCTCTAGGGTCTGATGTCTCAGGTCAGAAGGGTGCTGCCGCAGCTTCTTCAGGTTTCACAGGACAGGAAGTTCTTCACAAATTTGACCTAGGAGCCTTCGCAGGGAGGAGGACACTGATTTGGAAGTGTCTGTGATCATAGATCCCTTCAAGTCTAAGCTCAGCAGTGTAGCTGTCAGTCTTTCTTTCTGTCTTCCCAGAGTGAATGGCTTCAATGTAAAATAATGACACCCTCTCGACCTGTATTCCCCCTCTTCTGGGATGATTCACCGCAGGTTGGGTCTCACTAATGACATCTGGAGAGCAGACAGACACCATCCTGTCTTCCAGCCCGTATGTTGCAGAAATTGGGGTGGGCATCCCAGAAATGGAGCACTTGTAGTGTCCAGTTCTTGTGGGTTAAACAGAAAGATTCCGGTGTCTGGAACTAAATTTATAATCTGATTTGACCCCTGCCTTAGTTAGGGTTTCTCTTGCTGCAACAAAACACCATGACCAAAGAGCAAGTTGGGGAGGAAAAAGGTTTATTTGACTTACACTTCAGCATTACTGTTCATCACTGAAGGAAGTCAGCACAGGAAATCAAAACAGGGCAGCCTGATGACTGGCTTGCTTCACTGGGCTTGCTCAGCCTACCTTCATATAGAATTGAGGACCAGTAGCCCAGGGATGGCGCCATCCACCGTTGGGCTGAGCCCTCCCCCATTGATCACTAATTGAGAAAATGCCTTTCAGCTGGATCTCATTGGAAGCATTTCCTCAACTGAGGCTCCTTCCTCTCATGACTCTAACTTGTGTCAAGTTGACACACCAAACCAGCCTGTACAAGCCCACATCTCAAATTCCCTTCATTCCATTCTTTGAACCCAGTCTGTTTCCTTTTCTAGTGACTGGGGAAGGAAGAAGAGCCGCATCATATATTGACTGCATCTGTTTGTCATGCCTAGATTCCAGGGTCCCCCAAAGAACACCAAGGAGTCCGAATCCATAAGCAAAAGCAGAGAGCCTGGATTCATGCAAGCTGTAGATGGACCCTCCTTGTGTATGATACAGTGGTACTATCAGAGAGCGCCAATCTGGGCGGGACCACATTTTTGTTTTGTTTTGTTTTTTATCATATTAGAGGTTGGGGGTGATTTGATTTCCAAGGTTCAGGACCCTAATTGGCTGACAGTTGTCTAGGGGTTTAGGTATGTGCTGGGCATGTTTGGACCATCAGGTATTTATTTCCCCTTAGTTGTTGGTCCTCCCTAGTTGGGGTCAGCTTATTGCTTTTTCTGGGCACTGGGTAGTACCTGCCAGCAAGCCTATCATGGCAGCTGTGTCTGGGCCTCTAAGCATGTGTTCAAGCTTCACGATGTCTCAAGGACAAATCCTGCAGCTCCCCTTCCGACGACGACGAGTCACGTGCGGACTTGCCCAAGCTTGTGCAAGTGAGAACGAAAAGGATGAGACTAAATCTCAGCCAGTTAAAAGTTACTAGTGTAACAGCTGCTTGCTTAACCAATTATGTATGAGATGACCTAACTGTCCCTGAAACTCCCTTCCAAGGAGGTGCTTCAAAGGAACCTGCACACTCTACTCAGGGTCGACTTCACAGGCATGCTGGAATATTCATTAATACACGGTCTCGGCTTTTAGGTACCATTCGAGTCTGGGGTCCTAAAGACCATTTTGCCTTGCAAAGTTCAGTGGTCACCTTCCTGTGGGTCCTGCATGTCCAGTCGACACAACATTTTTTTTTTTTAAGCAGTCCAGGCAAGAACAGTTTCTTGCCCAAATGGCTATTTTGGCCAAGAAGAAGATAAACTCCACATGGAGTGTCTTTGACACCCATCCTCTCTTTGAAGTAAATTGGTGCTGACAGGAGCAGACATCTCACTGTCCAGAAAGTCCAAGGTTTTCAAACATTTTAAATGCCGTATTCTGTAGGTCTTTGAAGTGTTTGAAGGTTACCCACCTGATTGAATTATGTCCATGTATACCCAGAAAACTTCACATGCCTATAAGTTTGACTATCATAGAAGACTAATTATTCATCTGTACTTCTCAATTATCCATTACAATTTCAATGAGTTATGTAAACTTAATACCTTAAAAGAGAGCAGAAATATACATACAGTATAACAAAATTAACTTTAAATTTGTATCAATAAACTAAAATCTACAGCAGTGGAAAATATTTTACACTAGTTGTTGCTCTTTAAAAGCAGATTCAGCCGGGCGGTGGTGGCTCATGCCTTTAATCCCAGCACTCGGGAGGCAGAGGCAGGCGGATCTCTGTGAGTTAGAGGCCAGCCCGGTCTCCAAAGCGAGTTCCAGGAAAGGCGCAAAACTACACAGAGAAACCCTGTCTCGAAAAACCAAAAAAAAAAAAACAACAAACAAACAAACAAACAAATAAAAGCAGATTCATTAATCTACCCTTTCATCCAATCATATCTATATCCTATATTTCCGTATCATATCCCCCTTCTTTCTTTTTTAATTTTTCCCTTTTCTGTTGAATTAAAAAGGAATATTTTAACTTGTTTATTGCTTGTATATAGTGTATATAGTTATTGTATTTATTGTATATAGTTTTCCTTCTATTAGTTTTATCTGTTTAAATTATTATTTTATTTTCATTAGACAAAAACTGGGGAAATGTGGTGATACTCTGTTTGTGCTGAAATGTGGCGATGTTTTATTTGTACGTTAATAAATAAGGCATGCCTGGAGATCAAGGGAAGAAAGGCCAGCCACTTTTAAGTAAACACAGAAGTCAAGCAGTGGTAGCACACGCCCTTAATCCGATCACATGTCAGGCAGAGTCTCTGTGGGTTCAAGGCCAAGTGTAGTGAGACACGCCTTTAATCCCAGTACCAACCCTAGAGACCTGGAGGTCTGTGCAGACAGGCGGTGACAAGGAAGTGAGGTAGCTGGGCTAAGGGCCAATGAGAGGGCAGAACAGCGAGGCAATCAAAACCCAGGCAATAAAAACCTAGGTAGACGGGAAGTCAGGGCCTTTTGGAAGGTGCAGAGCTGGTGAGGTAAGGTAGCTCTGGTGGCTCCCCGTATTTCCCTGACCTCTAAGGCTCTCACCCCTATATTTGGCTCTGTGTTTCTTAATTAATAAGACCGTTTAGAAATTCGTTTACAGGGCCAGGTGTGACTCTAAGCTCCTGGACAGCGTCTTCTCTGGTTCCTCTGAAGCTTTTATAACCCATTACTACTCACCAGGCTGGTCTCAAACTCAGAGATCCTCCTGCCTCTGCCTCCCGAGTGCTGGGATTAAAGGCGTGTGCCTCTGTTGGGGGATCTAGTTGGTCCCGGGCCGGCTCTCTGGTGTCGGCTGGTTTTGGAAGCCCATTTCTGAGGTCCAGGTGTGTGTGTGTGTGTGTGTGTGTGTGTGTGTGTGTGTGTGTGTGTGTGTGTGTGTGTGTTTGTGTCGGGGCTACTCCGGTTCAGCGGCCGCAGACATGGCGTCCTCTACCGTGGCCGGGAAACAGAGGATTCCCAAAGTGGCCAAGGTGAAAAACAAAGCGCCAGCTGAGGTGCAGCTAACTGCAGAGCAGCTCTTAAGAGAGGCTAAAGAGAGAGAACTCGAGCTCCTTCCACCCCCGCCTCAGCAGAAGATCACAGATGAAGAGGAGCTCAATGATTACAAACTTCGGAAGAGGAAGACTTTTGAAGATAACATAAGAAAAAATAGGACTGTGATTAGTAACTGGATCAAGTACGCTCAGTGGGAAGAAAGTGTAAAGGAAATCCAAAGGGCTCGGTCCATATACGAGCGTGCCTTGGATGTAGACTATCGGAATGTTACACTCTGGCTGAAATACGCCGAGATGGAAATGAAGAACCGCCAGGTCAACCATGCCCGAAATATCTGGGACCGAGCCCTAACAACTCTGCCCCGAGTCAGTCAGTTCTGGTACAAGTCCACGTACATGGAGGAGATGTTGGGCAATGTCGCCGGTGCCCGTCAAGTGTTTGAGCGCTGGATGGAATGGCGGCCTGAGGAGCAGGCCTGGCACTCCTACATCAACTTCGAGCTGAGACACAAAGAGGTGGAGCGGGCCCGGACCCTTTACGAACGCTTTGTGCTCGTGCACCCTGCTGTGAAGAACTGGGTCAAGTATGCCCGATTCGAAGAGAAGCATGCTTATTTTGCCCATGCGCGGAAAGTCTACGAGAGAGCAGTGGAGTTCTTTGGAGAGGAGCAGATGGACGCACACCTGTATGCGGCCTTTGCTAAATTTGAGGAAAATCGGAAAGAATTGGAAAGGGTACGAGTTATCTACAGATATGCCCTGGATAGAATTTCAAAACAAGGGGCGCAAGAACTCTTGAAAAACTATACCATCTTTGAGAAGAAGTTTGGTGACCGGAGGGCTGCTGAAGATCTCATCGTGAGCAAACGGAGATGCCAATATGAAGAAGAGGTGAAGGCTGATCCGTACAATTACGATGCCTGGTTTGATTACTTGCGCCTGGAGGAAAGTGAGGCGGAGGCCGACACAGTGCGGGAAGTCTATGAGAGGGCCATTGCCAACGTGCCGCCCATCCAGGAGAAGAGGCACTGGAAGCGCTACATCTATCTCTGGATCAACTACGCGTTCTATGAAGAGCTGGAAGCCAAGGATCCTGAGAGGACAAGGCAGGTCTATCAAGCGTCTTTGGCACTAATTCCTCACAAAAAGTTCACATTTGCCAAAATGTGGTTATATTATGCACAGTTTGAAATACGACACAAAAATCTGACACTGGCCAGAAGAGCTTTGGGGACTTCCATAGGCAAATGTCCAAAGAACAAGTTATTCAAAGGGTATATAGAACTGGAACTACAGCTTCGAGAATTTGACAGATGCCGCAAGCTTTATGAGAAGTTCTTGGAATTTGGACCTGAAAATTGTACCTCATGGATTAAGTTTGCAGAATTAGAGACAATCCTCGGTGATAGCGATAGAGCCCGGGCCATCTACGAATTAGCCATCAGCCAGCCAAGCTTAGACATGCCAGAGGTACTTTGGAAATCATATATCGATTTTGAGATGGAGCAGGAAGAACCTGAAAGAGCACGAAACCTTTACCGACAATTGCTTCAGCGAACACAGCATGTCAAGGTATGGATCAGTTTGGCTCAGTCTGAGTTATCCTCAGGGGCAGAAGCAAGTGTGACTACATGCAGACAGATTTACCAAGAGGCGAACAAAGCCATGAGAAACCGTGAAGAGAAAGAAGAGAGACTTACGTTGCTGGAATCCTGGCGAGGTTTTGAAGATGAATTTGGAACAGTATCAGACAAGGAAAGAGTAGACAAACTCATGCCAGAAAGGGTCAAGAAGAGGAGGAAGGTCCAGGCCGAAGATGGGTCTGACGCCGGCTGGGAAGAATACCATGATTACATCTTTCCAGAGGAGGCTGCCAACCAGCCTAACCTCAAGTTTCTGGCAATGGCCAAGCTTTGGAAGAAACGGCAACAAGAAAAAGAAGCTGCCCAACAGGATCCAGATAAGGACGTTGGTGAGAGTGAATCCTCATCTTTTTAAATGTTGGAACTTTTTTTTTTTTAATAGAAATGAATAGTTTAGAACTTTGATTTCTGAACTTTTTTATATAATTACACAGTAAGGAGTGATCTTTGATAGCTACCTTTCTAATTATTTTTTAAAACACTCTTGGGTTAAATGTCGATAGAACACCATAGATTCTTGTGTTCACCCCTCCTGCTCCTACCCGATATGAAAATGAGTTTTATATGGCCTGTGTACTCACATGCCCATCAGTGTATGACAGATAATTTATAAGCCCTGACATTCCCCTACAATGAGACAATGTTTAGACCTAAAAGTGAAGTGATGATACACACTGGTACATGGATAAACTCTGATAAGGTTATAGAAAGCGAGAGAAACAGATTGACCAAGTTGTGCATTGTGATTCCATGTACAGTAACTGTCCAGAACAGGCAGATCCCAAGAGAGTGGATTATGCTTGTCAGGCCTGGGGAGAGAGGGGAGAGGGAATGAGTGCTTCTAGGAAGATCCCTTTGCTTCTAGGAAGATGCCTTTTCGGGAAGATGACGATATTCTACAACTATCGTGAATGTACAAGATGTTGCTGACGGTTTACGTTTAAAATGCTATGTGGTTATCTTGTATTTTAAAAATAAATTTTATCATATTAATACAATGGCCTGTGTAGTCTATGCTCACTCCTTTGGCTTCTGTGGATTTTCCAGACACTGGGTTTGTTTTCTTCTTTTTTGACTTTTGATTTTAGGTTTGACCATGGAGCCCTGGCTAAGGTGGAATTCTAGATCCTCCTAGCTGAGGAGTGTTGGTGGTGCTCTCCTAAGTCTAGCTCCACCCAGACATTCTGACGCATGTTCCCCCAGTCAGCTCCTGTAGTTCCCACACTGTCTGAGATTAGAGAGGAGCTCCCAGCATTCAGACGATTCTTATTCAGTACTTCAGACCCCAGCTTGGCTTCCGTCTCGGGATCTTTCTTTCCATCCTTTCTTTGGATACCATTCCACGGTGCTAAGGACAGCATCAGGGGCTTCCGATGTGCTTGGCAGGAGCTCTTCTGCCACGTGTGTTATGCTTGCACACCGTTAATTCCAGCACCCAGGAGGCACAGTACCTAGAGGTCCTGCGGTCGAGGTCATTCTAGTCTACATAAAGGGTATCACGTCAACACACTCACACACACACACACACACACACACACACACACACACACACACACACACACACACAAAAACATGAGAACTTCCACTTCCTCAGAGAGACAGCCACAAAGCTCACTTTTACTCCTTAGCATCCTTCACCCTGAGATACAGATTGGACTTTCTTCCCATGCCTGTGGGAAGAGGTAAAGGTTCCTTTAGCCATTGCTGCATGTCCCAGGAGCAGTCCCACACACCTGGAAGCCCTCTTCCAGAGAGGCTCAGCATTGATCCAAGATTCTCTAGCTGGAATTCTCCTGTTCCAGAAGCTGCTGTCCTGCCCTTTGACACCATTCTCACTAAAGCCCAAACTTGCCTGGACCTCCCAATTTTGTCCCAGCTGGCCTGGAGTACCTGATCCGGTTGGCTTCACCTTACAAGCCTACACAATCATACTCATCTCAAATCCAAATGTCAACATTGCTTTTATTCCCATTTTTCCGTATCTCACCCAAACAAATAGTTAATAGTTTTCATCTAGAGAATATAAAGGAATGTTTATTGTGTCACCTGGGCTGGTCTTAGCCCTGGATATTAGCAGAGGATGGACTAGGTTCCTTAGGGGTCACTGAATCACCATCTATGGACCAGATGGCAGGGCACTGAATCCAGCAAGTGAGTGCAGCCTCCATCACTGTAGAGGGCTTCAGTGACTCCTCTGAGACTCTGACTCTTAAGGACCATTTGAGTCACAGGTCCTCTAATCAACCACTGCCTTCCAGTCCCTGGGAGGAGGGATCAGTTTTCTCAGTCCCCACCATGCTCCTCCACATGGAGTTCAAGATGGTCCATGGAACGGATAGCATCAAATGTGCCACCATTAAGCGAGGAATCTTAGGGATCTAGTAAATGCAGGAGTATGTTGATGACCCACTCCAGGAGCTGGGACTGAGTATTACTGACATGTGGCCACAGCATGCAGAGTGTTGGCTGGGAAAGGCTTCATTTACTCTTGGGCTTAGACAGACAGTCAGGTTGTGGAACATTGTGGTGGCTCAATGCATGAGATTTCGCTACATCAACCGAAAGACCTTAGTGTGATGCCCAGAATCTCCTGTGGAAAAAGAAACTGACCATTGAAAGTCATCCTCTGAAGGCAGGCATGGTGGCAAGTGTCTTTAATCCCAGCACACGGGAGGCAGGGGCATGTGGATTTCTGGGAGTTGGTAGCTGGTCTGGTGTACATAATGAGTTCCAGGATGGCCAGAGCTGTGTATGAGACCACATCTCAGACGGGGTGGGGGTGGGGATGGGGGGAGGGGTCAAGGGGTGGGGGGGGAGACAGAGGGAGAGAGACAGAGACAGAGAGAGAGAGAGAGAGAGAGAGAGAGAGAGAGAGAGAGAGAGAGAGAGGGAGCATCCTCTGACCTCCACATTGTTACAATGGCACAGAGGGGCCTACATACAGACTCACATACACACTCAATGATAATAATTCAAAGGCACATCCAGAAAACATGTGTGGTGCGTGTGTAGATGTAGAAGACAGCAAGTGCTCCCAGAGAACAGAAAAAGCAAGGGTGGTGTCAGATAATCTGGAACTGTTCCAAGAGTTTCAGGGTGCTGAAATCAAACGCTGGTCCCCAGAAAGAACAGCAAGCCCTGTTAACCTCTGAGCCATCTCTGCAAGAGAATCTCTCTCTAGCTCTTTGACTGGGGTTTCATGAAGCTGAAGTGTATAAAATGCCCAAGAAGAAGGAATTTTGGATCATTGTTCACTCTGAAAGTTCTAGGATGCAGAAGGTGTAGAAACAAGGGGGGCACGAGAATATGCAAACACGGTAAGCGTGATGAACAACTATGAAATTGTCAATGAAAGCGCCTCAGTAAATTAAAAGAATACAATGCCCTCTCATGCAAAAGGGTTTTCTTGAAACCTATGGAAAAGTGTAATGCTCAGGGTGGTGGGGGAAATAATATCCAGCTCCTCAAGCCTTCCGAAGCAAGAAAAAGACAGATCACAGCTCAACAGTGAGAATGCTGTATGCCCAACACCAGTTCATAGTTCAAACAACTTACCGTTCAAGAAAGAAACATGTATCCATAAATTACAAATCTCCATGTAAGATGGACAACCAAAAGGCAGAGGCCAAACCAAGACAGAGGCATGGAGCCTGCCTCATCCAGTCCATTATGCTCCTTGTAATATCCTCTCTCTTTATCCCCTTCCCTGTGTCTATGGTCTCTCAGACACTGATTGTGCTGGGATGAAATCCCTACCATTTTCCAGTCTCTCTTCCTGTCCGAGGTTGGGTCTGCACTGTTGACCTTCATTAGAAAATGAGCCCCTGGTTCTCCATGTCGAAGCTTCACTCCCTCTAATCTGAACTAATGGAGCAGTCTTGTTTCCCAAGTGCATCCAAAATCCCTTGAGTACACATGTTCTGTGTCTCCAATGAGTCCCTTGCATCCCGGCTTTCATTTTTCAGAGCCCAGCTGTGGCCTCTCCTTATTGATTGCAAACAGGAGCATGGTTTGAACTTCAGGTTGTAGACACAGAATCCATGAAAATCCAGACACCTCTTACCAACAAAGTAAATCAGCTTGGGCTGCCTTATAGCCCCGAGTGTTTCCATGAGCTTAGAACAATGTGGCAGGTCTGTCTGGCAGGACGTCACCAATGTTATCATAGATCTCCACGGAGGCAGGGTACATCTCTAGGGTCTGATGTCTCAGGTCAGAAGGGTGCTGCCGCAGCTTCTTCAGGTTTCACAGGACAGGAAGTTCTTCACAAATTTGACCTAGGAGCCTTCGCAGGGAGGAGGACACTGATTTGGAAGTGTCTGTGATCATAGATCCCTTCAAGTCTAAGCTCAGCAGTGTAGCTGTCAGTCTTTCTTTCTGTCTTCCCAGAGTGAATGGCTTCAATGTAAAATAATGACACCCTCTCGACCTGTATTCCCCCTCTTCTGGGATGATTCACCGCAGGTTGGGTCTCACTAATGACATCTGGAGAGCAGACAGACACCATCCTGTCTTCCAGCCCGTATGTTGCAGAAATTGGGGTGGGCATCCCAGAAATGGAGCACTTGTAGTGTCCAGTTCTTGTGGGTTAAACAGAAAGATTCCGGTGTCTGGAACTAAATTTATAATCTGATTTGACCCCTGCCTTAGTTAGGGTTTCTCTTGCTGCAACAAAACACCATGACCAAAGAGCAAGTTGGGGAGGAAAAAGGTTTATTTGACTTACACTTCAGCATTACTGTTCATCACTGAAGGAAGTCAGCACAGGAAATCAAAACAGGGCAGCCTGATGACTGGCTTGCTTCACTGGGCTTGCTCAGCCTACCTTCATATAGAATTGAGGACCAGTAGCCCAGGGATGGCGCCATCCACCGTTGGGCTGAGCCCTCCCCCATTGATCACTAATTGAGAAAATGCCTTTCAGCTGGATCTCATTGGAAGCATTTCCTCAACTGAGGCTCCTTCCTCTCATGACTCTAACTTGTGTCAAGTTGACACACCAAACCAGCCTGTACAAGCCCACATCTCAAATTCCCTTCATTCCATTCTTTGAACCCAGTCTGTTTCCTTTTCTAGTGACTGGGGAAGGAAGAAGAGCCGCATCATATATTGACTGCATCTGTTTGTCATGCCTAGATTCCAGGGTCCCCCAAAGAACACCAAGGAGTCCGAATCCATAAGCAAAAGCAGAGAGCCTGGATTCATGCAAGCTGTAGATGGACCCTCCTTGTGTATGATACAGTGGTACTATCAGAGAGCGCCAATCTGGGCGGGACCACATTTTTGTTTTGTTTTGTTTTTTATCATATTAGAGGTTGGGGGTGATTTGATTTCCAAGGTTCAGGACCCTAATTGGCTGACAGTTGTCTAGGGGTTTAGGTATGTGCTGGGCATGTTTGGACCATCAGGTATTTATTTCCCCTTAGTTGTTGGTCCTCCCTAGTTGGGGTCAGCTTATTGCTTTTTCTGGGCACTGGGTAGTACCTGCCAGCAAGCCTATCATGGCAGCTGTGTCTGGGCCTCTAAGCATGTGTTCAAGCTTCACGATGTCTCAAGGACAAATCCTGCAGCTCCCCTTCCGACGACGACGAGTCACGTGCGGACTTGCCCAAGCTTGTGCAAGTGAGAACGAAAAGGATGAGACTAAATCTCAGCCAGTTAAAAGTTACTAGTGTAACAGCTGCTTGCTTAACCAATTATGTATGAGATGACCTAACTGTCCCTGAAACTCCCTTCCAAGGAGGTGCTTCAAAGGAACCTGCACACTCTACTCAGGGTCGACTTCACAGGCATGCTGGAATATTCATTAATACACGGTCTCGGCTTTTAGGTACCATTCGAGTCTGGGGTCCTAAAGACCATTTTGCCTTGCAAAGTTCAGTGGTCACCTTCCTGTGGGTCCTGCATGTCCAGTCGACACAACATTTTTTTTTTTTAAGCAGTCCAGGCAAGAACAGTTTCTTGCCCAAATGGCTATTTTGGCCAAGAAGAAGATAAACTCCACATGGAGTGTCTTTGACACCCATCCTCTCTTTGAAGTAAATTGGTGCTGACAGGAGCAGACATCTCACTGTCCAGAAAGTCCAAGGTTTTCAAACATTTTAAATGCCGTATTCTGTAGGTCTTTGAAGTGTTTGAAGGTTACCCACCTGATTGAATTATGTCCATGTATACCCAGAAAACTTCACATGCCTATAAGTTTGACTATCATAGAAGACTAATTATTCATCTGTACTTCTCAATTATCCATTACAATTTCAATGAGTTATGTAAACTTAATACCTTAAAAGAGAGCAGAAATATACATACAGTATAACAAAATTAACTTTAAATTTGTATCAATAAACTAAAATCTACAGCAGTGGAAAATATTTTACACTAGTTGTTGCTCTTTAAAAGCAGATTCAGCCGGGCGGTGGTGGCTCATGCCTTTAATCCCAGCACTCGGGAGGCAGAGGCAGGCGGATCTCTGTGAGTTAGAGGCCAGCCCGGTCTCCAAAGCGAGTTCCAGGAAAGGCGCAAAACTACACAGAGAAACCCTGTCTCGAAAAACCAAAAAAAAAAAAACAACAAACAAACAAACAAACAAATAAAAGCAGATTCATTAATCTACCCTTTCATCCAATCATATCTATATCCTATATTTCCGTATCATATCCCCCTTCTTTCTTTTTTAATTTTTCCCTTTTCTGTTGAATTAAAAAGGAATATTTTAACTTGTTTATTGCTTGTATATAGTGTATATAGTTATTGTATTTATTGTATATAGTTTTCCTTCTATTAGTTTTATCTGTTTAAATTATTATTTTATTTTCATTAGACAAAAACTGGGGAAATGTGGTGATACTCTGTTTGTGCTGAAATGTGGCGATGTTTTATTTGTACGTTAATAAATAAGGCATGCCTGGAGATCAAGGGAAGAAAGGCCAGCCACTTTTAAGTAAACACAGAAGTCAAGCAGTGGTAGCACACGCCCTTAATCCGATCACATGTCAGGCAGAGTCTCTGTGGGTTCAAGGCCAAGTGTAGTGAGACACGCCTTTAATCCCAGTACCAACCCTAGAGACCTGGAGGTCTGTGCAGACAGGCGGTGACAAGGAAGTGAGGTAGCTGGGCTAAGGGCCAATGAGAGGGCAGAACAGCGAGGCAATCAAAACCCAGGCAATAAAAACCTAGGTAGACGGGAAGTCAGGGCCTTTTGGAAGGTGCAGAGCTGGTGAGGTAAGGTAGCTCTGGTGGCTCCCCGTATTTCCCTGACCTCTAAGGCTCTCACCCCTATATTTGGCTCTGTGTTTCTTAATTAATAAGACCGTTTAGAAATTCGTTTACAGGGCCAGGTGTGACTCTAAGCTCCTGGACAGCGTCTTCTCTGGTTCCTCTGAAGCTTTTATAACCCATTACTACTCACCAGGCTGGTCTCAAACTCAGAGATCCTCCTGCCTCTGCCTCCCGAGTGCTGGGATTAAAGGCGTGTGCCTCTGTTGGGGGATCTAGTTGGTCCCGGGCCGGCTCTCTGGTGTCGGCTGGTTTTGGAAGCCCATTTCTGAGGTCCAGGTGTGTGTGTGTGTGTGTGTGTGTGTGTGTGTGTGTGTGTGTGTGTGTGTGTGTGTGTGTTTGTGTCGGGGCTACTCCGGTTCAGCGGCCGCAGACATGGCGTCCTCTACCGTGGCCGGGAAACAGAGGATTCCCAAAGTGGCCAAGGTGAAAAACAAAGCGCCAGCTGAGGTGCAGCTAACTGCAGAGCAGCTCTTAAGAGAGGCTAAAGAGAGAGAACTCGAGCTCCTTCCACCCCCGCCTCAGCAGAAGATCACAGATGAAGAGGAGCTCAATGATTACAAACTTCGGAAGAGGAAGACTTTTGAAGATAACATAAGAAAAAATAGGACTGTGATTAGTAACTGGATCAAGTACGCTCAGTGGGAAGAAAGTGTAAAGGAAATCCAAAGGGCTCGGTCCATATACGAGCGTGCCTTGGATGTAGACTATCGGAATGTTACACTCTGGCTGAAATACGCCGAGATGGAAATGAAGAACCGCCAGGTCAACCATGCCCGAAATATCTGGGACCGAGCCCTAACAACTCTGCCCCGAGTCAGTCAGTTCTGGTACAAGTCCACGTACATGGAGGAGATGTTGGGCAATGTCGCCGGTGCCCGTCAAGTGTTTGAGCGCTGGATGGAATGGCGGCCTGAGGAGCAGGCCTGGCACTCCTACATCAACTTCGAGCTGAGACACAAAGAGGTGGAGCGGGCCCGGACCCTTTACGAACGCTTTGTGCTCGTGCACCCTGCTGTGAAGAACTGGGTCAAGTATGCCCGATTCGAAGAGAAGCATGCTTATTTTGCCCATGCGCGGAAAGTCTACGAGAGAGCAGTGGAGTTCTTTGGAGAGGAGCAGATGGACGCACACCTGTATGCGGCCTTTGCTAAATTTGAGGAAAATCGGAAAGAATTGGAAAGGGTACGAGTTATCTACAGATATGCCCTGGATAGAATTTCAAAACAAGGGGCGCAAGAACTCTTGAAAAACTATACCATCTTTGAGAAGAAGTTTGGTGACCGGAGGGCTGCTGAAGATCTCATCGTGAGCAAACGGAGATGCCAATATGAAGAAGAGGTGAAGGCTGATCCGTACAATTACGATGCCTGGTTTGATTACTTGCGCCTGGAGGAAAGTGAGGCGGAGGCCGACACAGTGCGGGAAGTCTATGAGAGGGCCATTGCCAACGTGCCGCCCATCCAGGAGAAGAGGCACTGGAAGCGCTACATCTATCTCTGGATCAACTACGCGTTCTATGAAGAGCTGGAAGCCAAGGATCCTGAGAGGACAAGGCAGGTCTATCAAGCGTCTTTGGCACTAATTCCTCACAAAAAGTTCACATTTGCCAAAATGTGGTTATATTATGCACAGTTTGAAATACGACACAAAAATCTGACACTGGCCAGAAGAGCTTTGGGGACTTCCATAGGCAAATGTCCAAAGAACAAGTTATTCAAAGGGTATATAGAACTGGAACTACAGCTTCGAGAATTTGACAGATGCCGCAAGCTTTATGAGAAGTTCTTGGAATTTGGACCTGAAAATTGTACCTCATGGATTAAGTTTGCAGAATTAGAGACAATCCTCGGTGATAGCGATAGAGCCCGGGCCATCTACGAATTAGCCATCAGCCAGCCAAGCTTAGACATGCCAGAGGTACTTTGGAAATCATATATCGATTTTGAGATGGAGCAGGAAGAACCTGAAAGAGCACGAAACCTTTACCGACAATTGCTTCAGCGAACACAGCATGTCAAGGTATGGATCAGTTTGGCTCAGTCTGAGTTATCCTCAGGGGCAGAAGCAAGTGTGACTACATGCAGACAGATTTACCAAGAGGCGAACAAAGCCATGAGAAACCGTGAAGAGAAAGAAGAGAGACTTACGTTGCTGGAATCCTGGCGAGGTTTTGAAGATGAATTTGGAACAGTATCAGACAAGGAAAGAGTAGACAAACTCATGCCAGAAAGGGTCAAGAAGAGGAGGAAGGTCCAGGCCGAAGATGGGTCTGACGCCGGCTGGGAAGAATACCATGATTACATCTTTCCAGAGGAGGCTGCCAACCAGCCTAACCTCAAGTTTCTGGCAATGGCCAAGCTTTGGAAGAAACGGCAACAAGAAAAAGAAGCTGCCCAACAGGATCCAGATAAGGACGTTGGTGAGAGTGAATCCTCATCTTTTTAAATGTTGGAACTTTTTTTTTTTTAATAGAAATGAATAGTTTAGAACTTTGATTTCTGAACTTTTTTATATAATTACACAGTAAGGAGTGATCTTTGATAGCTACCTTTCTAATTATTTTTTAAAACACTCTTGGGTTAAATGTCGATAGAACACCATAGATTCTTGTGTTCACCCCTCCTGCTCCTACCCGATATGAAAATGAGTTTTATATGGCCTGTGTACTCACATGCCCATCAGTGTATGACAGATAATTTATAAGCCCTGACATTCCCCTACAATGAGACAATGTTTAGACCTAAAAGTGAAGTGATGATACACACTGGTACATGGATAAACTCTGATAAGGTTATAGAAAGCGAGAGAAACAGATTGACCAAGTTGTGCATTGTGATTCCATGTACAGTAACTGTCCAGAACAGGCAGATCCCAAGAGAGTGGATTATGCTTGTCAGGCCTGGGGAGAGAGGGGAGAGGGAATGAGTGCTTCTAGGAAGATCCCTTTGCTTCTGGGAAGATGACGATATTCTACAACTATCGTGAATGTACAAGATGTTGCTGACGGTTTACGTTTAAAATGCTATGTGGTTATCTTGTATTTTAAAAATAAATTTTATCATATTAATACAATGGCCTGTGTAGTCTATGCTCACTCCTTTGGCTTCTGTGGATTTTCCAGACACTGGGTTTGTTTCCTTCTTTTTTGACTTTTGATTTTAGGTTTGACCATGGAGCCCTGGCTAAGGTGGAATTCTAGATCCTCCTAGCTGAGGAGTGTTGGTGGTGCTCTCCTAAGTCTAGCTCCACCCAGACATTCTGACACATGTTCCCCCAGTCAGGTCCTGTAGTTCCCACACTGTCTGAGATTAGAGAGGAGCTCCCAGCATTCAGACGATTCTTATTCAGTACTTCAAACACCAGCTTGGCTTCCGTCTCGGGATCTTTCTTTCCATCCTTTCTTTGGGTACCATTCCATGGTGGTAAGGACAGCATCAAGGGCTTCTGATGTGCTAGGCAAGAGATTTCCTGCCACATGTGGTAGCACATATCATTAATTTCAGCAGCCCAGGGGCACAGTACTTAGATGTCTTGTGGTCGAGGTCATTGTAATCTGCATAAAGGCTACCATGTCATACAAACAAACAAAAGAACACACACACAAACAAACAAAACAAAAGAGAACTTCCACTTCTTCAGAGACAGTCAGAAAAGCTCACTTTTATTCCTTAGCATCCTTCACCCTGAGATACAGATTGGACTTTCTTCCCACGCCTGTGGGAAGAGGTAAAGGTTCCTTTAGCCATTGCTCCATTAAATCTATATTCTGTAGGTCTTTGAGGTGTTTGAATATTACCTACCTAATTGAATTATGTCTATGTATATCCAGAAAAATTAACATGACTATCATAGAAGACTAATTATTATCTGTATTTCTCAATTATTCATTACCATTTAAATGAGTTACATAAACATAATACCTTAAAAGTGAGTAGAAATATACACACAACAAAATTAACTTTAAATTTGTATGGATAAACTAAAATCTATAGCAATGTAAAATATTTTACACAAATTGTTGGTCTTTCAAAGTAGATTCATAATCTCCCCTTTCATCCTATCATATCTATAGCCTATATTTTCATATCATATCCCCTCTTTTTAAAGTTTTCCCCTTTTCTGTTTAATTAAAAAGAAAAATTTAACTTGTTTATTGCTTGTATTTTATAGAGTTATTCTACTTATTGTATATAGTTTTTATATCAGTTATGACATTTTTTATTATTTTTTATTTTAATTAGACAAAAATGGGGATGTGTGGTGATATTTTATTGTGCTAAAATGTGGTAAATTGATGTTTATGTTAATAAATAATGCATGCCTGGAGATCTGTGGGGCGTTTACCTCCCCCCCACAGTTCCCCAGAGTTTTCTTGAGTGCGAGCAGCAGGAAGTATTAGATAGAAGGATTCATTGAGGAGATAAACAGAAAATAAAGGATAGCCTCTAGAGGGCCTTGAACCTTTTCCAACGGGCCTCAACTGTCTCTGCCCCAGGGTTTTTATAGAGATGCCAAGGGGTGGAGCAAAAGACCTCCTCCCCCAACACAGTCAAGTGCAGACCATCTCAGACACCTGCACTCAGGCCCATGGTCCTAATCATCCTCTATGCAGACCTGCTGGGTAAAGCCACGAGGAACCCGAGAACGGGCTCCCACAGTTCCCCTTTCTTAATATATAAAAAATAACTAATTATTGATGGCTTACAGCAATCTCCATAGCTGTTACACCTCCCAACATGGGAGTAGAAGATGATAAAGATGGCATTTCTCTGCTCAACCACACCATAAGAGCACTTGTTCAGCTATGTTCATATCAGCATTGTTTGTAATAGCCAGAACATGGAAACAACCCAGATGCCCTTCAACTGAAGAATGGATAAACAAAATGTGGTACATATACACAATGGAATACTACTCAGCAGAGAAAAACAATGGCATCATGAGGTTTGCAGACAAATGGATGGATCTAGAAAAAATCATCCTGAGTGAGGTAACCCAGACTCAGAAAGACAAACATGGTATGTACTCACTCATAGCAGGATACTAGACATGAAACAAGGATGACTTGTCTGCTACTCACATCACCAGGGAGGCTACCTGGAAAACAGGACCCCAAGAAAGACACAGGGATCGCCCAATGACAGAGAAATGGAATGAGATCTACATGAACAGCCTGGACATGAGTGGGGGTAATGAAAGGCGAGGGTTGAGGGAAAGAGAGCTTGGGGGAGCGGGAGATCCCAGCTGGATCAACAACAGAGAGGGAGAACAAGGAATAGGAGACCATGGTAAATGAAGACCACATGAGAATAGGAAGAAGCAAAGTGCTAGAGAGGCCCACAGAAATCCACAAAGATACCCCCACAACAGACTGCTGGCAGTGGTCGAGAGACAGCCCGAACTGACCTACTCTGGTGATGGGATGGCCAAACACCCTAATTGTTGTGCTAGAAACCTCATCCAACTACTGAGGGATCTGGATGCAGAGATCCATGACTAGGCCCCGGGTGGATCTCTGGGAGTCCAATTAGCGAGAATGAGGAGGGTTTATATGAGCGAGAATTGTTGAGACCAAGGTTGGATAAAGCACAGGGACAAATAGCCAAATGAATGGAAACACATGAACTATGAACCAATGGCTGAGGGGTCCCCACTGGATCAGGCCCTCTGAATGGGTGAGACAGTTGATTGGCTTGATCTGTTTGGGAGGCATCCAGGCAGTGGGACCAGATCTTGTGCTCATTGCATGAGTTGGCTGTTTGAAACCTGGGGCCTATGCAGGATTGTTTGGCTCGGCCTGGAAGGAGGGGACTAGACCTACCTGGACTGAGTCTACCAGGTTGACCTCAGTCTGTGGGGAAGGCTTTGCCCTGGAGGAGATGGGAATGGGGGGAGGGTTGGGGGGAAGGTGAGGGGGACGGGATGGGGGAGAACAAGGGAATCCGTGGCTGATATGTAGAACTGAATTGTATTGCAAAATAAATTAAAAAAAAAAAAAGATGGCATTTCTCTTTTGAATTAGATCCAAGGTGACTACAGCAGTCTTAGCTGCCTCAAGCCCTTTCTAAACTTAAAACTCTTAAGTTGACTACAAACTTAAAGAATCCCTTAGCTTCATCATTACCATTAACAGATTAACATAAATATTGCTATACATAGTCACAATTCTCTCAATCTTACAATACAAAGCAAACTCTTAACAGAACCATTTGAATTAGCATATATGGTGCTATATATAGTTAACAATTTTCTCTGTCTTACAACTTTAACTCAATCATTTGAATTTTCTTACTAACAGAACATAGGAAAAACTTCAATGTATTCACATCAAACTTAAATATTTCCTTAACTCCACAAAACCAGGGTTCATTAATATCAATAGGTTTCTGCAAACATAATTCAATCTCATAACTCCTCCTTTTCTTTATAATTTTTTAAACAAAATCTCAAACCTAGTTAGAGGAACCCAAACTTATATAATTCCTACAAACCCATGTTGAAAAGCAATCTTGTCAATCTAACCATTAACACTTTAAAAACTTAGCAAAACATCCAAAAGCAGTTTCTTAATAAAACTCTTTACACACTTTAAAAGTAGTGTCTTAGTATACCCCATTTGCATTTCTTACTAACAAAACATGACATTAATCCAAACAATTTTTGAAATTAAATAGACTAAGGAATATTAATTCTCCCTTTTATAATTTTTAAGCAAAATCTCAAGCCTAGTTATAAAACCCAAACTTCTGTTTAAAGAGTTCCATTTCTAACACAAAACCAGGTCCATAAGTAATTCCATTTTTACATAAACAGTTCCACAAAACAATTCATGAATCACCAGTTAATAAAGCACATATGTATACACAAAATTGCATCTTGATTCTAGGTAGAAATAAATTTCTTCATTTAAACAGTTCCATTTTTAACCCAATTCCAGCAGACAGTTCCTAGGTCATTACTATGAATAAACTCAAAATTGTCCCATTGCAATGAACTCTCAGTGTTTATTTCATTTCTTAAGTTTTAAAATTCAAATGATAAATTCTGGTACTAGCCTTCCAAATATGAGAAATCCATAACCAAAATATTTTTGTAATTTTATCTCATTTTAAGTTCAAAAAGTTCAAACAAGAAATAAATTCTGGTATCAGGCTTTCACTTCCAAATATGAAGAGACATTTTTTTCAACCAAAACTTTTTGCAGTTAACAATTTTTGTTCAAACAAGCATCTCTGAACTTTTATTCTCAAGCCAGAGACCTTTTTAGGTACAGTAGTATTCTAAACCGCACCGTTTTTGATGTTAGCTCAGGTTTTTCCATGTTGCGTCAATTTTCCATGGATCTCAACTGCGGATGCCTTGTTGTGCTGGTTCTGGCGTCTGCCATTCTTAGCTTCCTAGCGGCTTCTGGAGCTTTTGAAACCATTCAGACTGCCTACTTTGCAGTCTACTGGAACACTAATCTTCTGTGTCTTGGGTTCTTTCACCATATACATTAAGAATAGATTCACACTTAACATTTACCCTTTTTTTTTTTTTTGGGTTTTCCGAGACAGAGTTTCTCTGTGTAGCTTTGCGCCTTTCCTGGAACTCACTTGGTAGTCCAGGCTGGCCTTGAACTCACAGAGATCCACCTGCCTCTGCCTCCCGAGTGCTGGGATTAAAGGCGTGCGCCACCACCGCCCGGCTCTTTTTTTTTTTTTTTTTACAAATTCACATATAACATTAACATCTACTTATTTATACTCTTTAAGGGAACTATAGAACTACTTTAGCAAATATATTTCTTATTCTTACATACTTCTTATCTTGTTTCTTATTTAAACTTACATTTACAACTAGTATCTTTACTCCTTATAAGCTTATTACTACATGTCTTAAGACTACCTTAGATACTTCTTGCAAGCTTATATTCTTAAAGGAACTCTGTAGATCTATTTTACAAACTTATATAGGGCTACCATTAGCATATATCTAATTTAGCAAACACCTAAAGATTTCTTAACACAGATCTAACAAAACAGAATTTTTACAAACTCACATATCTTATTTTCATCTTTTTCTACTTCTTACTCTTAATTATTATCACTATCTATTAGAAAGATTCTCTTAACTAGACAGGAAGTACGTACATCATTTCTAAAGTTTAGATTTTATAGTCAGCTTTGTTATAAAGCACTGGGAATTTAGTGAGTGTTGTTGTTATAGATTTGTGATAGTTGTTGCTAGGGGACTGTAACCTTTCCAGGATGAAGCCACACTCCAAAGTTGCCAGTTCTCTCAGCCGTTCTGGACCGGCAGAGATGCACTGTCAGCGGTAGACAGTTTTTAACTAGAGGCTGTCCCTTCCACCAAATTCATAGTACTTCCCCTAAGTGCTTCAATTCAGACAAGTGTTTCTATTACAGCAGTACTTTTGGTTTGTTCTACCGAAAAGCTTCACTTCACGCTGAGGGTGAAATTACCATATTTAGTGGCTGTAAAGCTCTTCACCAAATACTGCACAGCTATTAGGTGATATAAAGTATTTTTCTAAAGGAGCTAGTAAAGCCACAAGTGGCACAGCTCCGAACTGTATTTAGTATTTTCACTTCATTAGCTTTAACTCCTGATGTTATTAGCAGCTGTAATATTTAGCATTGTTTTTATAAGGAACTTTCAGGTGAAGCAACTCTTTTGTAAGACAGCTAGATTTTCTGAAGTTTGTTTCCCATCTATAAAGCAGTCATTTCTTTTTGAATGCCTGTTTCTTATCCCCTTAATTAGATTTGCAAAAGAATCACTCATTGCAGGCTGTTTGTTCAAGAGGTAAATAATTTTTAATTTCACATAGGTTTCTTCATATCTAAGACAATGTTCAGTGTATAAACTGCTCTCTCTTGCTTTCTTAAGGATTTTAAAGTGGCTTGTTTGCTCTCAAAGGTAGCTTTTTGTTATCCAACTACCGTAAAAACTTTGCACAGCTATTAGGGTCAATAAGGCATTTTACCAAAGGAGCCCCAAACCGCAAAGCACCTAGTTCCGTATCCTTTCAATTTTTCATTGGAACTGACACTTAAACTATTAAATGATTTTCCTCCTTATTCTTTTAAAAGCTGTATTTTAAGTTTACCATGAATGTATTTTCGAGCTGACAAAAGTGTTTCAGGGCAATGTCGCCATCTTTAGCGGAAAAACTACCTTTCCCAGAATGCATTTCCCATATATCAGTCCAAATAATATCAGTCCCTTATATCATTTCCCTTATATCAGTCATTTCCCATAGTTCTTTTGGGAACCAGAGTCAACTGGTTCTCTTTTACCAGACTTGCTTACAAATTCTTGCCCGGGAGGTTTGAACAAAATTTTTTGCTTTTGCAACAGGAGATTTGAACAAGCATTTTACATTTTCAGCTATGGCACATTGGGAGATTTCTATTCTCTCCTCAGCTGGCTTTAACAGGTGTCTCTCCTTCATTTGACACTGGCCCCCAAATCAGAACTGCACCTGCCTCGTTAGCCGGCATTGAGGTGGGCAATTTCTGATAGCAACTTTCCTAGGGGCTTGTGTTTGCCTTAGCCAGTCAGTGAAAAACAAGATCACATACAACAGCTTTTCCATAGCTCCTTCAGATAGATTTTCTCCCACTGATTTTATTTCTCAACATGCTTGTTCCCCCCCCCCCCCCCCCCCCCCCCCCCCCCCCCCCCCCCCGCCCCAGATGCAGAGCTTCAGGTATCTGTCTGCGGCTCTGTACCTCCGCTAGCTGCCTTTGGAGGTAGGGGCTTTTTTTTCTCCCCCTGAATCTGCCTCAAATTCTAGCAGCTTTTTCCGGTCACGCATTTTCTGTGGAGGATTATGTCCCTTCTCTGTATCTTCAGAGTCTTTCTCCCAGACAGTTCCCAGTTTGGTCTCAATTTATCCCCTCTACCCCAGAAACATTTCCCAATGTCACAGTGACAGCTTTTTTGCTTCTGAAGGTAGGGGCTTTAGTCCATTTCTGTTTTCAGGGTCTGTGTGGTTTGCGTACAGATTGAAAATCCAACAAGGGAGGTTTTTGTCATCTCTAAACTCCCATTAAGACAGGTGCTTTGCCTCATCAGGCCTTCACCTGGCCCAGTCCCCCAGTGGGTTGCATTTGCTTGTCTGGGTGCTAAAGGACAGAGCTTATGCCAGAGGCAATCACCCCTCAGGGCTACACTCCCTCATCTCATCGGGAGCCAGTTGAAACAAAGCTTTTCTCAAAGAGCTGCTTTCTCTGACAGAAAAGAAAACTTTACTCCTGGATAGTTCTGTTCTGCCCTCCCTGGCTGGGCTCTTTCCCCAAACAGCTTGCTGACTCAGCAGCACAACTGCTTCACAGTTCAGCTTTTCTGTTTTCCCAGAAAGGTCCTTAACTCTGATAGGAAAGTTTTTCTCAGATTTCTTTTTGCAGTGGTGGTCCTATCAACCCGGGACTTGTAGGAAAGTGGATAACTGTGCCGTTCCCACCGGCTTTAGCTTTGTGTGTTCATTAGCAATCTTTCCCTGGGTCCTGCACCTTCCTGCCTCAGCTCTGTGCTCCAGGAAGTTTACAACTGCAGGAACCCTAGTATCCCCAAAATGCATTTCAACTCAGACACTGGCCAGTTACCTGTGGCTTTTTTGGTCAGAAGTGAGGATACAAAGCTAACAGTTTGCATAGCTTCAGGGGATCTTTGCATTAGGACGATTAGGAGCACCTTTTCATAGCTCACTCAGAAACAAAACCCTTGATGCCTCAGCTCAGCTGGAACTGAAAAGCTTGGCTTTTTTGCTTTTCTCAGGTAGTTTCCTGCCCTTTTGGGCTCTCTGTTGCTCTGTACCCACACTCTCCCAAGCGTTTCCCTCAGGGTACTCTGACTCACTGTCTTTTACCAGCTGGAAGAGACAGAGCTTAGAAGAGGTTTTTAGGAACTTGTCCCTGCCTCCTGCATTGTAGGGAGAGATTTTTAAAGCTTGAAAGAACTTAGAGAGGTTTTGCTGTCTTAAGAGGTTTGTTGTTTTCCCTTAGAGCTAATCACAGGTGGTCCCCATACTAATATCTTCAGGCGATTCTAATTTTTGTCCTTCTGAGAGAGAAAGTTAAAGGCTTTAGTTTTTAAGTCTAGAGAGCTTTTGAGAAAGATTAAAGCTTTTTAGAGAGATTTTCCCCCACAAATTTTCCAAGAAAAGCTTTATAGTTTAAGATTTTCTTCCCCCAGAAGAAAGACCAACTTTTCCCAAAACTTCCCAACTTTAAACTTTGACTTCTTACACCCCCATTTTTGCCTCAGGGAGAAAACATTTTCTCCTGCCACTTGGACTTAGCATTTCAGTTGTCCCCAGGTCAAAAGCTTCCATAGGAAACTTTTTCTTCCCCATTAAGCTCAAAGAGCTTTTTTTACTACCCGTAAAGCCCAAAGAAAGATTTTTTCCCCCAGTTTGCATTCAAAGCCCCCAAAGTTAGAAAATTGAAGAGTTTTTCTGTCTAGTTGCCTTACTTATTTTTTCCTACACAATCTTACACTTCTAAGTTTTTCCTGCAGTATATTACTATCCTATACCTTATACTTATTTTTCACAGATAGAAATTGAGAAAGGGATAGAAGATAGAAAATTTTGACAGAAGAGAATTTTGCTGCAGCATCAGACATCCTTCCAGTCTGCTTTCCTTTTCTCTCGAGGATAAAACCCCTGCCTCTTAATAATATATATATAAAATATATATTTTCCGTAACACTAGCATGCCTTTCCATTGGCAGGGCTGACTCACACTTTCGCCAAAAGCTCTGTAATAAAACTATTATTTTCTTTATCTTTAGTCCCTATTACTTTGCTTTAGTCCCTGTTCATTTGTCTTTAGTCCCCCTTTTTTTTTCTTTAGTCCCTTTTTTTTCTTTTTTTCTTTAGTCCCTATTCATAGCGCCTTTCTGTGGCACATTTACCCACCACTCCCACAGTTCCCCAGAGTTTTCTTGAGTGTGAGCAGCAGGAAATATTAGAAGGATTTATTTTGGAGAATCTTGCGGAGATAAACAGATAGAAAATAAAGGATAGCCTCGAGAGGGCCTGGAACCTTTTCCAATGGGCCCCGACTGTCTCTGCCCCCAGGGTTTTTATAGAGATGCCAAGGGGTGGAGCAAAAGACCTCCTCCCCCAACACAGCCAAGTGCAGGCCATCTCAGACACCTGCACTCAGGCCCATGGTCCTAATCATCCTCTATGCGGACCTGCTGGGTAAAGCCACGAGGAACCCGAGAACAGGCTCCAAAAGAGATCCAGGGGGAAAAGGCCAGTCATTTCATTCTATTTTCTTTTATTTTTGGTTTTTTGAGACAGTGTTTCTCTGTGTAGCTTTGCCACTTTCCTGGAACTCACTCTGTAGTCCAGGCTGGCCTTGGACTCACAGACATCCTCCTGCCTCTGCCTCCTAAGTGCTGGGATTAAAGGTGTGTACCACCACCACCCAGCAAGCCCAGCCATTTTTAAGTAAACATAGAAGTCAGACAGTGGTAGCACACGCCATTAATTCCATCACATGTCAGGCAGAGTCTCTGTGTCTTCAACCACACACTAGGCAACAGCCATGCGGGTGATACACACCTTTAATCCCAGTACCAACCATAGAAACCTGGACGTCGGTACAGGCTGGACTAAGAGCCAATGAGACTGCAGAACAGCGAGGCTATAAAACGCTGAGCAGACAGGAAGTCAGGGCATTTTGGAAGGTGCAGAGCTGGTGAGGTAAGGTAGCTGGTGGCTATCCCTATTTCCCTGATCTCTAAGGCTCTCACCCATATATTTGGCTCTGTGTTTCTTATTTAATAAGACCCATAAGAAATTCATTTGCAGGGCCAGGTGTGACTCTAAGCTCCTGAACAGTGTCTTCACTGGCTCCTCTGAAGCTTTTATAACACAGGCTGGCCTCAAACTCAGAGATCCTCCTGACTCTGCCTCCTAAATGCTGGGATTAAAGGTGTGTGCCCCCACCACCAGAGAGATTTTATTTAGGGGTTGGATCTGATCTTGGGAAGGTTTGTCAAAAATGTCAAAAGGTGGAGACGCTGTTTTTCTGCCCTGGCATTGAGCATGTGCACAACCAACAATGGAGGAGTCTAAACCCCAGCAAAAGCGGGCTGGACTGGAGAAGGCGGCCCCGGGAAGCAACAGCTCTGAGGAGGATGACTACTTACCCTGTGTGCCCTTGCATTAGCACCGGCAACCTCTGCTCCAGAAGCTGCTGCAGTGAAGACACAAGGGAGCTGAGGAGGTAGAGCAGCAGGACAGTGGCAGTGAGCCCCAAGGAGATGAGGACAACATCCCGCTGGACCCTCACTCCAACGTCAGCCTCCGGGATCAGCAGCAGCACCTCAAAGACAAGGCTGAATCGTGCAAGGAGTCGGCCAAGGAAAAGCAACTGAAAGAAGAAGAAAAGATTCTGGAGGGTGTGGCTAAAGGCTAAGCTTGATGTCAGTGAAGGAAATGGCCAAAGGCATCATGTATGGCGATCCCATCAAAACCAGTTGGACACCCCCACGTTATGTCCTGAGCATATCTGAAGAGCGTCAGGACCAAGTGCAAAAAGTACCACATCCTGGTAGAAGGAGATGGTATCCCACCACCCATCAAGAGATTCAAGGAAATGAAGTTTCCTGCCGCCATCCTTCAAAGACTGAAAAGAAAAAAAAAGGGCATCCTTCACTCAACACCCATTCAGATCCAGGGCATCCCTACCATTCTGTCCCGTAGGGACATGATTGGCATTGCATTCACGGGGTCAGGCAAGACACTGGTGTTCACACTGACCGTCATCACGTTCTGCCTGGAACAAGAGAAGCAGTTGCCTTTCTCCAAGCTTGAAGGGCCCTATGGACTCATCATCTGCCCCTTGGAGAGCTGGCCCAGCAGACCTATGGCATTCTGGAGTGTTATTGCCATCTGCTGCAGGAGGACAGCTCACCCCTACTGCACTGTGCTCTCTGCATTGGGGGAATGTCAGTGAAAGAGCAGATGGAGACCATCCGACATGGTGTGCACCTCAAAAGACACCTCAAAGATGCATAGCCATCTATGATTTTGCATTCTCAAAATCACAAAAGAAAAAACTGAAAATGTCTGCTTCAGGTCTTCTGTAAATTTTTATTTTATTTTTTAGAAAGGGACTCTCCTTGGCAGTACTGGCCTGGCCTCCATCTCAGAGATCCTTCTGCTTCTGCCTCCCAAGGACTGAGATTAAAGGCCATCATCACACCTTGGCAGTTGGTAATCAGATGGTAGCCACACCTGGATGCCTCATGGATTTGCTGCAGAAGAAAATGGTCAGTTTGGACATCTGTCGCTACCTGGCCCTAGATGAGGCTGACGGCATTGAGGGTGACATCCGGACCATCTTCTCCTACTTCAAGGGCCAGCGGCAGACTCTGCTCTTCAGTGCCACCATTCCATGCCCAAGAAGATTCAGAACTTGCTAAGAGTGCCCTGGTAAAGCCTGTCACCATCAATGCTATGTCCAGTGTGGGGTTGGGGGTGGGGTGGAGCTATGGTCTTGAAAGTTCAGCATGTCCAGAAACCAAGTCCCTGGGAGGCTTACAACTTGGAAGTCTGAACTTTGTTTTCTTAGATAGAAGAGGTTTCACTTTATAATCCACATGAAACTCACTATGTAGTTCAGGCAAGTCTCAAACTCAAGAAAATCCTCCTGCTCAGCCTCATGAACTGGTATTACAGACAAGCAGCACCAGCTAAGGTGTAAACTTTTAAATTTATAGAAAACTAGCTGGGAGATGATGGCACACACCTTCAATCCCAGCACTGGGGAGGCTGAGGCAGACAGATCTCTGTGAGTTCAAGGACAGCCTAGTCTACAGAGTGAGTTCCAGAACAGGCTCCAATGCTACAGAGAAACCCTGTCTCGAAGAAAAAAATGTACAGAAAACTGCCAAGGTGTGATGATGGCCTTTAATCTCAGTCCTTGGGAGGCAGAAGCAGAAGGATCTCTGAGATGGAGGCCAGGCCAGTACTGCCAAGGAGAGTCCCTTTCTAAAAAATAAAATAAAAATTTACAGAAGACCTGAAGCAGACATTTTCAGTTTTTTCTTTTGTGATTTTGAGAATGCAATACTTCACTAGCAAGCTTCACACCGCCACTTTTATTAAAATTAAAAAAGTTTTTTATTTATTTATTGATTATGTATACAGTGTTCTGCCTGCATGTATGCCTGCAGGCCAGAAGAGGGTACTAGATCTCATTACAGATGGTTGTGAGCCACCATGTGGTTGCTGGGAATTGAACTCAGGACCTCTGGAAGAACAGCCAGTGCTCTTAACTGCTGAGCCATCTCTCCAGCTCCCCACCACAAACACACACACTTTAAGCTACATGTTTTACTTATTGATTTATTATTATTTTTTTATTGTTATTATTATTACTACTACTATTAAGACAGGATCTTTCTGTTGAGTTCAAGGCCAGCCTGGATTAGATTATAGTAAGTTCCAGGACAGCTACAGCTACAAAGAAAAACTGTCTTGAAAACCAAAAATGAAAAAAATTATTTAAAAAACAAACAGAATAACAACAACAACAACAAAAAAATCATGCCAGGTGATGGTGGTTCACACCTTTAGTCCCAGCACTTGGGAGCAGAGGCAGGTGAATCTCTGAGCCTGGTCTATAAAGTGAGTTCCAGAACAGCCAGGGCTACACAGAGAAACCCTGTCTGGGGAGGGGGGCGTGTTTCTGACTGGAAGCCAGGCATCATGTTGATGCATACCTTTAATCCTAGCACTGGGGAGGCATTCAGATCTCTGAGTTCAAGGCTAGTCTGGTGTATCTACACATCTACAGAGTGAATTCCCATGCTAGCTACATAGTAAGACTCAGCCAAAAATAGACAAACGGGAAAAAAAAATGAGGCTGGGAATATGGCTCAGTAGTGGAGCAATTGCCTAGTACATGCAAGCTGAAGTTAAACCGTTGTATGAACTTTGCCCCGGGGAGATGGGAACAAGTCATCACCCCAGGTAAAACACTAGTACTGACTAAAGTCAGCTTCCCGCCCATGTTCAGCTTGATCAACCAATGAACTTACTGGATTTTTATACAGGATCATGGGTGAGGGGTTACTTACAGAGCCTAAATGACCCTGAACAGTAATCACTCAGTCTCACCCAACATGACATCTCCATACCTCTTAGATGGAGTCTTTCCTTCCACTAACCTCCAATATACTCGTCTCCCCAGACCAGTAGCAGTCAGGGCAGAATTATATACAGCTGGGATAGGAGCATAGGAAGTGGCTGGCACCTCAGGTGAGGATCTAATGTCACTCCAACTCCCTCCTAAGATGGAAGGTCAATAGGCATGATCAAGTAACCACAGCTATGGCTCTTGGGGACCAGGAGAACATTCCACAACATAGCCTCACTTTTTTTTTTATTTTCAAGGGAGAGTCCCTCTATGTAGCTTGGACTCCCCTGTAAATCATATCATTCTTCCTGGCTCAGTCCTCGGAGTTCCTGACTGGATGTGAAGATACTCTCTGTATTGAGTCCCAGCTCTTACTGTTGTTCATTGGTTATGTAAGGAAAATTTCATTTTGTGGTTTAGGCTAGACTCAATCTGAAGACAGTCTTCTTCAGCTTCCTTAAATCAGTGACAACCTTGTTCCACCCTCTGCCCGGCATATGCATACACACACACACACACACACACACACACACACACACACACACACACACACTGGGGGGGGGGTGTTTCCAGACAGGGTTTCTCCATGTAGTTTTGGTGCCTTTCCTGGAACTCACTCTATAGTCCAGGCTGGCCTCGAACTCAGAGATCCGCCTGCCTCTGCCTCCCAAGTGCTGGGATTAAAGGCATGAGTCATCACCACCCTGCCACCATATATTTTTTAAATTTATTTATTTATTTGTTTGTTTGTTTGTTTAGTATGTATTTATTTCTATTTGGGGGGAGGCATGGGGCATACATGTTGAGGTGGAAGAACAACCAGGGCAGTCTTTCTCTCTCTCAATCATGGCGGTTCCTGTAACTGAATTTAGGTAGTTAGGCTAATGCCAAGCACCATTGCCAAATGTGCCCTTTTGCTAGCTGCCCAGCCCCCTTGTTAAATGAAAAAAAAATGTTGTTTTTTTAAATTTTGAGACAAAGTCTCACTGTGAAGCTCTGGATTGTGGGTCTGGCTGACCTTAAGACACAGGAATCCTTCTGAATGCTGGGATTAAAGGTGTGGCCCACCACACCCTGCTCCCCACCCAGTCTCCATTTCCTCTTTTCCAAGCAGGTTGCAGCAAGATCCTTTATCTAACACCCTTACCCCCTGGGGAACTAAGGGAAGCTTCTCTCTCAAAGCCTTTCTTGTTCCTTTTGGTTTGTTTTTACTTAAGTTAGAAAAAATCATTTCCATTAGTCCAGGCTGTGCTAAAGCTTGCTGTGCTAGCTGAAGATGACTTTGAACTGTTCCTTCTCCAGCCTCACACCCCAGTCTTCTCAGAGCTGCCACAGTAGATTAGTGAAAGAGAAACCAGTTCTGCCTTGAACTCCAGAACACACTCACAGTCATGACAATAAGAATTTCAGCTTCTTTTCTTACTTTTTGTCTAGTATCAGGCACAGATAAACCATGGCATGACTCATATACAGAACAATGTGGGGAACATACAAACAAAATTCAGCCAGCTAAAGGAAAGGTGAGGCAGGAGGATTGCTGAGAGTCCAAAACAAGATTATCTAGAAACTAAGAGTCCATCACAGCAGTAAAGTATAAGCCAAGTGCATAAATAAGCAAATAAATGAATGCTGTGGGATATTCTGTATGTCAAATATGTTGCTCTGATTGGTTAGTAAATAAAACACTGATTGGCCAGTAGCCAGGCAGGAAGGATAGGCGGGACAAGCAGAGAAGAGAATTATGGGAAGTGGAAGGCTGAGTCAGAGAGACACTGCCAGCCACCATCATGACAAACATCATGTGAAGATGCCGGTAAGCCATGAGCCACATGGCAAGGTATAGATTTATAGAAATGGATTAGTTTAAGATACAAGAACAGTTAACAAGAAGCCTGGCACAGCCATACAGTTTGTAAACAATATAAGTCTCAAGTGTTTACTTGATTGGGTCTGAGCAGCAGTGGGACTGGCGGATGAGAGAGATTTGTCCTGACTGTGGACAAGGCAGTAAACTCTAGCTACAAATGAATGACTTTTAAAAAGTAAATGAGAGCCAGGCGGTAGTGGCACACGCCTTTAATCCCAGCACTCGGGAGGCAGAGGCAGGCGGATCTCTGTGAGTTCGAGGCCAGCCTGGTCTACAGAGTGAGATCCAAGAAAGGCGCAAAGCTACACGGAGAAACCCTGTCTTGAAAAACCAAAAAAATAAAAAATAAAAAATAAAAAGTAAATGAACTCAGTGTTGTGAAGTGAATTCATGCACGGACTCCTGATATTCATCCTAGGCTCAGAATTCTCTTTGTTTCTTCCTTCCCCCATGGAGCCCAATGTGTATTGAGGAATAAGTTCCATAAAGATTAAATGGGTGGAGCAAAATCATCCAATCAGATGGCAGCTTTGGTTGGTGGTGCTGTTGCTAAGGGGTCAGAGGAGAAAGTTTTGTGAAAGTGCCATTTGAGTCAGAGAAGACACTCAGAGCTCTGGAGCCTGTCACCCATGTCCAGGCCAGGTAAGTCCTTAACCTCCATCAGGACACTCCAACTTGTTGAGAGACATTTAAGACACAAGACAGTGCAGGGCACACAGAAATCACTCTCTTCACATGGACAGCAGACATTGGGCTTCGAAACCCAGGTCTGCTCTCTTCTCAAATGGCGTCTGTGTTCCCTTGGTTTAATTTTGGGTGTTGAGACAGGGCCTCACTGTGCTGCACAGACTCTCCAAACCTGGCTAGGTAGCTGCACTGGGTTGGGAATCAAGATCCTCCTGCCTCAGCCTCCTGAGCGCTGGAATGACCTGCATGCTTCACCATTTTCAGATTCTTATCAACTACTTACCTCGTGTTGGTTAATTTTGAAACAAGGACTCATTCTGTAAACCATGAACCTTTGAATCCCTGGCAGGTCCTCTGCTTCAGCCCCCAACATTTGGGATTCCTGTTGGGAGGTTCTCAGTGCCTTGATATAACTTTGCTTGGTGCACATTGAAAATTTGTTTCTTTGCTTTTGGAAATAGTCTGGTTCTCTGGTCCTCTTTAGACTCAAACCTGCAGGAATTCACTGGCCTGATCCTCCTGAGTGTGGAGATCAAAACTCTAACTGTATTATAAAATTACCCTAGTGTTTGGTGACAGGATAACAATATAGAATAGATTGACCTAGAGATTATATGTAACACAGGATGAACTTGAACTATCTTCTGGCCTCCACTTCCTAATTATGGAATAATATGTGTTTATAGGTGGTGGCTGTGGCACATGCCTTTAATCCCAGCACATGGGAGGCAGAGGCAGGTGGATCTCTGAGAGTTCAAGGTTAGCCTGGTCTACAGAGCTAGTTCCAGGACAGCCAGGGCTATACAAAGAAAGCCTGTCTTGAATTCACTAAAACAAAGAACAAAATAGGTGTTCATTTTAGAACTTTTATTTGGGATGGAATCTCATTAGGTCATGAACTCTTTGTAATTCAGTCTGACTTTGAAGGAGCAGTCTTCCTCTTTGTACCTCACAAGAGGTGGAATGGAGGTCACAGACCTGTTATTTCATATCTAGCTCATAAAATCAACCAATATCTTCTAAAATTGAAATAAATTCCTTCAGGAGGCAGGCTTGGATTTTTTGTTTGTGTGTTAGTCTTGATTTAGTTAAGCTTTTTGTTTGTTTGATTTTTGAGACAGAGTTTATCTGTGTTGGGCTGGCTGTCCTTGAACTCATTCTGTAGACCTGGAACATTCTGGCCTTGAACACACCGGGATTTATGTAAGGTTTGGCTCCTGAGTGCTGGGATTAAAGGTGTGTACCACCCCCACCCAGAGATTTAGTTGGTTTTAATGAGATAACTGATAGACTGTAATTTACATTTTAGGTTGTTCAGTTCTTTGAGGGTTTTCGAGACAAGGTTTCGCCAGCCCAGGCTGGTCTTGTACTCCTGATAGCTCTGTCCGTGTTTCTCTGCTATGCTGGTTTCAGTTATGGTCTCACTGTTATTGAATGTGTTTGTAATCCCAGGAATTAGACTTCACAGGTGGCAGTTTTGTGATTTCATTGAAAAGAAATTGTTTTGTGTTTGGAGACAGGGTTCTCTGTGTAACCCTGGTTGTCCTAGAATTCACTCTGTAACCCAGGCTGCTCTGCCTCTCAAGTCCTAGGATTAAAGGCATATGCCATCACCACCCAGCTAATTGAAATAACTTTTAACAGTGTTTTTAAAAAAAGCCTGGGGATGGATTTTTCACGAGGGGCCACAAGACACAGTGATGTTTTTGGACAGTGCTTATTGGAGGCAGTTGCTTCAGCCTGGTCAATTGGACAAGTTCACTCCTCTAACTGACATAAAAAGAAGCTAAGTAGGCTGCTTGCACAATGCTGTAATCCTAGCACTGGAGATGTGAGGGAAAACCATTCCCTGTTCTGTTGTGCCCAGATCGTGACCCCCAGAGAGACCACCAAAGACGAGCATGCCAGAATGCAAAAGCAAGATTTAATTCTGGATATCCAAAAGCAATACAAACCTAGGCAGGGACTTCATCCAATACATCCAATGCAGTGGAAGCTGGAGCAAGTGCCCGCCTGTCTGCAAGCTCAGTTTTTAAAGGGAAAAATCACAAGGTTACATCATTTAGGATACTATTCTGATTGGCTCGCTTCTAGGGGATTTCTAGAAATCATGGCTTAATCTTACTTCTACGGAGGTGGTTTCCTGCCACCATTGTTCATTGGCTGCCCTCAGGTGGGGACATTTTTATGGTCAGTTACCCTGGAAACCAGGGTTGGAACATTCTATATGAAAGACCCTAGCCCTTCAGGCTTACACCCCCAAGCCTCAGAAAGAGAGAAACTTCAAGCACCAGGAAATGAGAAACTAAAAATCTAGTTCCAAGGGCCACCTGACTCAGCCACTACTCAATCACCCCTGTAACAATATAACAATGTAAAAAGATTTCTGTTAAGAGATGTGCTCCACTGTGACTGGGATAGTTGCAGGTGTTCCAGGAAGGACCACTGTGACCTGTGTGTAAGCTCCACTCCCGCCCTGATAACCCCCTCGAGGTTTACGTAACTATACCCTCTCTGTGATCACCCTGTGATCAGGCCATGAAATTGTATGGGAATTGTAATCTTGTGGGTTTTGTGGATTTTTCCTTTAAAAGCCCTTATGGGGCTGCAGTAAGATGCGCCTCTTGCTCTTAGGAGCAGAGTTTGCCCTTCTATATAGAAGCTTAATAAATCCTCGTGCTGTTGCATCAACTGGACTGGAGTCTGGATTCTTGGGGCGACCACTTGAGACCCTAAACTTTGGGGTCCAACACTACAGTCCGGCAGTCATTACCTAATGACTACCTTGTGACTCTGTACTTTTATACTTCCTGGTTTCTGGAATCTGGACTGACTTGTTTCAGTAACTATTGGCCTATTCCTAGAAGGAGAAATCTTAGGCCTTAGTTTTTGGGTGAAAGCATTTTGGTTTCTAAGATGGCTCATTTTGGTCTCACAGTTCTAGGATAGCCTGGGGTACATGTAGTGACTTGGTCTCTCTATAAAATTTAAGGAAATGATTAAGTTGAATGCAGCTCAGTGGTAAAGCACTTCTCTACCACAGGCCACAGCCTGGATCAAACCCCAGTACCAAACAACCTCAGGCAAAAACAAAGGAACTCATCAATCCATATCATTCTTGCTTATTTGGGTTGTTTTTGAAGCCTCTAATACTGGCCTAACCTCAAACTTAAAGTATGGACTAGACTGTATGGAATCCTCCTGCATCTGTCTCTACAGTAATGAAATTTTAGTTTCTTGCCAACCAGACAGACATCATGCAGTATTTGAAAAGCAATGTTTGATTCAGAACATGCTGAGCAATAAGGTCACATCAGATTGGCTAGTGTACAATTTTAGGATCTTAGTGTGAGTTGAGTCCAGCCTGGATTACATAGCCAGCTGTGGGCTACACAGTGAGACCCTGCAACAAAACAAATAAGTTACTAGAAGGACATGATACCCCACTGTCAGGGACAAGGATAGAATCTCTAGTTAATGGAAAAATACAGACCCTCATAAGACAGGGAACTGGATTGTCTTACAGTCAGGTTGCCTAGCAACAGGACATTGAGTCAGAGCCCTTGACCCTTTAACCCTGTGGACATACTATGCAAACATCCTGTTAGCTTGCCCCACCTTATGCAGATGACAACTTCTTGCTCCCCCGACCCTGCAGGAACTATATAAACCCTCCTGGAGAAAAATAAAGTTGCACCTTGATCAGAATCTTGACTTCGTGTATTTCCTTGTATCTCCGTCCCTACATTCCGTCCTTAGGGTGGTCGAGTACTCGTTTAAGACCTGCTGGCCGGGGCACCCCACTAGTCCCCTAGCACATACCCAGGGAACTCTATACTCCAAAGTTGTCTGACATAGCTACGTTCCCTAAACCAGGCTCTAAATCTTTGAAAATTAAAAGCAATGCTCCCATTTCACAGATTCTTCTCAGTCTTTACCAGGCAGGATCAATTTGTTGAAAGCCTAATATGGGTAGGTTGTACATATAATACTTCCATTGTCTCTGAAAAGGGGTTAGTATCCTTTCTGCCATAAGAAATGGGGCTTAGATTTTTTTCTTCCCAGTTTCTCCCTTCCAAAGGGTTATGGGACTCAGAGTAGCAAAGGTTGGAACTGGATGGGACACTGGTGAATGGGAATGATTGTGAGAGGCCCCACATGCTACCAGGGTAGCAGCATTTGCCTCTGAGACTGCCAAAGAGTGCTGTGGTGAGTTAACCCAAGTCTCCATCAAGGCCAGAGTCGTGACAGATGCTCACTGTGAGGGGGAGAAATCTTCATGAGACAGACTGAAAATATATTTTCTACTAAATTCTTCCCCAGGATCATCTCCCTTAACATCCATCGGAATTAGCCTCCAGGCCCCACCCACACTCCTGCAACTGGCAGTGCAAAGCTTAGTGAGAAATGAGACCTTGGCCATCTCTACTCTGCAGGACCAGCCAATGGAGTTCTTTCCCATTCTGCTGATGGAGGCCAACACTCAGAGAAAAACAGAGATGATTAGGCCCTGGTGGCAGACTGACCCTACCCTTGCCTTTCTGTTGGGTTGCTGACGAAGAACTCCAACTTGGAGATCTACCAGGCTATGTTGGATGGAGTAGGCACATAGCTGCAAAGAAACTCTCCCTCCAGGTAAACAATGACCATATAATGCCAAATGCTACACACTGGCTTATATGGAAGGAACATCTGGGATCGGGGAGTATGGGGTCAAAGGTGGCTCAGAGACTTTGGCTGGTATACCGGAGGGCTGCAGGGGCCTTGACAGCTCTAGAGTCCTTGTAGCAAATAGCAATTAAGTATGAGATAGCTCTTGGTGCAGATGTAGCCACAGGAGAATGACCCTGTACCTCTGTCTCCACCAGGTAATAAAAATAGGTTTATTCTGGGCAGTGGTGGCACATGCCTTTAATCCCAACACTCAGGGAGTGCTGATCTCTGTGAGTTCGAGGCCAGCCTGGTCTACAGAGTGAGATCCAGGACAGGCACCAAAACTACACAGAGAAACCCTGTCTCGGAAAAAAAAAATGACCAGGTGGTGGTGGCACATGCCTTTAATCCCAGCACTCAGGAGGCAGAGGCAGGCAGATCTCTGAGTTTGAGGCCAGCCTGGTCTACAGAGTGAGTTCCAGGACAGGCTCCAAAGCTACAAAGAGAAACCCTGTCTCGAAAAACCAAAAAAAAAAAAAAAAGAAAAAAAGAAAAACAAACCAAAACCCAATACTAGATGACAGAAGTCAAGAGCAATGATTGCAGGGAAACAGGACAGGTCCCCAATATGCATCTAGGGCAAAAAGCTCATGCTTGACAAGCTTGAGGTTCTGTATTGGAGACCCAGCACTGAAAAGCAGGAATATGAAGAAGACAGAGATAAGCAGGGGAAAACTCCATCAGAGATGGAGAAAAGATTTGGGTCTCAACTTACCTTCTGACACTTCCCTTTTATCCACAGAGGGCAGAAACTTCAAGTGGTTGACTTGAGGAATGTGCTCCATGATTTCTGGGATGTGTAGACTGGAAGAGATGGTAGAAACCGCTCAACAGAAACTTTGCCTGAGAAGCTATTGGTGGAGAGGGCCTTCTTCCTCAACGCACACTGCGGAGGCAGCGTTTGCAGGTTGTCACTGATCTTCACCTACCTGCGGATGAATACCAAATGCACTTGTTGAAATTGGCAGTTATGAAAAGGAGTTCTCTGAAATTGTGCTGTGTGAGGCTGAGGATTGTTACAGAAGAAGGCGGCACTGTCAAGAAGGTCTTCCAAAGTTTACAGCTGGAGTTCATCAAGGAGTTGGAACTGAATACAGTGGGTAATCTCTCCACAATGGCCAGTTTTGTACCTTTCATCAGGAAGATGAGAAATCTTCACAAAATCCTGCTAGTACGTGTCTTCCAAGACCACGCCCATGCTCCTGCAACTGGCAGTACCATGACAGAGAAGAGAAGTATGTCCGCAAGATCATTTCTCAGTTCTCCAAACTCAACCGTCTCAAGCATGTCACCATAGATGATGTCTATTTCCTCAATGACCACATGGAACAGTTGCTTAGGTAAGAAAGGATGGAGAGCAGTTCCTGCTACCAGAGCAAACCTTTCTTTATACACTAGAGAGCAGTGGGCACCTGGGATCTGCAGACCTCTGTGCATTTCACAATGAACATGTAAGGATGAGCTTATTCCATGTTAACTGATTCAAGGGCCCACATGACCACTCATAAAGCTGAGCGATGAAGTGGGGTAGTTTGTATGGACAGAGCTGACAGGGTAGAAGGCATTGTGGGTTAGATCTAGGGAGGGTGGGTTGCGGTTTCCTCCATAGCAATCCTGTCTGATCTAATGTGGAGGAACAGGAAAAGAAGAGGGCACTGCATAGGGTGGACTCAGACCTGCAGAGTTTCCCAGGTGAGCTCTGTGTTTTGATCGGGGAGAATACATCCCAGTCTAGTTCCCAAACAGTGTAAGGCTCTATTGAGAGCAGGAGTGGGCTAAGTGGACAGGACATGGAAAAGCTGGAGCGAGAGTCAGAGTCAGGGCTGAAGAGTGAACAGGTGCAGACACTGTGACAGGGAGTCAATGATTCTTCAGGAGGCAGCCTGACATGGCCATATGGGTCCTATCTTTCTCCTTCCTATGGCTGCTCTAACCTAATAGTCTCCATAGCAACTCTGGGTCTCTGCTTGTCACTGAAGAATAGGAAAGGTAGCTGTGGAATGAGCCAGTCTGCACCATGAAGATGACTCCCTAGGGCAAGAGTGGTGTGATTTTTTAAAAAATTATTATTATTATTATTATTATTATTATTATTATTACTTATTATGTATACAGTGTTCTGCCTGCATATATGGCTGCAGGCCAGAAGAGGGTACCAGATCTCATTACAGATGGTTGTGAGTCACGATGTGGTTGCTGGGAATTGAACGCAGGACCTTTGGAAGAGCAGTCAGTACTCTTAACTGCTGAGCCATCTCTCCAGCCTGAGTGGTGTGATTTGAGTAAGAAGACTAGTGGATTATTCTGTATGCTCATGGCCATCCCGTGGTCACACTGACCCTGGCTATGTGGTCCCCTCTACTGCTAGGACAACCCACCATTGTGTTTCAAAATAACCCCTTGTTCTCTCCCTATGTGACTGAAGACACCACTGGAGTCCCTGTCCATCTCTTTCTGCAATTTCTCACAGTCGGACTTGGATTCCTTTGCCCAGTGGGGTCACTGTCAGCTTAAACATCTGTACCTGAGAGGTGTCAATTTAAGTGATTTGAATTTCATGCCTCTCAAAGTTTTCTTACAGAGTGTTGCGGACACTCTGCTGACCCTGGAATTAGAAGACTGTAGGATGAAGGACCCTGACCTCAGGGTCCTTCTCCCTGCCCTGAGCCAATGTTCCCTGCTGACCAGCATCAATCTTTATGACAATGAAATTTCCACCAATGCCCTGAAAGACCTTCTGTACCACACTGCCAACCTAAGCCAGCTGAACAAGGAGCTGTACCCTGCTCCTAAAGGGGTCTGTGATCACTCTGGTTATATCAAGGTAGTGGAATTTTCCCAATGTTGTGCTTACCTGAAGAGCACACTTGCCAATGTAAGGCAGCTCAGGTCAGTCTGCTTCGGTAACAATCCCTGTTTAGACTGTTGTGAGCGTTATTTCTATAAACTGGAGACAACACTTTGTGATTGCTCACTGTAAATTCCTTCTGGGTACTAAGAAATGAAGGCACAGGGACAGGCCTCTCATTCAGGGGACCCTAGAACACATGGTTCTGGACACAGCTCAGTGTGGTGGAAATGAAATTGCATGCAGTGGGGACAGAACATGGGGGCTGACATTGATGAGCACAGTGAGGTTAAGTGTCTTGTGGAGTCAGAAAGAGTGTTCTACATTTCAATCTGTAGCTCCTGTCAGGACTGGCTCTTTTTTTTTTTTCAGAGCTGAGGACTGAATCCAGGACCTTGTGCTTGCTAGGCAAGCACTCTACCACTGAGCTAAATCCTCAACCCCTCTTTTTTTTTTTCTTTCTTGAGACAGGGTTTCTCTGTGAAACAGTCCTCGCTGTCCTGGAACTCACTCTGTAGACCATGCTGGCCTCGAACTCACAAAGATTGTCCTAGTTCTGCCTCCCAAGTGCTGGGATTAGAGGCATGTGCCACCACCGACTGGCAGAACTGGCTCTTCAGGGCCTTTCTCCTACATACAAAGTAATGGTCAGATGCTGAGAACCTGATATTCTGTCTGTGATGTGCCTCTCTGCTTCTCCATTAATCTGGTCCTCAAGATCATGGTCAGGGCAGTCCTTTGACTGTACACAGGAATGGAAAGATACTGTCTTGTCTCAGCTCTTGTTGGCTCAGACTTCTCAACATCCAAGTGACCTGAAGCTAATCTGACATGGTCTTCCCACTTGTGCATCGCAGTGAGTTATATGTAAAGTTTTCAAAGCAGCAATATATGCAAAGCCAAGGGGAGAGGAAGGGAGTTTTGGGGAATGGGCAGCAGATGGCGATCCAGGGTACTGAGGCTGGGATGCACTGTGGGGGCATCAAAGATGACTGAAGCAGAACAAAAGACAACATACAACAACAGAATGGGGGATAAGCATAGTTCTTTTCCATTCTCTTTCTGCGTTTTGTTTTGTTTTTCGTTTGTTTGTTTGTTTGGGGGAGGGGTTCCGAGACAGGGTTTCTCTGTGTAGCTTTGAGTCTTTCCTGAAACTCACTTGGTTTGTTTTTTTTGTTTTGGTTTTCCCAGACAGGGTTTCTCTGTGTAGCTTTGCGCCTTTCCTGGAACTCGCTTTGTAGACCAGGCTGGCCTCAAACTCACAGAGATCCACCTGCCTCTGCCTCCCAAGTGCTGGGATTAAAGGCGTGTGCCACCACCGCTCCACTCTCTTTCTGTCTTTTCAGTGTAGCCCAGACTGGCCTTAAACTCCTCATCCTCTTCCCTCCTCTTACAGATTAATGGGGTTTCTAACAGAGAGCACCAAACCCAACTTTTTGGCCACCTGACTGTGGGGCACTATACTTCAGGGCTCCCCATTCTGGCTGCCTTCCTGCACATTAACACCTCCAGGAGACAGACAAATGTTCTGTTATTATACAGCACTCCGAGTCCCTGGCGAGTGGAGCCAAGGCTGCCTATGGCAGGTGAGAGACAGAGATGCCAGGCAGACAGTGCTCAGTGAAGAGTTTTATTTGGTGGGGGAAGAGATGGGGGAGGGAAAGAGAGAAAGATAGGGAGGGAGAGAGCTCCAGCTGGAGAGGTGCCTACCTCTGACTAGGGAGAGAGGGGAGAAGGTGGAGTTTTCTCTTAAAAGTAGGCTTTAGACAATTCATCCTTGTTTCATGTCTAGTATCCTGCTATGAGTGAGTACATACCATGTTTGTCTTTCTGAGTCTGGGTTACCTCACTCAGGATGATTTTTTCTAGATCCATCCATTTGTCTGCAAACCTCATGATGCCATTGTTTTTCTCTGCTGAGTAGTATTCCATTGTGTATATGTACCACATTTTGTTTATCCATTCTTCAGTTGAAGGGCATCTGGGTTGTTTCCATGTTCTGGCTATTACAAACAATGCTGATATGAACATAGCTGAACAAGTGCTCTTATGGTGTGGTTGAGCATTTCTTGGGTATATGCCCAAGAGTGGTATAGCTGGATCTTGGGGGAGATTGATTCCCAATTTTCTAAGAAAGCGCCATATTGATTTCCAAAGTGGTTGTACAAGCTTGCATTCCCACCAGCAGTGGAGGAGAGTTCCCCTAGCTCCACATCCTCTCCAGCATAAGGTGTCTTCAGTGTTTTTGATCTTAGCCATTCTGACAGGCGTAAGGTGGTATCTCATGTCTGCTACTCACATCACCAGGGAGGCTACCTGGAAAACAGGACCCCAAGAAAGACACAGGGATCGCCCAATGACAGAGAAATGGAATGAGATCTACATGAACAGCCTGGACATGAGTGGGGGTAATGAAAGGCGAGGGTCGAGGGAAAGAGAGCTTGGGGGAGCGGGAGATCCCAGCTGGATCAACAACAGAGAGGGAGAACAAGGAATAGGAGACCATGGTAAATGAAGACCACATGAGAACAGGAAGAAGCAAAGTGCTAGAGAGGCCCACAGAAATCCACAAAGATACCCACACAACAGACTGCCGGCAATGGTCGAGAGACAGCCCGAACTGACCTACTCTGGTGATGGGATGGCCAAACACCCTAATTGTTGTGCTAGAAACCTCATCCAACTACTGAGGGATCTGGATGCAGAGATCCATGACTAGGCCCTGGGTGGATCTCTGGGAGTCCAATCAACGAGAATGAGGAGGGTTTATATGAGCGAGAATTGTTGAGACCAAGGTTGGATAAAGCACAGGGACAAATAGCCAAATGAATGGAAACACATGAACTATGAACCAATGGCTGAGGGGTCCCCACTGGATCAGGCCCTCCGAATGGGTGAGACAGTTGATTGGCTTGATCTGTTTGGGAGGCATCCAGGCAGTGGGACCAGATCTTGTGCTCATTGCATGAGTTGGCTGTTTGAAACCTGGGGCCTATGCAGGATTGTTTGGCTTGGCCTGGGAGGAGGGGACTAGACCTACCTGGACTGAGTCTACCAGGTTGACCTCAGTCTGTGGGGAAGGCTTTGCCCTGGAGGAGATGGGAATGGGGGGGGGGGGCGTTGGGGGGAAGGTGAGGGGGACGGGAGGGGGGAGAACAAGGGAATCTGTGACCGATATGTAGAACTGAATTGTATTGCAAAATAAATTAAAATAAATTAAAAAAAAAAGAAAAAAAATGTAAAAAGAAAAAAAAAAAAAGTAGGCTTTAAGTCAGAACAAGCACAGGGCAGGTCTCCCAGGGGTGGGCCAGAATGCCAACACAGGTCCCTGTCCTGTCCTAAAGGGTTGCTGGTCGCTAGGATCTGCATAGTAAGTGTCCAGTGGCGAATTGTCTTTATTTTGTTAATGAATCTCTGAGCCTAATTGTGTTTCCTTGTGTCTGCATAATCAGAGAGCAATAAAGAAGTTTGTGTCACAACTTTTGTTTTTTCTTCATTGGTAGGTTAACTAGAAAGTGGGTAGTCAAGATTGCTCAATGGGTAAAGGGTACCTGGGGCCAACCTTGACAATCTGAGTTTGGAGGGCTGATTTGCAACATTGACCTCGGACCTTCACAAGCAGGTAATGGCAAGTATGCTCTGTCATGTATAAGCACACAAAATGAACATACTTAATGATTCCATGATTCAATATTGTGAATGGATGCTGAATTCAATCAAATGTAACTGTGGAGGTCTTTCACCAATTATATATATATATATATATATTCTTTTTAGATTCTAATATATTTACACATTTCTTCCTTAAAAACCTTGCCATATATCCCTCATTGCTGTTCAAAAGCATGATCTCTTTTTTCATTAATTGGTATTACATGCATATATGTACATATACATGTACATATATAAATATTCCTTAATATATCCTACCATATCTGTATAGTGTCACTTGTATGATACATTTTCAGGACTGCCTATTACATTCTGAACAAAAGTAGAAATGTCAACAGAAGAGGGCTGGATAGACAGCTGAGAAGTCAAAGGCACTTGTTCCTTTCTGGGACCTAGATTAGGGTCCAAGTAACCATGTGGTGCCTCACAACCCACTGTAACTCTAGTTCTAAGGGACCAGACACCTGTTATGAATGACCTTTACAGGCACTGCATGAGCTTGGTGTGAACACATACAAAATAAAACTCATATTTAAAATATGTAGATAGAAGAAGAAGCCTAGAAGGGACCTGAGTTTAGTTCCTAGAAGCCAAGTTAGGTGAGTTCACAAATATTTGTATCTCCAGCTTCAGGATATCCATATATTCTGGCCTCCAGCTTCTAGATATCCATATATTCTGGGAACCTGTACTCAGGTGCTATACCCAGCCATAGACAAACCCATCCCAGTATTTAAATTTTAATTGAAAAATTAAATCTAGGGAAACCTGAACATACTAGACTGCCAGTATAGCAGAGTCTCAGACAGAATCCTCTTTCAATGGATACATGCTAGAAAATGCTACACCTTATTTACAACACAAAAGCCCTCAGAGACCAAACATCACAGACAGGCATGCACTCTGCTATTGACATATTTTAACTCTGCCCAAGTAGTTTTATATTCTACCTATGAAAGTCTGCTCCCCCAGCCCAGCATGTTCTCAGGAAGTCCAGTGTGTCAGGGTACACCAAGTAGCACAGTTCAGCTTGAGAAAGAAGGCACTTCAAGAAGAAATTTTAAGGCCTCTGTGGCAGCAGAAAAGTCCAGCTTCTCTGATGGACTGAAGCCAGAACAGCCATACAAAGGCATTTTTATTGATTGTTACACAAAGTATTTCCTTATACCAAGGACCTCAATCTAATTTGCATGTCTCACTAAAGGAGAGCATCACATGCCCCCATGACTCTAGTCCTTTATTATGTATCATTTGCAATACATAGTAAAATAAGAGCTTCAGGTGTGCCCCATATGCCTTGTGACCAAAGTCATGGGATGGCTGCAATGCCCCTTCAGCAAAACAATCACTGTTTTCCTCAAGGATTCTTCAAGGTCAGTGTACTTCTAGAAAGCAGCTGTTCACTCTACCCCAGATACAGTGACTGCTAAATTCCTAAAACACCAGTGGATCTCATGTGCATCAAGTATAACATTAGGCCTTTGGGGGTGGGGGTGGAGGTGGTAATTCACTGGCAGAGAGACAATGACACTAACCAGGGTCTTCATGCCAAACTCTAACCTGGCCCCATCTTCATGTGCTATCGAGGTTCTTCAGGATAATAGAGTGGCTCAAGTAGGAACATGGCCATGAGGACATCCCCTTCAGAGGGAATCATGTCCTCCTCCACCCCGTTTCATGTCTTCCAGGTCCAGCTTGGGCTGAAGGCCCTGGATCTGAGACACTGACCCTCTTCCTCAGCTGACTGTAGCTTCTGAATACTGCTCTCCAGTCTAAAAGATAAAACAAGTTATTACTATCTGTGAAACATGGTTTTGTATAGGCTGGTCAGGTCTTTCCCCTTCCAAATTGTGATACTGTGGCCACGTATGAGCAACCTGCAGTCAATGCTTGTGGGGTAGGAAATGGATGAGCTTCTGCCTTCAGCCCATCTCTAATTCCTTCCATCTCTGGATGACACATTTGATGCCATCACTCCCAGCCTATCTAGGGCTATCTAGGAGAAGGATCTGGGTGGGGATTCGGGAATCTGGTCAGGACTGAAAGCCACTTTTAGGAAAGGATGTGTGGACTCCAAAGATTCTTAGACATTTTGACACAAATGAGTCATGGTAGCAAATACCTGCAATTCCTGCTTTTAGGAGGGCAAGACAGGAGGGTCCTAAAGTTCAATGTCACCTTCAGCTACATTGTGCATTGACTGCTAGCCAGGGAAACTTGAATAGCCTCTCTTATAACAAAAGTATACACACAAAATCAAACAGGCAAGGAACCAAAAAGAAATTTCAGAGAAGGCGATGGAGAATCTCAGAATCCTAGAGGCTAGGGCCACTGCTTAAACTCCTGGAGATCTGTCACCCCATGCAGACACCACCGAGTCTACTCACAGGCAATCCACAGGGATGACATACAGCTTATGGAAACACACTCATATCCATCCCTCTTTTTCTCAGTCAATGCAAAGGTTTCAAACCTTGGTTGTGAGCCCGGTTTAGTGATGCACTAAGATGTTTAGGATGGAGTATCTCTTGTTGGAAGTTAGCATGGCTCAGTGTGTGAGTTAAAGCCTAGCTCTGGATACATGTCTATTCCCTGCTCATAAAGACAAAAAAAGGAAACAACAACAACAAGAACAAAAACCCTATTTTAGGCTCATGCCTGTAACTGAAATCTCAGTTGGCTGATGTAGGCAGGCAGGTTCCCATGTATTTGCCTGTCTACTCCAAGAATCCCAGTGTAGCCTCCACTAGAGAATGAAATGTAGTCTCAAACAACATGAATGTGTGGATGAATATACAAACGAATTGCTGAAGGAATTCTGAAAAGGCCTGGGGTATGGTTCAGTGGGAAAGAACTTACGTTTACCATGCATGTAACATCATAGAAAATAGGGGATTTAAAGCTTTTGTAAGTGAGGGAATGGAGAGATGGCTCTGCAGCTAAGAGCACTGGATGCTCTTCCAGATGACAGGTGTTCAGTTTCTACGACTCAAATGTTGGCTCAAATTTCTCTGCCTTTCCAGTTGTGGGAGTGCAGCACCCTCTTTTGGCCTCCACAAGCACCAGGCATGCAAATGGTTGACCAAACCCTAGCAGTACATAAAAGGAATCCACCTTAGAAACACCAAAGTACGGTTGGACCTTTAATCACAAGATTGTCCCAGTCTTCTGTATATAAATAAAATACCTCTTAGAAATCATCTTTATTTAATTTTAGTAAAAATATATTCATTTATTTATTTATTAAATTTATGTGGGAATAGGCTCATTTATCCCACTTTTTTGTTTTTTTTGTTTGTTTGTTTTTTTGAGACAGGGTTTCTCTGTGTAGCTTTGTGCATTTCCTGGAACTCACTCTGTAGCTCAGGCAGGCATTGAACTCACAGAGATCTGCCTGCCTCTGCCTCCTGAGTGCTGGGATTAAAGGCATGCACCACCACTGCCGAGCAATAGTAAAGTCGTGGAGAGAAAAGAAAGCTGGTAACCTACAGGAGTTTGAAAGCACTGGAGTTGCCGGGAATTGAACGTGGGGCCTCATGAATGCTAAGCATGAACTCTACCACTGACCTACACCCCCGACTTATCCCACTTTTCAAATGATTGTGTTTTTTTTGTTTTTAATTATGTGTTTGTTGTTGTCTGTGTTTTGAAATGTTCACAGGGAAGAAGGTGACACAAAGGACCAAGGAGTTGGGTCACTCTGGATCTGGAGGTGGAGATGCTTGTATGCTACCTGATATGGAAGGTGAGAATTAAAGTGAGGTCCTCTGAAAGAGCAGTCTGTGCTCTGAACACCTGAGCCATCTATCCATCCAAAAAACAGTTTATGAACAGGATCTCACTGTGTAGAAATGAGTGGCCTGGAAGTCACTAGGCAGGCAAGGCTGGCCTTGAACACACAGAGATCAGCCTACTTCACTCTCTAGAGCACTGAAATGAAAAGGGTGGACACCATGCTTAGCTTATTGTTTGTTTTGATGTTTTTGTTTGTTTTCCCAGAAGAATTGGCAATACCATTTCTGTCTCCTATTGGAATAAGTGTGAGCCACCTTCCCCTCCTAAATCCCAATCTGTTTTTGAAACAGGGTCTGACCATGTGGCTTTTGGTGTTCTGAAACTTTTTATGTAGTCAAGGAGCCTGCCTCTGTCTCCCAGATGCCAGGATTAAAGGTGTGTGGGTTTATGCTCTAACAAGCAAAGTTTGTCTCAAAATCAGAGGGCAAGGCCAACCACTAGATTAACTATAGAGGCCAGGCAGTTGTAGCATACATCTTTAATCTCAGCACTGGGGAGGAGGAAGCAGGAAGATCAGGAGTTCAAGGCCACCCTCTGGATTGAAATGATCCACACGTGCATCCTGTAATTTTTTTTCTACCAAAGCCAATTCTCTCTCAGATACAGTTGGTAATTTTCTTACACTATTTAAGTGCTTGTCACCTGGAAAGATTTGAAACAAATTACTCAGTTCTTGAGTTAGTATTCTAATTGTGGGCTGTAGCCAGTTAATATCTCCCAGAAATGTTTGAAAGTCAGTAAGAGTGTGCAATTAAACTCTCCTGATTTATACCTTTTGGAGTTGAATTTTTTGTAAACCTATTTTATATCCCAGGTAATTAATAGAATCTCATCTTTGTATTTTTTCAGAAACAATTTGTAATCCCTAACAAGGCAAAATTTTCTTTACTTCTTCAAACATTTTCTCTAAAGTACCTACATTTGAATTAGCTAGAAAGATATTGTCTATATAATGGTATAGATTGAGGCACAGGGTGGAGCTGTTTAAGATTCTTTGTGGGAGAACTATTGATATCTCTTAACAAGCTGGGAATTATTATAAGTAGGCACTGTGAAGGGAAAGTTTTCTCTATACTTTTCCTGTAAAGGTATAATGAAGAAACAATCTTCTAAATCAGTAACTATAATAGACCATCCTTTAGGTAATATAGAAGGCAGGGAGATTCCAGGTTGTAGAGAGTCCATCAGCTGCATTACTTTATTTATGACTCTCAAATCTGTCAATATTCTCCATTTTCCAGATTTCTTTTAATATCAAATACAAGAGAATTCCAAGGATTGAGTGATGCTTCATTATGTTGTGCATTTATTTGCTCCTGTACAAGCTGTTCTAAGGCCTGTAATTTTTCCAATGTCAAAGGCCATTGTTCTACCCAGACAGGTTTGTCAGTGAACCATTTAAAGGTAGGGCTGTTGGTACCTTTGAAAGATCAACAGCTGTTGTGCCCTGTTTTTGTACAACCTGAATGGTCATTAACTGTTCTTTATAATACCTTTCAATATTTTCCCCAGAAATATATGTTGGTTTATGGTTTGTTTCTGAGATTGGAGGAGTGTCGATTTAGGTTTTTCATTGCTGTAACAAATAATGTCCCCATAAATTCATTGCTATATTGACCACATATGGCTTTAATTTTCTACTCTGTCCTTCTGGCCCTATACATATTAGCCATCTTGTGCTTTGTTTTACTTGAGATAAAGTTCAAATCCCTAAAAGCTAAACATTTACCTCCTAAAGAAGCCAATTTGGATGACAAGATTCTGGTGTAATTGTTATATCTGCCCCTGTGTCTACAAAATCTTCAATTACAATGTCATTTATTCATACTTTTAGCTTTGGTCTCTGATTATTTATAAAAGTTTGCCCAAAATATTCAGTTTATGAAATTCACAAAATATTCACTCCAAAAAAATTTGGTTTATCTATCTATCTATTTATTTATTTATTTATTTGGTTTTTTTTGGTTTTTCCAGACAGGGTTTCTCTGTGTAGCTTTGTGCCTTTCCTGGAACTCACTTTGGAAACCAGGCTGGCCTTGAACTCACAGAGATTCGCCTGCCTCTGCCTCCTGAGAGATGGGATTAAAGCCATGTACCACCACTGCCTGGCCTTGTTCTATCTTCTAAAGCTGTTCTATCATCCAGAGCAGTATGGTATTTTACAATAGGCATTAGGTCCTTTATTTGCTCTGGGGAGGAGTTTCCCCCATGGAGACAGGGAATGACTGAACCAAATTTGACAATGGGGCCTGTGAAAGCCCCCAGGCATTTCCCAATGGTAAAGGGGTTCCTTGCCTGTCTCTTGTTGATCTACATTCATTGGTCCAATTTTGGCCTTTTCCACATCTTCTGCATACTCCAGAAGGTTGGGGCCTTCTGTTCAGGTTATCTCTATAAGAAACATTATTTCTAGGAATGCCTCTGTGCAATTCCTTTTTAGATGGCCTTGTTTACCACAATTAAAACAATTAATATTTTGATCTTTACTTAACCGTTTAGAAATCACCTCTACTATCCAAGCATCATAATGGTTATGAGAATCAATATTGACTGTGTGGGGGATCTATTCCATTATGGGTGCTTATCTTATCTTTAAAGACCCAATTATCCTTCTGCATTGTAAATTAGCATTTTCAAAAGCCAGAGATTCAGTTAATATTTGTCTAACTTCTGGATCTGATACCATCCTTTTTACAACTGAAATCAATCTTTGCAAAAATTCAGTGAAGGCTTTTCTTGGACCTTGTATAACTTTAGTAAATGGCTCAGTCCTCTTTCCTGATTCTTGAATTTTGTCCTAAGCATTTAAGGCTGCTGTATGGCATAAGGACAAGGTGTTGTCACCAAATGTAGCTTGACTATCCACATCATCATAAGAGCCCTCACCAATGATTTTATCTTGGGAAATCTTATGATCTTTAACCCTACCTTGCAGTCTGAGGGCCTTAGCTTCTTCTCACAACCAACTGTTCAACTGTAATATGGCTATAACTATATTTTTCCAGTCTTTTGGAGTAATTTTGTTCTGAGTGGACCATGTATTCAACATCTGCCTCACATAAGAGGAATGTGTACCATAGGAAACCATTGCTTCCTTAAATCTATCATTTCTATAGGATCCCATTTAACTTATGTATAACCTTGGAGATAGCTATCATCTGGTATTCTTTCTTGAATGGTAATTGGATAAATCAAGGTTGGTTTTTTAATAACCTTGGGCCACTCCTCTCTAATTCCATAAGGTAATGATGAGGTTGGGTCTCTTCTGAATTCTTCTGTCTGTGTCTGAATGCTTTTATTATCGGTTTTAATAAATTACTTCTAAGGCTTGTAATTTATCAGTAGTGGCTTCTTCTAAGGCTTGTATATTTTGAATAGTAAGCTTTCCTAATGTTTGTGTATTATCAATCACCCTTTTCCTCTCTTCAACAGTAAATATTTCTAAAGATTTTATCCTGTCAGTCAAGATTGTATTGTTCTCCTTAGTAACCATTTTTAAAGGCTTGCATATTAACAGTAGTAACCCTTTGTAAGACTTGTATCTTTTGAATGTTAAGTTTTTCTAAGGTTTGCATGTTATCAATCACCTTCTTGTTCTCTTCATCAGTAAATATTTCTAAAGCCTTTATCTTGTTAGTCAAACTGTATTATTCTCCTTTGTAACTATTTGTAAAGCTTGCATACCATCAGTAATTGCCTTTTCTTTTCTTTTCTTTTTTTTTTAAGATTTATTTATTATGTATACAGCATGTATGATTGCTGGTCAGAAGAGGGCACCAGATCTCATTACAGATGGCTGTGAGCCAACATGTGGTTGCTGGGAAATGAACTCAGGACCTCTGGAAGAACAGTCAGTGCTCTTAACCTCTGAGCCATCTCTCCAGCCCAGTAGTTGCCTTTTCTAAGGCCTGTGTAGACTGAAGTTTCTCATTCCTGCCTGGTCCTGCCCAGGTAGCCGTTGTTTTTTATAAAATAATCACTCTTAGGCTTAATATTAATTACAAACTATTTGGTCTATGGCTCAGGCTTACTGCTAGCTAGCTTTTACATCTTAAATTTACCCATTTTTATTTATCTATTTATGGACAAGTGTCTCATTGCCTTTCTTGTGTTTTATTACATCTTGCTCCCCTGGCAACTCACAGCATCTCACCCACTCTGTGTTTCTTCTCCCTGTATCTCTCTTGGATTTTCTGCTGGCTATAACCTGTGTTGCCATAGGCCAAAACAGCTTCTTTATTAGCCAGTAGTAGCAACACATATTCACAATGTACAGAAGACCATCCTACAGCAGGTCTGTATCTTTTCAGTCAATCTCTCATATTTGGCACCGTTATCAAACCATTTTTCAGGATAAAATATGAATTGTGAGACTGATAACAATTATGACTGAAACTGAAGGATCCCAGCTAAGTTGTTAATTTCCTCAGTTTTTCTAGCATCTCGTCCATAGTAGCGGTGAGCAGGGTCCTCATTCCCTGCATTGTGATATTCCCAATCATAGACCAAGAAAAGGTTTTAAGTTTAGGATTGTCCTTTCCCCTTATTATCCTCTCTCTCTCTCTCTCTCTCTCTCTCTCTCTCTCTCTCTCTCTCTCTCTCTCTCTCACACACACACACACACACACACACACACACACACACACACACACACACACACATCAGTAGGCTAGTTATCCTTTAAAAGTTCCCAGGTGAGTTACTAGAGTTCTGATTCTCAGAAAATCATGATGATGTTTGACCATCAGGGGAATCTGGTGCTTGGATGGCTGGGGAGTGTGAAGGTATTCAGATGTAGTGACGTGTTTGACCAGCAGGAGGAGCAGGTGCAGCACCAAGGCAGCTCAGGCTCCTCATGCCTGATCCAGAGCAAACTCTGCTCCAGCACTTGCTCCCTCTGAACAAAGTTTGTTTGAGAGGGAAGCTGTAAGCTGCACTCGATTTAACTCTAGAGCTCGCCTGAGCTGAACTTGGGAGGGTAGTGGCACACAGCGCAAATGTACAAGGCAGTGGGAGCAAAACCTGCCTTAACACCTGTGGGCCACCTGGGACAGCAGCACATGTGCATCAAGCAGAATCAATCTGGGAGGGCAGCAGCCTTCTGAGAGTCTGTGCCTAGGAAGGCAGAAATGCAAAGCAGGGGTGTTTGCACTGGGAAGGCAAGAGCATTCCTTCACTGAACAGCCCTGCCCAGCTTGGCACACTCTTATGTGTTCTAGCAACCCCTAACGCTGGGAGTCAGATTACTTTACGTTTACTAACAAGCAAAATCCATGCACAGTTATCACAAGACAGAATGGGAAATGCTAATCGAGTCACCTGCTGCTCCACTCTCCTTCCTCATTCCAAAAAGACCGTGCATCCCTCGGCCCTGCCTTACATTTGGGTCATGTCCAATCCCAAAGAAAACTCAACCTCTTGGACCCAAATGCTCCTTTCAATTGACTAGAGGACCGGTAACAGAATTCCCATAACACACTTGCCTTTCAAAGGCTGCATGGATGTCAGGCTTGTTAGAAGACCGTGTGCTTTCAGCCCTTTAGAAATAGATGCAGGAGGATCCCATCAGATTAGCCTATACACTGTATTTCAGGCTAGATTGCTTTGAGAGCTTGTTAAGACAACAAAAATAAGCAAAAATGATATGGATTGATGAATATCTTTGTTTTTGACTGAGATTGTTTGGTACTAGGATTTGTGTAGTGGGTAGCCATTCCATCTTTGGTCTGGAAGTTCCAACCCCCATTGAGGCTTCAGTAAGTATCACTCCTACAAGGCAGGGCCAAGAGAGGGCCCTGAAGATCCAAGATCCAGTTGCGCTGCTCTCTCTTGTTTCCTGGATCCTGGATGCTAGAGGTGGACCGAGGAGAGTGCTCCAGAGAACACCTCCAGACTGAGCTACGTCCTTCCCAGAACCTGCAACCTACCTATTCCTTCATTTGTAGTCACGCCACTAAATAAATCTCCCTTTTAACTACGCGGAGTGGCCTTAATAATTTCACCAATAGATTTGTTTCATGTCCTTGGTTGTGCTAGACAAGTGCTCTACCACTTTAGCAGCACTCAACTCAATCAACTACTTTCATTTTTTTTAGAGATAGGGTTGCTTCATGTATCCCAGTTTATCCTTGAACAAGAAATTGGTTTCCCTCACATCCCTACTGCTAGGATTCCAGGGCTGTGCAAGCAGCCCACCTAACCTAGCTTCTTTTAATATTAGAGGAGTGAGATGTCAAATTGATCAGGCTGAAGCAACTGCATTCCCATAGACACTGACCCTAGAATTACCATGTCTTCTGGCCACCCTCAACAAAACTATCCCCTAAAATAGAAATACTTAAACAATAAGTAAATAAACATAAAAATACATGAAAGGGTGGTGACACAAGCATATGTCTCAAAATTGAGGAGAGTGGAGAAGATTGCCATAATTTTGAGTCTAGCCTAATCTACACAATGAAACTATATCTCCCCTAACCAATTCACAACAGTGAGAGCTGGGACTCAGTACAGAGAGTATCTTCACATCCAGTCTGGAATTCCATGATGTTGTTAATGTAGAGCATCTCTGCCATGGTAGGTGAGATCCTCAACTACCCTACCCCCACTCTCTCTGTGCTTCTGTCTCTGTCTGTCTGTCTGTCTGTCTGTCTGTCTCTCTCTCTCTCTCTCTCTCTCTCTCACACACACACACACACACACACACACACACACACATACACACACACACACACACACACACACACACACACACACACACACACACACACACTAGTAAATAGAATACAGTAATTAAAAAGAAAAAAAACAACAAAAGTCCTGTGCTAAATTACTAAATAAAGGAGATGGCTATTTCGCGATATGCATCTACCTTTGCTACGAGTCTTGTCTGGAGCCATCCTTGTAGATTCCTGGGAGTGTCCCCTGACCAAGTTTCTACCCGAATCTGAAATGCTCCCTCTTTCCAGTCATTTCTTTCAGTCCTCTCCCCATCCATCCACACCGCCCCCAATATGGGACCACCCTAGCCCCTCTACATATGTGTCACAGTTGTATAGCTTGGTGACCTTGGGGGACTCCTACAAGTGGGAGCAGGGGATGGCCCTAATGCTCTGTCTGGCCTTTAGGAACCTGTTATTCATACTAGGTTGCCTTGTCCAGGTTTAATATAAGGGGAGCAGCTCAGTCCTACTGGTGGTATTGCATTCCCCAATATATCATGAACTCTAATAAACTTATCTAGGGTCAGAGAACAGAACAGCCACTAGATATAGATGCCAGAAAATGGTGGCACACACACCTTTAACCTAGCATTCCAAAGGCAAAGATCCATCCAGATCTCTGAGTTCAAAGCCACACTGGAAACAGACAGGCATGGTGACATACGCCTTTAATCCCAGGTAGTGGTGGCAGAAAGCAGAAAGGTATGTAAGGCATGAGGACCAGGAACTAGAGCCTGGTTAAGCTTTTAGGCTTTCAGCAGAAGTTCAGCTGAGATTCATTCAGGTGAGGATTCAGAGGCTCCCAGTTCAAGGATACAGGATCAGCTGAGAAGTTGGTGAGGTGAGGTTAGCTGTTGTTTGTATTCTGTCTCTCTGATCTTCAAGTATTTACCCCAATACCTGGCTCCGGGTTTGATTTTATTAATAAGACCTTTTAAGATTCATGCTACAGTCCTACCTCAACTTGATATTCCATGCTTTGTTGATACCCATTGGAGGCCTGGTCCTTTTGAACAGAAACAGAGGAGGAGTGGATTTGAGGGGTGGAGGGAAGTGGGGGGAGGGAATGAGAGGAGAGGAGGGGAGGGTAATTGTGGTCAGGATGTAAATAAATGCAATTTTTAATTAAAATAGAACAAATATGTGATGGAGAGGTGGGTAAGATAGCAAAGTGGAGCAGTACACATGCAATGGAGAGAGGTAGAACTGGAGCCTTGATGGCAGCGACCAGTAAGAGAGAGGGCTAAGATCAACATGCTGTCATTGCCCGGTAGGGTCAGTGGGATGGTATACAACAGCCTAGAGCTTATGTGGATACAGAGAACACCTCCAAACCTGCTGCCTTCACAGAAAGTCCCTGCTCTGGCAATAACAGAGGCTGGAGATGAGGAAAGTTTCAGTTTCTGGATTGTACTCCCTTGAAGGACCACCATGGCCTGAGAGGCCCTGTTAATATTGGTGTTCCATGCTTCTGCCCTAGACGATGATGAAGCCTGAAACTCATGTGAATGCATACAGTCTGTGCCTTTGAATGATTCCTAGGTGATGTGCTCAGGCTTAGATGCCACAGGGCACCAAGTTGAAGTGAGCCCATGTCAAGGCTTGTGGCCCATGCAGTCACTGAGGGCCATAAGTGGGTCAATAGTATTGATACTGCCAGGGGCTGAGTTGATATCTATGGCCCTGTGTTATTATCAAACCCCATGTGATTTGGGCGGCCACCTCAAGTCATGTTAATATCCACATTTCTGGGAGTGCTGACCTGCACCATGCTGCCAATGCATGTGGGACACTGATGGTGGTATGGGGGAGAGAGGACAAGCCAGTCCCTCACAGGAGAGCTGTCTACACCTCTTGGTGGCAGCAAAATAGCAGTGTCAACAAGTCTTAGGTACAGAAGAGCTGCCCCATATTTGAGGGAGAACTGGCCTAGGCATCTTCAGGAGATCTGGTCCTTTCCCCTTGCCTATCAACATATGGAGGCACTAGCAATGGCTTGGCCACAGGAGAACTGCCCCCCTTGGTGCCAGCCCTACAATTGCTGAGGGCCATGGGAGTATACAGCAGGTGACAACTAATATTTAACACGTCAACCCACCAGACCCACCTGATGGGGAGCCCTACCTGGCAAGGCAGTGGAGTTACTGACTGTTAATGACTGGATGTGTCTGTCTGTAATTTTTTCCAGGTGCCGCTACATTTCTTTCCTAAAACTGCTATGGATGTTTTCCCACTGCTTGTGAATTTATCTCAAGAAAATATTCCATCTTTGGGCACAGTTATAGCTGTGGACGGTCAAGAAGATGATTTCTGTTTAAGCTGTATAATTCTGATGAATAGAAATAATATCAGAATATTTTTCTTAACTGACACAGGAAAGTAACAGTATTCCCAGTCTCAAAGACAGCTAATTTTAGACTTCAGAACAAATTCAAAAGGACTAAGCTGCCCCTGCAGAAAATACACAAGACATGTTCCCAGGTGATTATTGCTACATCCAGGTCAGGCTGTTTACATTGAGACACAACCCCCTACAGTAATTGACTGCACATACTCCTAGGCTCAAGGTTCAGCCAACTAATTTTTTACTGCTAGTTCTGAATTTCAATGGCATTTCCTATCTGAGAACACTAACCACTCAGGCTACATGCTTGGCCAAGCGTTACTCACTGGACAGTCAATGTGACCTCCCTAGCCTAAGAGAAGCCATGGGATTCCTTACGTGTATCAGTTTGGCTCTGTCTCTGATTGTTTATTCAAGAAATGCTTTGTGACCCTGAAAATGTAAGTCATATTTGTGCAGAGTTTGTCTTTGAGGGGAAGCTGGGCAGAGCTATGCAGAGGAGATGTGAAAAAGAGTTGGCAGTGAGTATGTGAGTGTGTGTAGGAGTGTGTGCTGAGTAAGGGATGTAGCCGAATGGGTAGAGAGAAAAATGTGAGGATGAAGAAGCAGAAATGTGAGAGAAGTGTAAGAGATGAAGAAGAAGAAATGTGAGAAAAGTATGAGAGATAACAGAATAAGAAGCATGAGAATAAGGTGAGAGAATGAATGAATGATGCAGTAATGTATGAAGGAATGTAACAGAGTAGAGAGAAGAAATATGTATAGAAGAGAGATATGGAGCTATGTAAAAAAGATATGTAACTGTATATATGGGTGTGCAGGAGAGAGATGTATGTATGTAAAGAGAGATATAGAGTTGTATGTAAAGAGATGTAGCTGTGTGGAGCAAGAAAGATTTTCAGACAGGGTTTTTTAGATGAAGTAAAAGAGAAAGTTACCATCAGAAAGAGTGTGTTTTTTAATTTTTCCATCAGATAGAAAAAGTTGAGCCCTCACCACCTTTGTGGATTTTGTTTTTTGCATACCCCGGTGGTGACTGGAGGCTGCCCCTCCCCCAGTCACCAATACACAGTGATGCTGAAAACGCTGTGAATGCAGTGAGCTGGCCCTGCACATCATGGGAGAACTGTCTCCACAGCTTGCCAGCGCACAGCACAGTGACAGTGTGAAACAGGTGACAGCATGGGTGCCACCAAGCTGGCCCAATGGCTTGCCTGCCCACAGCACTGCAGTGCAGATGGTGGCAATGGTGGGTGAGAACTGGCTTTGGCCAGTGTCTCCTCGGTTCATGGTTTCTAGTGTTGATGCAGGTAGAGAAAGACTCACCCTCCCTCAGGGGACTGGCCAGTAGGAATTTGACCAAACCACAGTGAATATATGGACAATGTTAAATGGACTTTTGGGGGAGCAGGACATGTGGGAGGGGTATCCATGGGAGGACTAAGAGTTGAGTGCAATCAGGGTTCATGAATGGTCTTCAAGTGGTTTTGATAATTGCCATATTAAAATTTTTAGATAATTATGTTCTTGACTAAACTGAAAAAATAACTTGGGCTGGAGAGATGGCTCAGAGGTTAAAAACAGTATCTGCTCTTCCAGAGATCATGAGTTCAATTCCCAGCACCCACGTGGTGGCTCACAACCATCTCTAATGAGATCTGGTGCCCTCTTCTAGCTTACAGGCATACATGCAGGCAAAACACTGTATGCACAATAAATAAAAATCTTTGCCTGGTGGTGGTGGTGCACACCTTTAATCCCAGCACTTGGGAGGCAGAGGCAGGAGAATCTCAGTGAGTTCAAGGCCAGCCTGGTCTACTGAGTGAGTTCCAGGACAGCCAGGACTGTTGCACAGAGAAACCCTGTCTCAAAAAGCTGGGGGCGGGGGAGGAAAAGAAACTTATTGATGATTATTTAAATTAAAAAAAAAGAAAAGAAAACAGAACCTTTTTCTGTTGATACTGGTTTACTTTAAAAACTGTTATTTTATTTTTGTTTTGTTTTATATGTGTTTTGCCTGCATAAATACCTCTCAAAGCCAGCAGAGCTGGAGTTACAAACAGCAGTCATCTGCCATGTGACTATGAATTGGAAGGAGATCCTCAGGAAAAATAGTCAGTGCTCCTAACCACTGACAATTCTCCAGCACTCAATAATTGTCGGCTGTTTTGTTTTGTTTATCTTTTCAGATGGGGTCACATGGTGTAGATCTTAGTTGTTCTGGAAATAATAGTTTAGCCAGGTATTTCCGAGAAGACTGTAGCCGCTGTTCAGAAGTCTGAGGCTGGAGAATCACTGGAACCCACAGACAACAGGACAATCTGATGCATTTTCTACCGATCAGTTCTTGCAGTTTCACCAATCAGTTCTTGCAGTCTCTGTTCTTATTGAAAACCCCAGAAACCAGATTGGCTTTTGATTTGGGACCTTTCTTTCCATTCTTTTCAGGGATTCCTGTTTCACTGTGCTGAGGACAACATCCAGGGGTTCAGATGTGCTAGGTAGGAGCTCTTCTGCCAGGCATGTCCACTGGACACTGTCAGTTCCAGCACTCAGCAGGTACAGCAGGCAGATCTCCATGTGTTCAAGGTTGTCCTTGTCTACATAATGAATTTTAGAATGGTCAGGGCTAAATGATAGTATCTATCTCTAAAAGGAATAGATTGTCAGTGAACTCACTCAGTGTATATAAAGGATACAACCATGCTTTCAGGCAAAAGTATTTTATTGAAACCTATGGGAAATTGTAATGCCGTAGAAGGTGTGGAAAATAATATATCCAGCATTAGGGTCTCCCCAGACATGAAAATGAGAAATCATAGCTGAACAGTATGTTTTTAAGCTGATGGACAGGCACTGAGACAGATAACTCATATCTGAGTCTGATAGCATTGAGTGTTTCTAAGAGACTCTCTAAGCCCTAGAGAGAGACAAAGGAGCTCACCTCAGTAAGTTTTATAGAGAGATGGCTATAACTTCAAGGTAGCAGAGGCTAGTTAGGTCCAAGATCATTCTGAGGTCATCATGAAGGTCAAGACCAGGATGTTGCCTGATAGTAAGTTAACAACTCAAGTCTTGTCCTTCTAGGCAGAACTGTGACTGTTTCTGCCTCTAGCTCTACAGTTTTCTCTGTACTGTCAAGCAGAAAACAAGACCACGAGATAGATATGTCAGCAGGAAAACCCATAAGGAATACCCAGGAGACACTTAGAACCGTCCCATGCCAACCTTTGGCATGATGAGCCCCACTTCCATAGCACAGTGTTACACTGTAGTCATAATCACTATCACTCATTTCAAATATACTACAGCCACTACCTGTGCTCAAATAGCCTCTGACCCATGAGGAATCAGAGGCAGCTAGAAACTGTTCATATAGTTCTGGGTACAGGGTTGACATGGGGCAATGTGAGGTGTAAGTTCTCACACGCTCTGTAGTTCTGTGTTCCCTACATCTGGGTCCCTAGCAGAGACCTTTACGAGATCATAGACCCATAAATGACAGTCTGAGTTTACTAAGGTGACACCTCAGGATGCTAGAGTAGCAGAAACACTACTAGATCAGCTATTCTAAGCTTACACCAATATGAACTCAACAGTGGCTGGAAAATCACAGGTGTACACTGATGATTAGTGGAGCATAGAGCGGCTTTGCTCTGCCCTGTGGGGAAAGCTCTCTATCCGTCCTCACTTGAGCATTTAGTCCAGGTATACATTCAGGAAGCAGACTCCATTCAAATAGAGATACTGGAGTTTGTTAAGTTGAGAAAATTGGGGAATGATCTGGGTAAAACACAAATCATTCATCTCCTCGTTTCCAAGCTATTCCAAAGGCATGCAGATTTCATTAAAAAGGAGTCTCTGAAGGTTTCTCATCTGACCCAGGCTGGGGCCCTCAATGTGAGGGTTCTAGGATCTGAACATATGTTCATATCCGATTCCAGCATGAAGCATGAAACAAATACCTCCAGCAGCTCTAGGAGGTGTTAGGCAGGGATGGCCCAAATGTCCAGATTCTGACACATCTTGTCTCTGCACGGCCCGAAGATAGAAATGTTTAGGTATTTACAAGGGTGGATGTACTGGAGGGAAATATTCCTCAACAACACCATCATGGCAATAAAGAGTGTTCATTAATATTCCAGCATGCATGTGAGGTGGACCCTGAGTAGTGTGCAGGCTCCTATGAAGCACAGCTAGGGGGAGTTTCAGGGACAGTTAGGTCATCTCAAACATAATTGGTTAAGCAAGCAGCAATTACCCTAGTAACTTTTAACTGGCTGAGATTTAGTCTTATCCTTTTTGGACACACTTGCACAAGCTTGAGCAAGTCCGCCCGTGACTCGGAAGGGGAGCTGCAGGATTTGTCCTTGAGACATTGTGAAGCTGACTTAGGCCTGTGTTTGTTCTCTCCCTTGTGGGTGAATACAAAGGCCTCGTGAATCAACGGCCCTTTGTTGAGAGAGGCACCTGTTTTCCCGTCTCAGAGAACTGAAATCTAAATTCAGTTGGGAGAGTGGGAGAGTTTAACCCCTTCACAATGTGCTGGGTGGGCTAGATTTTTTTTGATTCACCAGAAAGCTTGACGCAGGTCAGTAAGACCAAGCTATGGAGGGGAAGAAAATGTGGATAGAAAGAAGTGACTACAGAGTTCAGAATGTGGTTCAAAGTGATTCAGAGGTTTCTGAGACCTCTGTATTAGAGAGATGAGACGATGGAAAAGGAGAGCACAGATGAGAACAGTGTGGGAAGCCCCAAATAGGTTGACCACATGCTTAGGGGCCAAGACACAGCTGCCGTGATAAGCTTGCTGGCAGGTACTACCCAGTCCCCAGAAAAAGCAATAAGCTGACCCTGCCTAGGGAGGGCCAACAACTAAGGGGAAATACCTGATGGTCCAAACATTCCCAGAACACACCTAAAACCCTAGACAACTGTCAGCCAATTAGGGTCCCGAATCTTGGAAATCATCTCACCCACAACCTCTACTATGGCAAAAACAAAAACAAACTGTGGTCCCGCCCAGATTGGCGCTCTCTGATAGTACCACTGTATCACACACAAGGAGGGTCCATCTCAAGCTTGCTTGAATAAAGGCTCTCTGCTTTAGCTTATGGATTCAGACTCCTTGGTGTTCTTTGGGGGACCCTGCAATCTAGGCATAACAAATAGATGCAATAATTTGTGATGAGGCTGTTGTTCTTTCCCCAGTCACTAGAAATGGAAACAGACTGGGTTCAAATAATGGAATGAAGAGAAATTGAGATGTGGCTTTGTACAGGCTGGTTTTGTATGTCAACTTGATACAAGTTAGAGTCATCAGAGGAAGGAGCCTCGGTTGAGGAAATGCTTCTATGAGACCCAACTGAAAGGCGTTTTCTCAATTAGTGATCAATGGGGGAGAGCTCAGCCCAATGGTGGATGGCACCATCCCTGGGCTACTGGTCCTGAATTCTATACGAAGGTAGGCTGAGCAAGCCCAGTGAAGCAAGCCAGTGATCAGGCTGCCCTGTTTGATTTCGTATACTGACTTCTGTCAGTGATGAACAGTAATGCTGAAGTGTAAGTCAAATAAACCTTTTTCCTCCCCAACTTGCTCTTTAGTCATGGTGTTTTGTTGCAGCCAGAGAAACCCTAATTAAGGCAGGGGTCAAATTAGATTATAAATTTAGTTCCAGACACCAGAATCTTTCTGTTTAACCCACAAGAACTGGACACTACAAGTGCTCCATTTCTGGGATGCCCACCACAATTCTACAACATACGGGCTGGAAGACAGGATGGTGTCTGTCTGCTCTCCAGATGTCATTAGCGAGACCCAACCTGCGGTGCATCATCCCAGAAGAGGGGGAATACAGGTCGAGAGGGTGTCATTATTTTACATTGAAGCCATTCACTCTGGGAAGACAGAAACAAAGACTGGCAGCTACACTGCTGAGCTTAGACTTGAAGGGATCTATGATCACAGACACTTCCAAATCAGTGTCCTCCTCCCTGCGAAGGCTCCTAGGTCAAATTTGTGAAGAACTTCCTGTCCTGTGAAACCTGAAGAAGCTGCGGCAGCACCCTTCTGACCTGAGACATCAGACCCTAGAGATGTACCCTGCCTCCGTGGAGATCTATGATAACATTGGTGACGTCCTGCCAGACAGACCTGCCACATTGTTCTAAGCTCCTGGAAACACTCGGGGCTATAAGGCAGCCCAAGTTGATCTACTTTGTTGGTAAGAGGTGTCTGGATTTTCATGGATTCTGTGTCTACAACCTGAAGTTCAAACCATGCTCCTGTTTGCAATCAATAAGGAGAGGTCACAGCTGGGCTCTGAAAAATGAAAGCCAGGATGCAAGGGACTCATTGGAGACACAGAACATGTGTACTCAAGGGATTTTGGATGCACTTGGGAAACAAGACTGCTCCATTAGTTCAGATTAGAGGGAGTGAAGCTTCGACATGGAGAACCAGGGGCTCATTTTCTAATGAAGGTCAACAGGGCAGACCCAACCTCAGACAGGAAGAGAGACTGGAAAATGGTAGGGATTTCATCCCAGCACAATCAGTGTCTGAGAGACCATAGACACAGGGAAGGGGATAGAGAGAGAGGATATTACAAGGAGCATAATGGACTGGATGAGGCAGGCTCCATGCCTCTGTCTTGGTTTGGACTCTGGCTTTTGGTTGTCCATCTTACATGGAGATTTGTAATTTATGGATACATGTTTCTTTCTTGAACGGTAAGTTGTTTGAACTATGAACTGGTGTTGGGCATACAGCATTCTCACTGTTGAGCTGTGATCTGTCTTTTTCTTGCTTCGGAAGGCTTGAGGAGCTGGATATTATTTCCCCCACCACCCTGAGCATTACACTTTTCCATAGGTTTCAAGAAAACCCTTTTGCATGAGAGGGCATTGTATTCTTCTAATTTACTGAGGCGCTTTCATTGACAATTTCATAGTTGTTCATCAGGCTTACCGTGTTTGCATATTCTCGTGCCCCCCTTGTTTCTACACCTTCTGCATCCTAGAACTTTCAGAGTGAACAATGATCCAAAATTCCTTCTTCTTGGGCATTTTATACACTTCAGCTTCATGAAACCCCAGTCAAAGAGCTAGAGAGAGATTCTCTTGCAGAGATGGCTCAGAGGTTAACAGGGCTTGCTGTTCTTTCTGGGGACCAGCGTTTGATTTCAGCACCCTGAAACTCTTGGAACAGTTCCAGATTATCTGACACCACCCTTGCTTTTTCTGTTCTCTGGGAGCACTTGCTGTCTTCTACATCTACACAGGCAGCACACATGTTGTCTGGATGTGCCTTTGATTTATTATCATTGAGTGTGTATGTGAGTCTGTATGTAGGCCCCTCTGTGCCATTGTAAGAATGTGGAGGTCAGAAGATGCTCTCTCTCTCTCTCTGTCTCTCTCTCTCTCTCTCTCTCTTTCTCTCTCTCTCTCTCCCTCTGTCTCTCCCCCCCCCCCCCACCCCTTGACCCCTCCCTGCATCCCCACCCCCACCCCGTCTGAGATGTGGTCTCATACACAGCTCTGGCCATCCTGGAACTCATTATGTACACCAGGCCAGCTACCAACTCCCAGAAATCCACATGCCCCTGCCTCCCGTGTGCTGGGATTAAAGACACTTGCCACCATGCCTGCCTTCAGAGGATGACTTTCAATGGTCAGTTTCTTTTTTCCACAGGAGATTCTGGGCATCACACTAAGGTCTTTCGGTTGATGTAGCAAAATCTCATGCATTGAGCCACCACAATGTTCCACAACCTGACTGTCTGTCTAAGCCCAAGAGTAAATGAAGCCTTTCCCAGCCAACACTCTGCATGCTGTGGCCACATGTCAGTAATACTCAGTCCCAGCTCCTGGAGTGGGTCATCAACATACTCCTGCATTTACTAGATCCCTAAGATTCCTCGCTTAATGGTGGCACATTTGATGCTATCCGTTCCATGGACCATCTTGAACTCCATGTGGAGGAGGATGGTGGGGACTGAGAAAACTGATCCCTCCTCCCAGGGACTGGAAGGCAGTGGTTGATTAGAGGACCTGTGACTCAAATGGTCCTTAAGAGTCAGAGTCTCAGAGGAGTCACTGAAGCCCTCTACAGTGATGGAGGCTGCACTCACTTGCTGGATTCAGTGCCCTGCCATCTGGTCCATAGATGGTGATTCAGTGACCCCTAAGGAACCTAGTCCATCCTCTGCTAATATCCAGGGCTAAGACCAGCCCAGGTGACACAATAAACATTCCTTTATATTCTCTAGATGAAAACTATTAACTATTTGTTTGGGTGAGATACGGAAAAGTGGCAATAAAAGCAATGTTGACTTTTGGATTTGAGATGAGTATGATTGTGTAGGCTTGTAAGGTGAAGCCAACCGGATCAGGTACTCCAGGCCAGCTGGGACAAAATTGGGAGGTCCAGGCAAGTTTGGGCTTTAGTGAGAATGGTGTCAAAGGGCAGGACAGCAGCTTCTGGATTAGGAGAATTCCAGCTAGAGAATCTTGGATCAATGCTGAGCCTCTCTGGAAGAGGGCTTCCAGGTGTGTGGGACTGCTCCTGGGACATGCAGCAATGGCTAAAGGAACCTTTACCTCTTCCCACAGGCATGGGAAGAAAGTCCAATCTGTATCTCAGGGTGAAGGATGCTAAGGAGTAAAAGTGAGCTTTGTGGCTGTCTCTCTGAGGAAGTGGAAGGTCTCTTTTTGCTTCGTTTGTTTGTTTCTGTGTATGTTTGTGTGTTTGTTTGTTTGTTTGTTTGACGTGATACCCTTTATGTAGACTAGAAGGACCTCGATCACAGGACCTCTAGGTACTTACTGTGCCTCCTGGGTGCTGGAATTAACGGTGTGCACTACCACATGGGTGCTGGAATTAACGGTGTGCACTACCACACATGGCAGAAGAGCTCCTGCCTAGCACATCGGAAGCCCTTGATGCTGTCCTTAGCACCATGGAATGGTACCCAAAGAAAGGATGGAAAGAAAGATCCCGAGATGGAAGCCAAGCTGGTGTCTGAAGTACTGAATAAGAATCATCTGAATGCTGGGAGCTCCTCTCTAATCTCAGACAGTGTGGGAACTACAGGAGCTGACTGGGGGAACATGCATCAGAATGTCTGGGTGGAGCGAGAGTTAGCAGAGCACCACCAACACTCCTCAGCTAGGAGGATCTAGAATTCAACCTTAGCCTGGGCTCCATGGTCAAACCTAAAATCAAAAGTCAAAAAAGAAGGAAACAAACCCAGTGTCTGAAAAATCCAGAGAAGCCAAAGGAGTGAGCATATACTACACAGGCCATTGTATTAACATGATAAAATTTATTTTTTTAAATACAAAATAACAACATAGCATTTTAAACGTAAACAGTCAGTAACATTTTGTACATTTATGATAGTGTACAATCACCACTCTCTAGTTCTAGAATATCGTCATCTTCCCGAAAAGGGATCTTCCTATAAGCACCCATTCCCTCTCCCCTCTCTCTCCAGGCCTGACAAGCATAATCCACTCTCTTGGGATCTGCCTGTTCTGGACAGTTCCTCTACATGGAATCACAATGCACAACTTGGTCAATCTGTTTCTCTTGATTTCTATGTTATCAACGTTTATCCATGTCCCAGTGTGTATCATCACTTCACTTTTATATCTAAACATTGTCTCATTGTAGGGAAATGGCATGGCTTATAAATTATCTGTCATACATTGATGGGCATGTGAGAATACAGGCCATATAAAACTCATTTTCATATAGGGTAGGAGCAGGAGGGGTGAACACAAGAATCTATGGTGTTCTATCCACATTTAACCCAAGAGTGTTTTAAAACATAATTAGAAAGGTAGCTATCAAAGATCACTCCTTACTGTGTAAATATATAAAAAAGTTCAGAAATCAAAGTTCTAAATTATTCATTTCTATTAAAAAAAATTCCAACATTTAAAAAGATGAGGATTCACTCTCACCAATGTCCTTATCTGGATCCTATTGGGCAGCTTCTTTTTCTTGTTGTCGTTTCTTCCAAAGCTTGGCCATTGCCAGAAACTTGAGGTTAGGCTGGTTGGCAGCCTCCTCTGGAAAGATGTAATCATGGTATTCTTCCCAGCCGGCGTCAGACCCATCTTCGGCCTGGACCTTCCTCCTCTTCTTGACCCTTTCTGGCATGAGTTTGTCTACTCTTTCCTTGTCTGATACTGTTCCAAATTCATCTTCAAAACCTCGCCAGGATTCCAGCAACACAAGTCTCTCTTCTTTCTCTTCACGGTTTCTCATGGTTTTGTTCGCCTCTTGGTAAATCTGTCTGCATTTAGTCACACTTGCTTCTTCCCCTGAGGATAACTCAAACTGAGCCAAACTGATCCATACCTTGACATGCTGTGTTCGCTGAAGCAATTGTCGGTAAAGGTTTCGTGCTCTTTCAGGTTCTTCCTGCTCCATCTCAAAATCGATATATGATTTCCAAAGTACCTCTGGCATGTCTAAGCTTGGCTGGCTGATGGCTAATTCGTAGATGGCCCGGGCTCTATCGCTATCACCGAGGATTGTCTCTAATTCTGCAAACTTAATCCATGAGGTACAATTTTCAGGTCCAAATTCCAAGAACTTCTCATAAAGCTTGCGGCATCTGTCAAATTCTCGAAGCTGTAGTTCCAGTTCTATATACCCTTTGAATAACTTGTTCTTTGGACATTTGCCTATGGAAGTCCCCAAAGCTCTTCTGGCCAGTGTCAGATTTTTGTGTCGTATTTCAAACTGTGCATAATATAACCACATTTTGGCAAATGTGAACTTTTTGTGAGGAATTAGTGCCAAAGACGCTTGATAGACCTGCCTTGTCCTCTCAGGATCCTTGGCTTCCAGCTCTTCATAGAACGCGTAGTTGATCCAGAGATAGATGTAGCGCTTCCAGTGCCTCTTCTCCTGGATGGGCGGCACGTTGGCAATGGCCCTCTCATAGACTTCCCGCACTGTGTCGGCCTCCGCCTCACTTTCCTCCAGGCGCAAGTAATCAAACCAGGCATCGTAATTGTACGGATCAGCCTTCACCTCTTCTTCATATTGGCATCTCCGTTTGCTCACGATGAGATCTTCAGCAGCCCTCCGGTCACCAAACTTCTTCTCAAAGATGGTATAGTTTTTCAAGAGTTCTTGCGCCCCTTGTTTTGAAATTCTATCCAGGGCATATCTGTAGATAACTCGTACCCTTTCCAATTCTTTCCGATTTTCCTCAAATTTAGCAAAGGCCGCATACAGGTGTGCGTCCATATGCTCCTCTCCAAAGAACTCCACTGCTCTCTCGTAGACTTTCCGCGCATGGGCAAAATAAGCATGCTTCTCTTCGAATCGGGCATACTTGACCCAGTTCTTCACAGCAGGGTGCACGAGCACAAAGCGTTCGTAAAGGGTCCGGGCCCGCTCCACCTCTTTGTGTCTCAGCTCGAAGTTGATGCAGGAGTGCCAGGCCTGCTCCTCAGGCCGCCATTCCATCCAGCGCTCAAACACTTGACGGGCACCGGCGACATTGCCCAACATCTCCTCCATGTACGTGGACTTGTACCAGAACTGACTGACTCGGGGCAGAGTTGTTAGGGCTCGGTCCCAGATATTTCGGGCATGGTTGACCTGGCGGTTCTTCATTTCCATCTCGGCATATTTCAGCCAGAGTGTAACATTCCGATAGTCTACATCCAAGGCACGCTCGTATATGGACCGAGCCCTTTGGATTTCCTTTACACTTTCTTCCCACTGAGCGTACTTGATCCAGTTACTAATCACAGTCCTATTTTCTCTTATGTTATCTTCAAAAGTCTTCCTCTTCCGAAGTTTGTAATCATTGAGCTCCTCTTCATCTGTGATCTTCTGCTGAGGCGGGGGTGGAAGGAGCTCGAGTTCTCTCTCTTTAGCCTCTCTTAAGAGCTGCTCTGCAGTTAGCTGCACCTCAGCTGGCGCTTTGTTTTTCACCTTGGCCACTTTGGGAATCCTCTGTTTCCCGGCCACGGTAGAGGACGCCATGTCTGCGGCCGCTGAACCGGAGTAGCCCCGACACAAACACACACACACACACACACACACACACACACACACACACACACACACACACACACACCTGGACCTCAGAAATGGGCTTCCAAAACCAGCCGACACCAGAGAGCCGGCCCGGGTCCAACTAGATCCCCCAACAGAGGCACACGCCTTTAATCCCAGCACTCGGGAGGCAGAGGCAGGAGGATCTCTGAGTTTGAGACCAGCCTGGTGAGTAGTAATGGGTTATAAAAGCTTCAGAGGAACCAGAGAAGACGCTGTCCAGGAGCTTAGAGTCACACCTGGCCCTGTAAACGAATTTCTAAACGGTCTTATTAATTAAGAAACACAGAGCCAAACATAGGGGTGAGAGCCTTAGAGATCAGGGAAATACGGTGAGCCACCAGCTACCTTACCTCACCAGCTCTGCACCTTCCAACATGCTCTGATTTCCTGTCTACCTTGATTTTGATTGCCTCGGTTTTGATTGCCTTGCTGTTCTGCCCTCTCATTGGCTCTTAGCCCAGCTACCTCACTTCTTTGTCACCGCCTGTCTGCACAGACCTCCAGGTCTCTAGGGTTGGTACTGGGATTAAAGGCATGTCTCACTACACTTGGCCGTACCCTAGTGTGTCCTTGAACACACAGAGACTCTGCCTGACTTGTGATCAGAATTCAGGGCGTGTGCTACCACCGCTTGACTTTTGTGTTTACTTAAAAATGGCTGGCCTTTGTTCCCTTGATCTCCAGGGATGCCTAATTTATTAACGTACAAATAAAATATCACCACATTTCAGCACAAAGTATCACATTTCCCCTGTTTTGTCTAATGAAAATAAAAAATAATTTAAAAATGTTAAAACTAATATAAGAAAAATATATAATAAATACAATAACTATATATAATATATACAAGCAATAAACAAGTTAAAATATTCCTTTTCAATTAAACAGGAAAGGAAAAAATTTAAAAAGAAAGAAAGGGGGATATGATATGGAAATATAGGATATAGATATGATAGAATGAAAGGTTAGATTAATGAATCCAGCTTGGACTTGCCTCTCTACTGAATGTGCCTCCACAAGGGAGGCCTTACCTTCTTGTGGGACAGAGTAGGGAGTAGGTTGGGAGAGGAAGCTGGGAGGGGGCAGGGAGAGGGAAGATGGGGATCTTTGGTGTGCAAAATGAATGAAAAAAATTTCTTAATAAAAAAGAGAGATAATAATAGGGGGGAAAAGCAGTTTGTGTTTTGCAGTTCATGGTGGTGCATTTCTTTAACCCCAACCATTGTGCGGTTGAGGCAGGCCAAACTCTGTGAGTTCAAACCTAGCTGGGTCTACATGGAGAGCTACAGGACATCCAGGGCTACCAAAAGAGAGACCCTGTCTCAAAACAAACAAATACACACGACAAAAATAATCCCTGTGTTTTCAGGTCACATACTTTATTCCCATCAGTCTAGAGGAAGAAAGAAGCAGGAAGATCTTAATGTGTTTGAAGCTGCCTGTATAAGATAGTTTTCAGTATCTAGATGAAAACCAAAAAGAGTTCCTTTTGGGGTAGACAAAAAGCTGAGATTTGCCTGAAAGACAGGAGCCCATTATACCGAATTTTATTTGTTCACTAATTTAGTAGCTGTTTATACTCCATTTCTATCGTTTTTTCTGAAGAAGTGTCTTGCTCTGTAGCTTTGGGGATCTGATACTCCAGTTCCTGACAATCCTCCTACTTCAGCATTCCACCTAGTAGGTGGACTCCTGTGAGCCAACACACCTGGCTGAGTTTTATTCACATGTGACTCACATGGTTCTGAGTGTTGGTCAGATTGGCGTTACTACCTTCCTGGCAAGAGACATGCACACAAAATCTCCTAAACATATCCTCGGGGGAACTTTCTGAAAAACATTGTCACAACTGTGCGATCTTTTCCAAAATATATTACTGAGTTGCATGTTCTCTCATTCTTCAGCTATGTTAGCTACTCAGAAGGCTGAGGCAGAAACATGGCTTGCATCTGATCCTGTTAGGCAATGGTTCTGAAGATATAGACAATTGGAAATGTGTTTGCCTAGCATCACAAACCCTAGGCTCTCTCTACAGCGCTGCATGGACTAGACAAGCTGGAATAAGCCTGTCATCCAGAACTAAGGTCATCTCTGGGTATCTAACAAGATAGAAGCCAGCATGGCTATATAAAAACCATTTCTCAGAACAGTTTTAAATTTGTGTCATGGAAGGAGATGATGCCCTTGGCTTTCTGACAGAAGAGGATGTTTCTGTAAAGACCAGTCCAGCACAGTGAAGAGAAACAAAAAGTCACCAATAATGGGAGCTGGACCAGGCATGGGTGAACAGCATCTTGGATGCAGAAGCAAGCTGATTTACATAAAATGTTTCAGAAAAGGGCTGGAGAGATGACTCGGAGGCTAAGAGCACTAGCTTCTTTTCCAGAGGTCCTGAGTTCAGTACCCAGCAATCACCACATGGTGGCTCACAACCATCTATACTGAGATGTGGTGCCCTCCTCAGGTGTACAAGCATACATACAGGCATAACAGTGTACATTTAATAAATAAATAAATAAATAAATTTTTTAAAAAAATTTTCAGAAAGGCTAGAACTACATGATGACCCTGTTTCAAACACAGAGTGGGGTTTGGACAAGATGCTGTCTCACACTTTTCACAGCAGGAGACAAAAATGGGATGTCACTTCTTCTAGGCAAAGAAACAAATAATTAGTCAATGACTTTGAACCCCTTTCACTTCAGTGCTCCAAGAAAGAAGGGGCTGATCTCTGTGTGCAGGGCCCACCAGGTCTACATGGTGACTTCCAGGCTGTTTGTGTCTGCACAATGAGACATTTGTGAGCTGGATGGTGGCTCAAGCTGTGTTGTAAACTAACCTCATCTGAAATACCCTCCACTTACTGGGGTAGCCAAGGCTTCACGTCCTTGTCTATCCCTCCTTCTCCTGACCCCTCCCTATTTGCATGCACTATCATGACGGGTTTAAGATTTCAATTTGGTTTCTTTCTTTCTTTTTTTGTTTGTTTGTTTGGTTGGTTGGTCGGTTTTTTTGAGACAGAGTTTCTCTGTGTAGTTTTGGTGCCTGTCTTGGATCTCACACTGTAGATCAGGCTGGCCTCGAACTCACAGACTTGGCCTCAGGAATACTCAGATTAAAGGCGTGTGCCACCATTGCTCATCCTTGTTATAAAAATTGTAAAGCCATGAAACTGGGCAGGGTGGTGGTTTTGCACGCCTTAATCTCAGCATTTCTGAGGCAGAGGACGGTGGATCTCTGTGAGCTAAAGGTCAGCCTGGTCTACAGAGTGAATTCCAGGACAGGCTCCAAAGCTACACAGAGAATCACTGCCTTGAAACAAATAACAAACAAAAACAAACAAACACAAAAGCCATGAAACCACCTGAGAGCATCTGGAATGAGGGTGGGCTACACAGGCTGTCCTGTACTACTGCAGATCAGTTCTCCGAAAAACAGAGACTGTTAAATGGAAGTAAACAAAAAGATGTCCAAGATGTCTCAGTAACTCACACCAGTAGTTTCAGCCATTGGGAAGCTAAAAAAGGAGAAATAGTCTGTAGTGTTTGTTTGTTTTTGTTTTTGTTTTTTCGAGACAGGGTTTCTCTGTGTAGCTTTGCGCCTTTCCTGGAACTCACTTGGTAGTCCAGGCTGGCCTCGAACTCACAGAGATCCGCCTGGCTCTGCCTCCCGAGTGCTGGGATTAAAGGCGTGCGCCACCACCGCCCGGCTAATAGTCTGTAGTGTGAGTGAGAGGTCAGTCTGAGCTACATAGCAAGAGCACACCACAAAAAAAAAAAAAAAAAAAAAAAAAAAAAAAAAAAAAAGACAAAAGAATGAGAAAACCTCGTGTGGTACAGAATGTAAGCCCACTATCCCATTGTGGAAGGCAAGTGGATAAAAGAGTCTTTGGCCAAGTAGGGCTAAATATTGACTTCCAGGCCAGCCTGAGAAAAGCAAATTACATAAATAAATGAGCCAAGTAGCTGGTTAATAACTTAAAATGACCTGGACACAAACCTGAGTGGCCACCTTTCTTTGAGGAGTGGGATGACTCCAGAGATCGAACAAGGCCATCCTTTTACCCCAGCCCCTTCAAAAATTCTGGGATGCGACTCAGCTGCTGGAATGATGGTCTCCCATGCATGAAGCCTGGCTAATATCTCAGAAATCCACAAATAGGACACAAAGATGCACATCTGCAATCCCCTGACTCTTGAGAGTATGACAGAGGAGCAGAGACTCAAGGTCATTCTAGCTTCCTAGCTGGGCTACCTGACAACCTGCCCCCAAAATTGCAGAAAGTGTGAAAGAAAGTACAAATGCATCTGTGTTGACTTAGAAGCCAAATGTTCTGGCAGGTATATCCACTCTAGAATGTTTTCATTGTGTTTTATATTTCTAGTTTAAATTTTTTAAATTTTGATTCCTAGTAGCAGTTAGAATTGAGTGGGATGATGGTAATGCTAGCCAGGTAGATGCTTTAAGGGGCTTGTCATGCTGAAGGGAGTGGAATGGAGGCTTTGAGAACAACAGACGAGGAGTCATGGTACAGACTGCATGCAGGATTCCACAGGTCTCTCTGCCAAGCTGTTCTCCGACACCTGGCAACAGCTCCCTTTACAAGAAAAATGCACTCACACCATCCTCCTGCCTCAGTCTTCTGTGTAGCTGTCCTAGCAATCAACTGCCACAGCATCCAGCACAACCCCTGATCAGCTTCATGAAGACCTGGACAAAGGTCCTTTAACAATGAATGACATTCTCAGCTCTATGATTCAGGTCAATCATGAGACACAGTCCTGTAAATGATGGGCCAAATCACTCCAGAACTATGTTATTCACACAAGAATAAAACTCAGTTGTGGCAGCTCACACCATAACAAAAGGCAGATGGAGACAGGAGGATTGCTGAGCATTGTAGCTCAGCCTAGGCCACAGGAGTTCCAACTAACCTTAGCTACACTTTAAAACCCCGATCAAAACATTTAAAACATAAATACATAGATCAGCAATTAATGACTCAGGGTTTGTGGTTGGATCAATGAATGAGTTTTGTTGTTGATGATGTTCCTGTTTTTGTTTTCCTTTTTCTAGACAGGGTGTTGAAGACGAATTTCTGAACAGTCTTATTAAATAAGAAACACAGAGCCAAATACAGGGGTGCAAGCCGTAGAGATCAGAGCAATAGCCGCCAACTCACCTTAGCTCACCACTTCACCATAGCTTCCCAAGGGAGCCTCTTCCTGTCTAACCTTAGCCTTTATTGCCTTCCTGTTCTGCCTTCTCATTGTCTCTAAGCCCAGCCACATCACTTCCTCATCACTGCCTGTCTATACAGACCTCCAGGTCTCTATGGTTGGTACTGGGGTTAAAGGCGTGTGTCACCAACCTTGGCTGACTCTCCCTACCATGTGATAGGATTAAGGGCACGTGCTACCAACACCTGCCTTCTGTTTATGGCTCGATATGACCTCTAATCTCCAGGCAAACTTTATTTATTAACATACAAATAAAAAATCACATTTCAGCACAAATAAAATATCACCACAGGTTGTCTCTTGATATCTGCCTGCTTCTCTTTCCTAATGCTGGGATTAAAGGCATGGGCCACCATAACATGGCTTCAGAGACCATCAGCCTTGCTTAAGTTTTTTTCCTGGGTTTAGAGTTGATCCTACACCATGTAAATCCCAAAAGCATTAAGTGGGTGGAGACTCAGTTATTGAATCAGACTGCAGACTTAGGATGGGAGGGTGTGGCCACAAAGGGGAGGGCTCAGTGGAAAGGTATATAAAGAGTTAGAGCAGCCAGAGAAATGCTCAGTATTGGATCCTGGAGTCACATCCTGCCCCTGCCTGGGTTTGGAGGCCTCTCACCAGTATCCAGATCAGGTCCCTTCAGTTCCACAGGACACCCTATCTCCTGCAGCCTAGTCAAGGCCTGTCCTTACTTCAAATATGGTCTATGTATTATTTCATTGTGCTGGGGTGGGGGGAGTGGTTGTTTATTTGTTTGTTTGCTGTTGTTGATTTTGTTTTGTTTTTTTAAGATAAATTCAAACAGATTCATATACCTCAGCCCTCTAAGGGCTGGATAATCAGAATATGACAGTGTGCTCTCGTTTATATACAATAATTAATTTGGTCATTTATGGTTTCTGTGTTTATTGGTTCAGAGTCTCACTAAGAATGTGAGGATATTAATCCCAGCACTCAGGGGGCAGAGGCAGGCTGATTTTTGTGAGTTCGAGGCCAGCCTGGTCTACATAGCAAGTTCAAGAACAGGATCCAAAGCTACTCTAATACCCTCCCCCCCAAAAAAGTCAGGGTGACCTTGAACTCAAGGCTATTCAGGCAGGCCAGAACCATAAATGTGAGTCACTTAAATCCCATGACTAGGCTGATCTTTATGTCAATTGAACCCAGACATTCCTGTGCATGCCTTTAATCTAGGAATGAGGGAGGCAGAGGCAAGCTGATCTCTGTGAGTTTGACACCAGCCTAGTCTAAACGAGCAGTTAATTTTTTATTTTGTTTTGCTTTTTTGAGACAGGGTTTCTTTGTGTAGCTTTGGAGCCTGTCCTGCTACTGGCTCTGTAGACCAGGCTGGCATCACACTCACAGAGATCCACCCGTCTCTGCCTCCTGAGTGGTGGGATTAAAGGCGTAGGCCACATCACCAGGCCTATCAGTTGATATTTAAATTGAAAAACACTCCCTCACCACAGTCCTTCAATTTTTGGGTTTCTGCAGACAAAGCAGTTTCTGCAGAAAAGTTTTAACATTAGTTTTCTGGCAGCAGTAGATACTGGGTGGGAAATGGTGATCCTAGCCAAGTGGATTCTTACAAAAGGTTCCGCTTTCTTCAGATAGTGGATGAAGGCTTTGAGACCATAAGATGAGGTGTCATGTTGTAGAATTCTTAATTCTTCAGATCTTCTGCCAAGCTGTTCTGACACTGAGACACAGCTCTCAGTGTTGTTGGTTCAGACAGGGTTTCATTATGTAGCTCAGGTTAGACTCAAACTTTTGACTCTGCCTCCTGTAATAATGAGTATGCATGCTACAGACACTTCATCAACAAAGCCTCAGTACCACTGTCACAAGATGAATTCAATCCCATGGTCCTCCTCTCTTGCATGCCACAGCATCTAGCATAGCTCTAAAACTGCAGAAGAGATTCATGATGGAGACCAGGCCAAAGGTCCCTAACAGTGACATGCTCAGTTTTATAGTTCAGGTCTATCATGAGGAATAGTCCTGTAAATTCTGAGCTGAATCACTGTCTGAACTCTTGTTGATATATGAATAAAACTCAATCAGATATGGAAGCTCACACCATATCTATGGGGCATTTACCCACCAACCCCATAGTTCCCCAGAGTTTTCTTGAGTGCGAGCAGCAGGAAATATTAGATAAAAGGATTTAGATTGTGGAGATAAACAGATAGAAAATAAAGGATAGCCTTGAGAGGGCCTGCTTTTGGAACCTTTTCCATAGGGCCCTGACTGGTTCTGCCCCAGGGTATTTATAGAGATGCCAAGGGGTGGGGCAAAAGACCTCCCTCCAGGACAGTCAAGTGCAGACCATCTCAGACACCTGCACTCAGGCCCATGGTCCTAATCACCCTCTCTATGAGGACCTGCTGGGTAAAGCCACAAGGAACCTGAAAATGGGCTCCCACAGGTCCCCCTTTCTTAATATATAAAAAATAACTCATTATTAATGGCTTACAACAATCTCCATAGCTGTTACACCTCCCAGAATGGGAGTAGAGGAAGATAAAGATGGCATTTCTCTTTTGGATTAGGTCCAAGGTGACTACAGCAGTCTTTAGCTGCATCAAGCCCTTTCTAAACCAAAAACTTAATGCAATTGCAAACTTAAAGAATCCCTTAGCTTCATCATTACCATTAACAGGTTAACATAAATATTGCTATACATAGTCACAATTCTCCCAATCTTACAACTCAAAGCAAACTCTTAACAGAACCATTTGAATTAACATATATGGTGCTATATATAGTTAATTTTCTCAGTCTTACAACTTTAACACTTAGTAGAATCATTTGAATTTTCTTGCTAACAGAATGTAGGAAAAACTTCGATGTATTCACATCAAACTGAAATATTTCCTTAACTCCACAAAACCAGGATGCATTAATATCAATAGGTTAAACATAGTTTCTGCAAACATAATTCAACCTTAATTCACTCATAACTCTTCCTTTTCTTTATAATTTTTTAAACAATCTCAAACCTAATTAGAAAACCCAAACTTTCACAGTTCCTACAAGCCCACAATTAAAAGCAATATTCTCAATCTAACCACTAACACTTTGAAAACTTAGCAAAACATCCTAAAGCAGTTTCTTAATAAAACTCTTTACACTTTAAAGTAATCTTAGTATACCCATTTGCATTTCTTACTAACAAAACATGACATTAATCCACTTAAACAAGAAAATATTTTTTAATTTAAATAGACTAAGGACTCTTAACTCTCCCTTTTCTTTATAATTTTTTAAGCAAAATCTCAAGTCTAGTTAGAAAACCCAAACTTTTCTGTTTAAACAGTTCCATTTGTAACACAAAACCAGTTCCATAATTCCATTTTTACATAAACATTTCCATAAAACAATTCATGAATCACCAGTTAATAAAGCATATATGCACACACAAAACTGCATCTTTAGTCTAGGTAGAAACAATAAATTTCTTCATTTAAACAGTTCCATTTTTAACCCAATTCCAGAAAACAGTTTCTAGGTCATTACTATAAGTAAACTCAAAAATTGTCCCATTGCAATCAAATCTATTGTTCATTTCATAAAGTCTCAAAATTCAAATGATAAATTCTGGTACTAGCCTTCCAAATATGAAGAAATCCATAACCAAAATCTTTTTGTAGTTTTATCTCATTATTTTAAGTTCAAAAAGTTCAAAAAAGTAAATTCTGGTATCAGGCTTTCACTTCCAAATATGAAGAGACGTTTCACAACCAAAACTTTAACAATTTTAGTTTAAACAAGCATCTCTGCAAATTTTATTCTCAAGTCAGAGACCTTTTTAGGTACAGTGGTATTCTAAACCGCACCGTTTTTTATGTTAGCTCAGATTTTTCTGTGTTGTGTTGATTTTCCATGTATCTCAGCTGCGGATGCCTTGTTGTGCTGGTTCTGGTATCCACCATTCTTAGCTTCTTAGTGACTTCTGGAGCTTTTGAAACCATTCAGACTGCCTACTTTGCAGTCTGCTAGGACACTACCTTCTGTGTCTTGGGTTCTTTTACCTTATACATTAAGCATAGATTTACAATCAACATTTACACTTTTTCACAAACTCACATATAACACGTACTTAAGCATAAACTCACACTCAACATTTACATATTTTTACAAACTCACATATAACATATTAACCTCTACTTATTTATACTCCTTAAGGAAACTATAGAACTACTTTAGCAAATATATTCATTCTATCTTCTTATTTAAACTTCTTAGGACTACCTTAGATTTACAAGTAGCATCTTTACTACATGTCTTTTCATCTTTTTCTAATTCTTACTCTTAATTATTATCGCTATCTCTATTAGAAAGATTCTCTTAACTAGACAGAAAGTACGTACATCATTTCTAAAGTTTAGAGTTTATAGTCAGCTTTGCTATACAACACTGGGATTTAGTGAGTGTTGTCGTTATAGAGTTGTGATACTTGTTGCTAGGGGACTGTAACATTCTCAGGACGAAGCCACACCCCAAAGTTCGGGAACCGGCAGAGATGCACTGTCAGCAGTAAACGGTCTTTAACTAGAGGCTGTCCCTTCACCCAAATTCATAATAGCTCCCCTAAGTGCTTCAATTCAGACAAATGTTTCTATTACAGCAGTACTTTTGGTTTGTTCTACCAAAAAACTTCACTTCACACTGAGGGTGAAATTACCATATTTGGCTGCTGTAAAGCTCTTCACCAAATAATGCACAGCTATTAGTTGATAAAAAATATTTTTCTAAAGGAGCTAGTAAAGCCAAAAGCGGCACAGCTCCGAACTCTATTTTCCTCATTGTTTGCATTAACCAGTGACAAAACCTCAGAAACACTAATGAGCCACTTTCATTCTGGTTCCTTTATAGGAACGTCATTGGAGCGAACCTTCCTTAGTTCCATGCTCCTTACCAAATGCTCCGGTAACCACCGAGCTTCATTCTCCTCTTGTGAAAAAACACAAACATGTCCTCGACCCCATATTAAAACAGGATCAGGACCCTTCCATAATCCCGAGCAGGGATCTTTCCATTTCACTTGAGCAAAAGGCGCTTGGGTGCCACTGTGCCAAAATCTATCTGCGGCAGACTGCTCACGGACATCCATATTCAAAAAGTTCAGAACAAAAAGAGCATGATTTAATGCATTATATGGTGATTAAGGGTAAATTTCTTCCTTTTTTATTTTTATTTTTTGAAGTTGTATTTTAAGACTGCTATGAGCCCTTTCTACAATACCTTGTCCCTGAGAATTATAAGGAATACCTGTTTTATGTACGATTTCCCATTGGGTACAAAATTGTTGAAATGCCTTACTACTATATCCAGAACCATTATCAGTTTTAATAATTTTTGGTATACCCATATATGAAAAACACTTCAAGCAGTGCATAGTTACATGTTTTGTAGCTTCCCCAGATTGTGCACTAGCCATTAAAAATCCTGAATAAGTGTCAATGGTCACATGTACATCTTAATTTGCCAAATTCTGCAATATGAGTGACATCTATTTGACATAGATGATTGGGAAGAAGACCTCGAGGGTTTACCCCTAAGTGAGGGACAGGAAAATATTTTGGACATACCCCACATTGTTTAACTATTTGACGAACTGCTTCTTTGGTAAGATTGAATTGCTTTCTTAAGCTTTTGCTATTTTGAAGAACATGTGACTGTTGAGCCATTTCCACTTGGGATAATGCTAACTTTGTTAACTTATCAGCCATTGCATTACCCTCAGCTAAAGGACCAGGAAGATTGGAGTGAGCTCTAATATGGCCCACAAAGCATGGCAGCTTTCTTTTGTGGAATAGTGTCTTGAATTTGTTGAAACATTTTGACTTGATTGTTGTTAGTTCCAATATTTCCACCAAAACTGTTACTATTCAAAGGAGTTAAGAACATAGATGTTCTTTCATGAAACATATCCTTCATTAGCTTACTCTGAGAAAAAGCATTTTCAGGATTTAGTATTTTCACTTCATTAGCTTTAACTCCTGATATTAGCAGCTGTGATATTTTAGCATTGATTTCTTATAAGGAACTTTCAGGTGAAGCAACTATTTTTTTAAGACAGCTTTTCTGAAGTTTGTTTCCAGTCTATAAAGCAGTCATTTTTTTAACGCCTGTTTCTTATCCCCTTAATTAGATTTGCAAAGGAATCACTCATTGCAGGCTGTTTATTCAAGAGGTAAAGAATTTTTAAGTTTCTTCATATCTAAGACAACATTCAGTGTTTAAACTGCTTTCTCTTGCTTTCTTAAGGATTTTAAAGTGGCTTGTTTGCTCTTATAGGTAGCTTTTTGTCTGATCTGAGTTCTCAAGAGGTAAGATTAAGCTTTCTAGCATTGCTTTAAGAAACTTCATTCTGAGTTATAAAGTTTGTGGACATATCGCCATCTTTAGCTGAAATACTACATTTCCCAGAATCCATTTCTCTTCATCAGCTCACTGTAATGAGCTAGTTTATGGACTCCATTACCTATAGTTATTTTTGGGTCCGGGAGTCAACCTCCAGTTCTTTTTTACCGAACTTGCTTTAGAAGTTTTTCCTTTTGCAACAAGAGGTTTGAACCAAGAATTTTAAGTTTTCAATTATGGGACATTGAGAGATTTCTATTCTCTCCTCAGCTGGCTTTAACAGGTGTCTCTCCTTCATTAGACACTGGCCCCGGATCAGAACCGAACCTGCCTCATTAGCTGGCATTGAGGCTGGCATTCCTGATAGCAACTTTCCTAGGGGCTTGTGTTTGCCTCAGCCAGTCAGTGAAAAAGACGTTTACAACAACTTTTCCATAGCTCCTTCAGAGAGGTTTTCTCCCACTGATTTTATTCTCATTTTGTTTGTTCCTTCCCCCCAGATGCAGAGCTTCGGGTATCTGTCTGCGGCTCTGTACCTCTGCTAGCTGCCTTTGGAGGTAGGGGCTCCCCCCCACCTTACCCCCAATCTGCCTCAAACTCTAGCAGCTGTCAGGTCATGCATTTTCTGGGGAGGAATCTGTCCCTTCTCCATTTCTTCAGAGAGTCTTTCTCTGACAGTTCCCAGTTTGGTCTCAGTTTATCCCCTCTGCCCCAGAAACAGTTTTTGACACTAAAGTGGCAGCTTTTCCTGTTACTGAAGGTAGGGGCTTTTTTGTCCGTTTCTGTTTTCGGGGTCTGTGGAGTTTGTGTTCATAAATCAAGCTTCTGCTTTTCTAACAGGGGAGGTTTTTGCCATCTCTAAACTCCCATTAGGACAGGTGTTTTGCCTCATCAGGCCTTCACCTGGCCCAGTCCCCCAGTGGGTTGTGTTTGCTTGTCTGGGTGCTTAAGGACAGAGCTTATGCCAGAGGCAATCACCCCTCAGGACTATACTCCCTCATCTCACTGGGAGTCAGTTGAAACAAAGCTTTTCTCAAAGAGATGCTTTCTCTGATAGAAAAGAAAGCTTTACTCCTGGATAGTTCTGTTCTGCCCTGGCTGGGCTCTTTCCCCAGACAGCGTTCTGACTCAGCAGCACGACTGCTTTAGACACAGTTCAGCTTTACTGTTTTCCCAGAAAGGTTAGGTCCTTAGTCTGATAGAAAAGCTTTTCTCAGATTTCATTTTTGCAGCTGTGGACCTATCAACCCGGGACTTGTAGGAAAGCAGACAACTGTGCCGTTCCCACCGGCTTTAGCTTGCTTTGTTCATTAGCCATCTTCCCCTGGGTCCTGCACCTTCCTGCCTCAGCTCTGTGCTCCAGGAAGTTTACAACTGCAGGAATCCCAGTATCCCTGAAATGCACTCCAACTCAGAGGCACTGGCCAGTGGCCTCTGGGTTGTTGGTCAGAAGCGAGGATACAGTGCTAACGGAGTTTGCATTGCTTCAGGGGACCTTTGCTTTAGTACCATTGATTAAGCACCTTTTCATTCTGAAATGCTCACTCAGAAACAGAACCCTTGATGCCTCAGCTCAGCTGAAACTGAAAAGCTTGGTTTTTTGTTTTTTTTTTTTTTTTTGCTTTTCCCAGTAAAGTTTCCTGCCCTTTTGGGCTCTCTGTAGCTCTTTACCCGCACTCTCCCAAGCTTTTCCCTCAGGGTACTCTGACCCACTGCCTTTCACTAGCTTGAAGAAACAGAGCTTAGAAGAGGTTTTTAGGAACTTGTCCCTGCCTCCTGCATTGCAGGGGTGATTTTTGAAGCTTGAAAGAGAACTTAGAGAGGTTTTGCCCTCTTAAGAGGTTTGTTGTTTTCCCTTTGAACTAATCACAGGTGATTCCCATACTAATATCTTCAGGTGATTCTAATTTTTTCTTCCTGAGAGAGTTCTGAAAGGCTTTAGTTTTTAAGTTTAAGAGAGCTTTTAGTCTGAGAAAGAAAGATTAAGGCTTTTTAGAGAGATTTTCCCAATTTTTCCAAGAAAAGCTTTAGGGTTTTTTTGTTTGTTTTTTGTTTTTCAAGAGCTGAGGACCAAACCCAGGGCCTTGCACTTGCTAGAAAGCTTTTTAGTTTAAGAGAAAGATTTTTTTCTCAAGAGTGAAAGACCAACTTTTCCCAAAACTTCTAAACTTTAAACTTTGGCTTTTTACACCCCCATTTTTGCCTCAGGGAGAAATCACTTTCTCCTGCTGCTTGGACTTAGCATTTCAGCTGTCCCCAGGTCAAAAGCTTCCATAGCAAACTTTTTCTTCCCCATAAGCTCAAAGAAGAGCTTTTTTACTACCTGTGAAGCTCAAAAAAAAGATTTTTTTCCCAGTTTGCATTCATAGCCCCCAAAGTTAGAAAATTGTAGAGTTTTTCTGTCTAGTTGCCTTACTTATTTTTTTCTACACGATCTTACACGTCTAAGTTTTTCCTACACTATATTACTACACTATATCTTATACTTAATTTTCAGATAGAAATAGAGAAAGGGATAGAAGATATAAAATTTTGACAGAAGAGAATTTTGCGCTGCAGCATCGGACATCCATCCAGTCCATTTTCCTTTTCTCTCGAGGATAAAAACCCCTGCCCCTCAATAATATATATATATTCCATAACACTGGCGTGCCACTTTCCACTGGCAGGGGTGACTCACACTTTTGCCAAAAACTCTGTAATAAAACTGTTATTTTCCTTTTTCTTTAGTCCCTATTACTTTGTCTTTAGTCCTGTTCATTTGTCTTTAGTCCCCCCTTTTTTTCTTTTTTCTTTAGTCCCTGTTCATGGCGCCATTCTGTGGGGCGTTAACCCACCAACCCCACAGTTCCCCAGTGTTTTCTTGAATGTGAGCAGCAGGAAATATTAGATAGAAAGATTTAGATTGTGGAGATAAACAGATAGAATATAAAGGATAGCCTCGAGAGGACCTGGAACTTTTTCCAATAGCCCGACTGGCTCTGCCCCAGGGTATTTATAGAGACACCAAGGGGTGGAGCAAAAGACCTCCCCCCAGCACAGCCAAGTGCAGACCATCTCAGACACCTGCACTAAGGCCCATGGTCCTAATCATCCTCTCTATGAGGACAAGCTGGGTAAAGCCACGAGGAACCTGAAAATGGGCTCCCACACATATCACAGGGCAGTATGATACAGAATGGTTGCTGAGTGTTGGAGCCCAGTCTAGGCACCATACTGAGTTCCAGCTAAACTTAGGTAGAACACTGTGAAACCCCATCTCAAAAGATTCAGAAACTAAGTCCATCAATCCATAACAAGTCACTGTGCCTTAGTTGGGTCAATGAATTGGTGAGTAACTTTTGCCTTAGTTAGTCTAAGTCTTTTCATGGGTGAAGAACTGATCCACTCCACATAGACAACGTCAGAATTCCAAAAGAAGTGGGTGGAGCCTCAGTCATTCAATCAGGCTTCAGATTTCATCTGGGAGGTGTGTCCAAAGTATATAAGGGTCAGAACCATCAGAAACCCTCAGTCTTGGAGCCTGGAGCCTCTTGGAGCCACCGTCTCCCGTGGCTGGGATCTGGACATCTGTTACCAGTGTTCAGATCAGGTAAGTAAGTCCCTTACCTCAATCAAGTCACCCTGTCTCACCCAAAGTCTAGCCTTAGGTTCACCTCAATGTATCATTTCTATCTCTTTTAGTTGCTAATTTTTTTGTTTTATGACAAGAACTTCCTACATAACTCTGCCTGGCCTCAAGTTCTTGGAGATTCTGCTGGATAATCATCAGAACCAGCAAGTTTTGTTTATGTCAAAGTCATTATTTGAGTCTGTTTGTAGTGTCCCTGTTTAGAGACAGTTCCACTGTGAATATCAGGGTGAACCTGAACTCCAGGAAATTCTGGGGGATAGTTACACATGAATCTTTCAGATGATTGGACTGTGCTGGTCTTTTTCTTTGTCTTTCTTTCTTTTTTCTTTCTTTGTCTTTCTTTTTTTGGTGTTTTGACATGACACAGAATCTGTCTGTAGAACAGGCTGACTTGAACTCATAGAAGTTGTCTCCAAGTGATGAGATTAAAGACATGTTTCGCTAAGGCCCATCTTGTGCTGATGTTTAGGTCAATTTAAACCAGAAATGGTTGTATATACCTTTAATCCCAGCACTTGGGAGGCAGAGACAGGCAGAGCTCTCTGAGTTTGAGGCCAGCCTGGGATACAGAGTGAGTTCTAGGACTGCCCAGGCTGAGGTTCTGTAACAACAACCACAATAGCAAGAAGTTCTTTTTCTCTGCTGGTTGATACATGGTCCCATCATGGAGACTAGGATGTTGTGAATTTTTCAGGAAGCAGCCTGCTTCCCTGGTCTCAGTGTTCAAATTAAAAATGTGAACCATAATTTTATACTTAATTGGAAATATCATTTTTTTATTTTTAATGTTCTATTAGTTTTGTGAGACCTCAAGTAGCATGTTCTAGAACTCTAGGAGTAAGTAACCATGACACTGGACTAGTGAGTTTCTTGACTGTGACATGTAAATTTTCATTTGCATCCCAGAGTCCTTTCCAGATGCTTCACAAACATTACAGACCTAGGCAGTAGCTACTGAAGGTTTATTGACCAACTTTTTACTTTTTAGTGTTTTTTCTCTCTTTTTTTTTTTTTTCAAGACAGGGTTTCTCTGTAGCTCTGGAGCCTGTCATAGAACTTGCACTGTAGAGTAGGCTGGGCTCCATCTCCTAGAGATCTACCTGGCTCTGTCTCCCAAGTGCTGGGATTAAAGACGTGGGTCACTGCTGTGGAATGTTCTGTATGGCAAATGTGTTGCTAATTAGTTAATAAATAAAACACTGATTGGCCATTGGCTAGGCAGGAAGTGTAGGCGGGACAAGGAGGAGAATAAAGCTGGGAAGTGGAAGGCTGAGGCAGAGAGACACTGCCAGCCACCATGATGACAAACAGCATATGAAGATGCCGGTAAGCCACGAGCCATGTGGCAAGGTATAGATTAATGGAAATGGATCAATTTAAGCTGTAAGAACAGTTAGCAAGAAGCCTGCCATGGCCATACAGTTTGTAATCAATATAAGTCTCTGTGTTTACTTGGTTGGGTCTGAGCGGCTGTGGGACTGGCAGGTGAGAGATTTGCCCTGACCCTGGGCCAGGCAGGAAAACTCAGGCTACAGGCCACCACTGCCTGGCTGTTCCTTTCTTACTCTGTTCAGCTCTGTAGCACAGAGAATACAAGCTTGCAACCCTCCTGAAACATCAGGACCAGTGATAACCAACAAGTGAGGTCAATAACTAATAATGTCCATCTCACAGATTCCCTCAATTGTTCCAGGCTGGGTCAGCCAGGTGAACGGAAACTGGTAAGGTTGGAAATGGGATGTTTCCTTTGCTTTCTTTGAGGTCCTGGAGAACTGACCACATGGGCTGAGCCTTCAGGCTTCCTGGAGAGCCCTTAGTGGAAATGGCTTCACCTGAACTGTGGTTGGAATAGGATGGGGTGTTTGGGAAAGAGCATGCTTTTGAGAGGCTTCCCACTGCAGACAGGATAGGTGTGGCTTTAAAACCATCACATGGTAATCAAAATGTGAAAACTGAGATGTCCACCATCACCACAGAGAGGTCCTTGTGTGGGAAGAGGAAAGGCTTCCTAAGTTTTCTGAATGGTGTCTTTGCTTTCATGCTTCCTCAGGATTATTATCCCTGAAAACCAGTCTTGATGGGACACCGGGCCCCACCCACACTCAAGAAGCTGGCAAGATAGAGGCTGCTGAGGGAGGAGGACTTGACCATTTCTATTCTGGAGGACCTGCCTGTGGAGCTGCTCCGGGAGATGTTTCAGGAGGCCTTCAACGACAGACGTACAAACATCCTGAGGGCCATGGTGTCTGCCTGGCCATTCCCAGACCTTTCTGTAAGAGCCCTGATAAAGGACTCTGACCTGGAGACTTTGAAAGCTCTGCTTGCTGGACTAGATGTGCTGATTATAGACAAGGGTCATCCCAGGTAATCAGGACCCAGCTAGGATGGAGGAAGGCTGTGGGGGTGCAGAGAAGGAACAACTGGGGACACGGAGAACTTAGCCAAAGGTAGATCAGAGGCTTCTTATAGCATCAGCATAGAGAACTGCAGAGGTTTGGGCCAGGTCTCAGGTGTCTGGGCAATTAATGACATGTGGAGGGCACAAGAGTAGACATAGTCACTGAGGAATAGGCCTCTCCCTGCCAGCTCCACAGTTAAAAGTGGAATGAGGCTGGGGTTAATGGGAACGGAATGGAGGGAGGTGAGATGCCTTGCTGGCAAATATCCATTTTCACTGAGCACGAGGCTTGATCTTGAGAAAGCAAAGATTTGGAAGGGAAGCTGTTATGAGATGTGGACAAGAAGTAGACTGTAAGATGTATCTTGTCTTATCTTCTGGGAATTCTACCTGTTTTACCAACAGGAGGTCAAAACTCAGAGTGCTTGATTTGACGGGTGTGGACCATGACTTCTGGAGCATTAGAGCAGGAACCCATGAAGGTGACTGCTCACCACAAGCCGAGAGGCAGGAGCAACCAGTGGAAGTCAGTACTAACTCTGGGGTGAAGAAACGTTTTAAGGTAGTAACTGATCTTGAACTCATGAAGGCCAGGTACAATCAACGTGACTGGTACTTGTTACAGTGGGCCCAGCAGCGAAAAGATTCCATTCATCTATGCTGTAGAAAGCTGAAGATTTGGGATTCACCGGTCTTCGCTGCTGTACAGATCTTCAAAAGGATAAATCTAGACTGTATCCTGGAGCTGCAGCTGAGTCGATGGCCACTGGAATTCATCATAGATCTTTGTCCTTACCTGGAGCAGATGAGAAATCTTCACACCCTTGTGCTAGCGGTAATTTGGAAGCCCTTCAGATCTGCTGCTTCTGCAGAGCAGGAATGGATAAGCATGTTGCTTTCTCAGATCTCCAGATTCCCTTGTCTCCAGAATCTCTCTGTACATAATATCTACTTTTTAACAGGCTGCCTTGAAAAGTGGCTCAGGTAAGGAAGGATGGAGAGTGTCCTCCAGAACATGGCAACCACATCCTTTTCTTTACAGATTAGTGGGTCCTTGATGGTCTGACCACTGTGAACCTAGCAGTGGTGGAGACATCGGTTAACCTGGCAGATGAGCTCTATGCTCAGATATTTGTGAACAGGCACCAGCACACCTGTAATTGCTCATGTGTAAAACATTGTTTGGGGTCCAAAAAGGGGTTGAGTAGCTGGGAAATAGGTGATATTGGGTTTGAATTTGGGGAAACTGGACACAGCAGTGGTGGGGAACAAATATATCAGGAGACTCTTTTTTTATATATTAAGAAATTTTTTTCAGGCTGGGCAGTGGTGGCTCACGCCTTTAATCCCAGCACTTGGGAGGCGGAGGCAGGAGGATCTCTATGAGTTCGAGGCTAGCCTGGTCTCCAAAGTGAGTTCCAGGAGAGGCACAAAGCTATACAGAGAAACCCTGTCTCAAAAAAAACAAAAAAATTTTTTTCATTCATTTTACACACCAATCAAAGATCCCCCTCTTCCCTCCTCTCCCCACACCAGCCCCCCTCCCAACCCACCCTCCACTCCCACCCACAAGAAGGCAAGGCCTCCCATGAGGAGGTACATCCAGTAGAAGCAATTCTAAGCCATTCTCCTGCCTCAAGGCTGCACAAGGTGTCCCATTGTATGTAGAGGGCTATAAAAAGCCCGCTCATGCTCCAGAGATGGATTCTGATCCTACCGCCAGGGTGCCCCCCAAGCAGATCAAGCTATGCAACTGCCTCACCATGCAGAGGGCCTAGTCCAGTCCCATGCAGGCTCCACAGCTGTTGATCCACCTTTCATGATTTCCCACTGGTTTGGTTTGGTTGTCTCTGCATGTTTCCCCATCATGGTCCGGATGCACTTGCTCATAGAATCCCTCTTCTCTCTCTTGGACTGGACTCCTGGAGCTCTGCCTGGTGCTTGGCAGTGGATCTCTGCATCTGCCTCCATCAGTCATTGGAGAAAACTCTGTGATGACAGTTAGGGTGTTCACCCATCTGATCACTGGGGAAAGCCAGTTTAGTTCCAGCACCCTCTCCACTGTTTCTAGTAGTCCAAGCTGGGGTCATCCTTGGGGATTCTTGGCAACTTTCCTAGCACTGGGTTTCTCTCTATACCCATGATATCTCCCTCTATCATGGTATTTCTTCATTGCTTTCCTCCTCCTTCCCTGTTCTAGCTCAACCATCCCATTCCCTTATGTTCTCATCCCCTATCCCCTACCCTCCATTGCCCACCTCTCATCCCCATTTTACTCATGGAAATATATATTTCCCCTTCTCAAGGCGATCCATGCATCCCTCTTTGGGTCTTCCTTGTTAGCTTCTCTGGAGTTGTGAGTTGTTGTCTAATTATCCTTTGCTTTACATTTAGTATACACTTATAAGTGAGTATATACCATGTTTGTCCTTCCGAGTTTGGGGTACCTCACTCAGGATGATATTTTCTAGTTCCATCCATTTGCCCACAAATTTCAAGATGTCTATTGGTTAAAATATTTATTAAGACAACTCCACCTAGTTAAAAGGGAGGTTTATTTTGTGGGGTAACTTACAAGTGAAGGGATAGGTTACAGGTTCCAGGAAAGGTGAAGCACAGTCCAGCGGTGTTCTCTGGAGAACTCTGCTCAGTCTACCTCCAGCATCCAGGATCCAGGAACCAAGAGAGCCTGCACTTCCAGATCTCAGGTCTTTAGAGCTCCTGTCTCAGCCCTACCTTGTAGGCATGACAGTTACCAAAAGCATCAATTGGGGTAGTAATTCCTGGACAAAGTTGAAACAGCTACCCACTACAGATGTCATTGTTTCTCTCTGCTGAATAGTACTCCATTGTGTATGTACCACATTTTCTTAATCCATTCTTCACTTGAGGGGCATCTAGGTTGTTTACAGGTTCTGGTTATTACAAATAATGGTGATATGAACATAGTTGAGCATGTGTCCCTGTGGTATGTTTGAGCATTCCTAGGGTATATGCCCAAGAGTGGTATAGATGGGTCTTCAGGTAGATTGATTCCCAATCTTCTGAGAAACTGCCATACTGATTTCCAAAGTGGCTGTACCAGTTTGCACTCCCACCAACAGTGGAGGAGTGTCCCCCTTGCTCCACATCCTCTCCAAGATAAGCTGTGTGCAATGCTTTTGATCTTAGCCATTCTGACAGGTGTAAGATGGTATCTCAGAGTTGTTTTGATTTGCATCTACCTGATGATTAAGGATGCTGAGCAATTCCTTAAATGTCTTTTGGTCATTTGAATTTTTTTTTTGAGAATTCTCTATTTAGCTCTATAGTCCTTTGTTTTTGTTTGTTTGTTTTTGGTTTGTTTTTTTTTTTTTTGTTTTTTTTTTTTTTTGTTTTTTTTGGTTTTTTGGTTTTTCGAGACAGGGTTTCTCTGTGTAGCTTTGCGCCTTTTCCTGGAACTCACTTGGTAGACCAGGCTGGCCTCGAACTCACAGAGATCCGCCTGGCTCTGTCTCCCAAGTGCTGGGATTAAAGGCGTGCACCACCACCGCCTGGCTTGTTTTTGTTTTTTTGTTGTTGTTGTTGTTTTGTGTCAAGACAGGTTTCTCTGTGTAGTTTTGGTACCTGTCCTGGATCTCACTCTGTAGACCAGGCTGGCCTCGAACTCACAAAGATCCACCTGGCTCTGCCTCCCAAGTGCTGGAATTAGAGGTGTGCACCACCACTACCCCTATATCCATTTTTTAATTGGATTGTTCCTTACTTTGATGTCTAGTTTGAGTTCTTTATATATTTTGGAGATCAGCCCTCTGTCAGCTGTGGGGTTAGTGAAGATCTTTTCCCATTCTGTAGGCTCTTTTTGTCTTATTGACCATGTCTTTTGCCCTACAAAAGAGTCTCAGTTTCAAGAGGTCCCCTTTATTAATTGTTGCTCTCAGTGTCTGTGCTACTGATGTTATATTTAGGAAGTGGTCTCCTGTGCCAATGCATTCAAGAGTACTTCTACTTTTTCCTCTCTCAAGTTCAGTGTAACTGGATTTATGTTAAGGTCTTTGATCCACTTGGACTTAAGTTTTGTGCATGGTGACAGATATGGATCTATTTGCCATCTTTTACCATGTTGACATCCAGTTATGCCAGCACCATTTGTGGAAGATACTTTCTTTTTTCCATTGTACAGTTTTGGCTTCTTTGTCAAACAAAAATCAGGTGATCAAATGTATGTGGATTAATGTCCGGGTCTTCAATTTGATTCCATTGGTCCATATGTCAGTTTTTATGCTAATACCAGGCTGGTTTTTATACTATAGGTCTATAGTAGAGCTTGATGTCAGGGATGATGGTGCCTCCAGAGTAGCTTGGTTGTACAGGATTCTTTTAGCTATCCTACATTTTCTTTTTTTCCAAATGAAATTGAGTTTTTCCTTTCCTGGACTGTGAAGAATTGTGTTGGAATTTTGATGGGGATTGCATTGAATCTGTAGATTGCTTTTGGTAAGATTGCCATTTTTACTTTGTTAATCCTACCTATCCATGAGCATGGGAGTTCTTTCCATTTTCTGATACCTTCTTCAATTTCTTTCTTCAGAGACTTTAAGTTCTTGTCATACAGGTCTTTCATTTGCTTAGAGTTACACCAAGGTATTTTATATTATTTGTGGCTGTTGGAAAGGGTGATGGTTCTCTGATTTCTTTCTCAGCCCTTTTATCATTTGTATATAGTTGATTTTTTTTTTGAGTTGATCTTGTATCCTGCCACTTTACTGAAGGAGTTTATCTGTTTATGTATGAGTTCCCTGGTAGAATTTTTGGGGTCAGTTATATATACTATCATATTGTCTGCAAATAGTGAAATTTTGACTTCTTCCTTTCCAATTTGTATCCCCTTGATCTCCTTTTATTGTCTTATTTCTCTAGCTAGAACTTCAAGTACAATATTGAATAAATATGGGGAGAGTGGTCACCCTTGTATTGTTTCTGAATTTAGTGGAATCACTTTGAGGTTTCTCTCCATTTATTTTGATGTTGGCTGTTGACTTGCTGTAAATTGCCTTTATTATATTTAGGTATTTTCCCTTACTCCTGATCTCTCCATGACCTTTATCGTGAAGTGGTGTTGGATTTTGTCAAAGGCCTTTTCAGCATCTAACGAAATGATCATGTGTGTTTTTTTCTTTCAGTTTGTTTATATGGTGTATTACATTGACAGATTTTTGTATGTTGAACCATGCTTGCATCCCTGGGATGAAACCTACTTAGTCATTGTGGACAATTTTTTTGATGTGTCCTTGGAGTATGTTTGCCAGTATTTTATTGAATATTTTTGCATTAATGTTCATGAGGTAGATTGGTCTGCAATTCTTTCTTTGTTGCATCTTTGTGTGACTTGGGAATCAGTAACTGTAGCCTCATAAAAGGAGTTTGGTAATGTTCCTTCTGCTTCTATTGTGTGGAACAATTTGAAGAATATTGGAATTAACTCTTCTTTGAAAATCTAGTAGAATTATTTGTTGAAATCTTGTGGTCCTGGACTTTTCTTGGTTGGACTTTTAGGTGACTGTATCTATTTCCTTAGGGGTTATAGGTCAATTTAAATAGTTTATCTGATCTTGATTTAACTTTGGTATGTGGTACCTATCCAGAAAATTATCCATTTCTTTCAGATTTTCCAATTTTGTGGAGTACAGGTTTTTGAAGTATGACCTGATGATTCTCTGGATCTCCTCATTGTCAGTTGTATATCTCCCTTTTCATTTCTGATTTTGTTGATTTGGATGCTGTCTCTCTGCCTTTGGTTAGGATGGATAAGGGCTTGTCTATCTTGTTGATTTTTTTTCAAAGAAACAACTCTTTGTTTCATTGATTCTTTATACTGTTCTCTTTGTTTCTATTTCATTGATTTCAGCTCTCAATTTGATTATTACCTGGTGTCTATTCCTCCTGGGTGTTTGTCTCTTTTTGTTCTAGAGCTTTCAGTTGTGCTGTTAAGTCATTAGTGTGAGATTTCTCCAACTTCTTTTTTTTTTAAAGATTTAGCTATTAATTATATATACATATTCTCATTACAGATGGTTGAGAACCACCATGTGGTTACTGGGAATTGAACTCAGGACCTCTGGAAGAAAAGTCAGTGCTCTTAACCACTGAGCCATCTCTCCAGTCCTTTCTCCAACTTCTTTATGTGGGCATTTAGTGTTATGTATTTTCCTCTTAGCACTGCTTTCATAGTGTCCCATAAGTTGGCTTTGTAGTAAATTCATTTTCGTTGAACTCTAGGAAGTCTTTAATCTCTTTCTTTATTTCTTCCTTGACCCATTGGTGCTTAAGTTGAGCATTATTCAGTTCCTATGAGATTGTAGGTTTTCTGTAATTTTGTTGTTGTTGAAATCTAACTGTAAGTCATGATGGTCTGATAGAATATAGGGGGTTTATTTTAGTTTTTGTATCTGTTGAGATTTGTTTTGTGACTGAATATGTGGACGATTTTATACAAGGTTTCATGGAGTGCTGAGAAGAAGGTATATTCTTTTGTATTAGGGTGGATTGTTCTGTAGATAACTATGAAGTCCATTTGAGTCATAACATCAGTCATGTCCCTCATTTCTCTCTTAAGTTTCCATCTGGGAGATCTGTCCAGTGATGAGAGTAGGGTGCTGAAGTTTCCCACTATTAATGTGTGGGGTTTGATGTGTGGTTTAACTTTAGTAATGTTTCTTTTACATATGTGGGTGCCCTTGTATTTGGGGCATAAATGTTCAGAATTGAAACTTCATCTTGGTGGATCTTTCCTGTGATGAGTATATAATGTCCTTCTTGTTCTCTTTTGATTTTTAGTTTGAAGTCTATTTTGTTAGATACTAGAATAGCTACACCAGCTTGTTTTTTAAGTCCATTTGATTGCAAAGACTTTTCTCAGCCTTTTACACTGAGGTAGTGTCTGGCTTTTGACTTGAAGTGTGTTTCTTTTTCTTTTTTCTTTTTTCTTTTTTCTTTCTTTTTTTTTTTTTAGGTTTTTTTGAGACAGGGTTTCTCTGTGTAGCTTTGGAGCCTGTCCTGGAAATCACTCTGTAGACCAGGCTGGCCTTGAACTCACAGAGATCCACCTGCCTCTGCCTCCTGAGTTCTGGGATTAAAGATGTACACCACCACCAACGGGCAAGGCATGTTTCTTGTATGCAGCAGAAAGATGGGTCCTACTTTGTATCTATTCTGTTAGCCTGTGTCTTTTTATAGGTGGATGAAGTCCATTGATATTAATGGATATTAATGACCAGTGATTGTTAATTCCTGTTATTTTTTGGTGGTAGTGTTGTGTTTATTTCTCTTCTTTGGGATTTACTACTGTGGGGTTATCTATTGCCTGTGTTTTCGTGTGTGTATCTGACTTCCTTATGTTGGAATTTTCCTTCTGGTGCTTTTTGGAGTGCTGGATTTATGGATAGGTATTGTTTAAATCTGGTGTTATCTTGGAATGTCTTGTTCACTCTATCTATGGTGGTTGAAAGTTTTGCTGGGTATATTAGTCTAGGCTGGCATCCATGGTCTCTTAGTGTCTGCATTACATCTGTCCAGGACCTTCTGGCTTTCAAAGTCTCCATTGAGAAGTCGGGTGTTATACGATGGGTCTGCCTTTATAAGTGACTTGGCTTTTTCCTTTGCTGTTCTTACTATTCTTTTTTATTCTGTATTTTAGTGGTTTAATTATTATGTGAGAAGGGAACTTCTTGGGGCAGTCTAGTCTATTTGGTGTTCTATAAGTTTCTTGTATCTTCATAGATATTTCCTTCTTTAAATTGGGAATGTTTTCTTCCATGATTTTGTTGAATATATTTTTCTGTGCCTTTGAGTGAGTATTCTTCTTCTTCTTCTATTCCTATTATTCTTAGGTTTCGCCGTTTCATGGTGTCCCAGATTTCCTGGACATTTTGTGTTATGACTTTTTTTGGCTTTGGTGTTTTCTTTGATTGACAAATTATTTCCTCTATTGTACCTCTACACCAGAGATTCTGTCTTCTATCTCTTGCATTCTGTTGGTTATACTTGCATCTGTGCTTCCTGTTTGTTTACTGGGATTTTCTATTTCCATCATTCCCTCTGTTTGTGTCTTCTTCATTGTTTCTATTTCAATTTTCAGATCTTGGATTGTTTCCTTCACATGTTCAATTGCTTTTTCATGGGTTTTTGGTCTTCTTTAAGGGATTTATTGATTTCTTCCAATTTTTTATTTGCCTTTCCCTCAATTTCTTTAAGGGAATTTTGCATTTTTTCTTTAAAGGCCTCTAGCATCTTCATGAAGCTATTTTTAAGGTCGCTTTCTTCTGCTTCTTCTACCTTGTGATGTTCAGGTCTTGCTGTTATAGGAGGCTAGGTTCTGGTGATGCTGTTTTGCTCTTTATGTTGTTGTATGTATTTTTGCCCTGATGTCTACTCATCTCTTCCTCTATTAGGTGCAAGAGGTGCCTGTGTCAGAATGAGCTGCTATTGGTACACTCTGTGCTTGTTGTGTCTGTGTCTCAATCTTAGCTCTTGGTTTAATTGGAGCTGGCACATTCTGTATATCAGGGAGCTACTCTTATTCCAATCCAAGCTAGCTGATTCTGTGGCTCAGGGAGCCCCTCTTGGTCTTATCAGGGCTCTAGGTGTAGTCAGAGCTGGTGGATTCTTTTTCTCATGAAGGCTCTCTTGGTCCAATGAGAGCTAGTAGATCCTGTGTCTCAGGAATCCACATGGGAGCTGGTGGATTCCTTGTCTCAGGAAGTTACTGGGGTCTCGGGCAGATGGGTATTGGAGTAGGGTGTGGGTCTTGTAGATTGCAGGGTTTGATGGGAGTTTTTGGTGGGGAGAGCCTGGCCACAGGAGTTTTCACGGCTGGCCAGCAACTGGGGCAGAGGTGGATGGGGGTTCCTGGGGACTGGTTGTTTCCCAGGATTTGGGTCCTAGAGGCAGGACTCTCTGGGTGGGAGAAGAGTCACTCACCTCTTGATCCAGGGAGAGCTGGCAGATTGGTTTCCTTGTCTCAGGAAGTAACTGGGGTCGCAGGCAGATGGGTATTGGGGTAGGGTGTGGTCTTGTGGATTGCAGAGTCTGATGGGAGTTTGGTAGGAGGAGCCTGGCCTCAGGGGTTTTCCCTGCTGGCCAGCAACTGGGGCAGAGTTGGGTGGGGGTTCCTGTGGACTGGCTGTGTCCCAGGGCCCATAGCAAGGGACTCTTAAAGACACTGCTAGGATGAAGCTGAATGAATCCATCATATAGACAGACTAAATTTGGGGAAAGCATCATCTGCCTAGCTTCATTCCCACCAATCCTCTTCAATACTATTTAGCATATCTAATCTCTTGATCTCTTCCTAGGTGCCTGAAGACCCCCTTGAAGATCCTGTCAATCACTGGCTGTAGGCTCTCCCAGTCAGACTTGGATTACCTGAGCCAGTGCCTGAACATCCGTGAGCTCAAACATCTGAACCTGAGTGGTATAGAGCTATCTGATTCATGCCCTAAGCTTCTTGGGGTTCTCCTTGAGAGAATCGCAAGTACCCTGCAAACCCTGGGATTAGAGGAGTGCAAGATGAGGGACTGTCATTTCAATGCTATCTTGCCTTCCCTGAGCCAATGTTCCCAGCTTACTGAGGTCAATTTCAAAAATAATGATATCTCTCTGTCTGTCCTGAAGAACCTTCTACATCATACAGCCAAGCTGAGAAAGCTGACCCATGAGATGTACCCTACCCCTCGGTTATGCTATGAGGAATTTAACCTACTTTGTGCTGAGCTGCTGGATATAATCAGGGCAGAAAGGGAGCCCAAGAAAGTGTCTTTTTATTCTGCTTGGAATGCTTTCACTTACGATTCTATACCCTGGAGGTCAGACTTTTTTGCCTTCCGTTTTTGATAAGTAGGATAAGGTTTCTTCTGGTACTAAAAATGGAAGCCTAGTGTTGGGAGTGTATGTATACTGTGTACATCCTTGATTGCCTATAATAAAATGTGCTGAGTTTTATGGGTTGCTAGTGTGTCTTCATCGGAGTGCACAGCCCACTTATTCCCAGCATTTTAATACCTGTTTCTTTCCCCATCGCCCTAACCAAGTCATGGCATCTGACAGACATGTCTCTCATCAAGGGGTTCTAGAGCATATTGCTTCACAGTGCTTAATATTTTGGAAGGAAAATGGAATGCAATGGGTTCAGATCACAGGGACTCAGGTTGACATGAAGAACAATGGGATGAAGGGACAGGAGACTGGTAGAGTCAGAGAGAAAATTATATGCTTTTCTAAGTGATGATTTGGATCAGAGAAACAATTAATACATGTAAATGTTGTTCTGGTAGCTTTTAAAGGTAGTGTGGGACTCCAGTAACCTGGAGGAGTATTGTCTGGTGTTCTTCACAGTTAGTGATTTTTCGGGACACAGTGCATTAAGAATACCAGGAATTTTGTTTTTGTTTTTTTTTTTTTTTTTTTGAGACAGGGTTTCTCTGTATAGCTTTGTGCCTTTCCTGGAACTCAAGTCCAGGATGGCCCCGAACTCAAGAGATTCACCTGCCTCTGCCTCCCAAGTGCTGGGATTAAAGGCGTGCACCACCACTGGTGAATACCAGGAATTTTAATCATGTAGGGATGTCTCATCGATGGAGATAAAAAATCAATACCTACATTCCATCTTGAAAACCCAGAGTGGATTTTGTTGAGGACATGGAGAGCTTTAGGTATAGAGGCAGACTTCACCCAAATTCCTCAGAATGATTATCCCAGACTACAGGTCACATATACTTTACGGCCTGCTAACCTCTATGTTATTGGTCCAAGATCACACTAGATATTGGCCTTTTAGCTGTAGAACCCATCATCATGGTCATGTGTACTTTGTAAAAAAGTTTCTATGTAGTCACACCCTAGGCTTTAATTTGCACCTGGAATTGGACTGGTTGGACTGGTTGCTGCCTGGAACACTTGCCTAAATTGTACTATGTTTTCAATGTGCTGTCAGTGAACAGTCTGGCAATAGACTCCCTAAAGTCTGACCCAGGTTGACAAAGTCAAATATGCACTGGTTTTCATTCTTTGCAGATTATGATATCCATTGAGACTTGAGTGGGACCCTTACAAGTGACCACCTTCAAACAAAACCCTCCAATAGTTGAACAAATGTCATACTCTTGACCTCAAAACTCTCTCCAAGCTTAGTTCTGGATTTTGAACCTGTAATTGTGATTTCTGTCTGTACTTTGGTGTGGCTGTCCCTGAAGCTGTGACATATGTTCTTTTTTTTTTTTTAAGATTTATTTATTTATTATGTATACAGTGTTCTGCCTGCATGCATCCCTGCAGGCCAGAAGAGGGCACCTGATCTCATTACAGATGGTTGTGAGCCACCATATAGTTGCTGGGAATTGAACTCAGGACCTTTGGAAGAGCAGCCAGTGCTCTTAACCTCTGAGCCATCTCCAGCCAACATATGTTCTCTTTTGCCCGTACATTTAGATAATAAGAGAATTGGTATCCAAATATTTCTTCCTCAATTTGTTTATTCAAAATAGAGACAAGAGAGTTTCCGTTGCACTAGGTTTCTAACTCTTCCCAGAAATGTTTCTCCCAGTACTCTTTCCCTCCATCCCCCCCCCCCATCCTCATGACCCTCCTGTTCTCATCCCCACACCCCTATGCAGATGCCTCACCCTGTTCACTGGTGTTGTCCTTTCTATTTCTTCTTCACAGTGAGATCCATGCATCACCCCTTGATCCTTCCTTGTTATTTAGTTTCTCTGGGTCTATATTGTAGCATGGTTATATACCATGTTTGTCTTTCTGGGTCTGAGTTACCTCACTCAGGATGATCTTATCTAGTTTCATCCATTTGTTTTTAACAGCTGAGTAATACTCTATTGTGTAAATGTACCACATTTTCTTTATTCATTCTTCAGTTGAGGCACATCTAGGTTGTTTCCAGTTTCGGGCTATTACAAATAAAAATGCTATGAACATTGTTGAGCAAATGTCCTTGTGGTAGGATGGAGCATTCTTTGGGTACATGCCCAGTAGTAGTATAACTAGGTCTTGAGATAGATCAATTTCCATTTTTCTGAGAAGCCACCATATTGATTCCAAAATGGCTTTACAATTTTATATTCCCAACAGGTATAAGATAGTCCAAACTATCTTATACCTGTTGGAATGGCCAAAATAAAAAACCACAAGTGACAGCTCATGCTGGTGAGTATGTGGAGCAAGGGGAACACTCTGACTGAATTGAGGACATGGCTGGACGACAAAATATATATCTCTCCATACATCCAGAACTTATTTAGGTTGTCTAAGAAGAGAACCTTCCATAGTTCAACACCCAGTATAGAAATATTTCCTAATCCTATTCAGTCAGTCCTACATCAATCCATCTGCAGAGAAAAGGAGCCACGGTCACCTGGTTCCTCATGTCAGGTTCATACAGGAGACTCTCAAACTTCATGTGCAGTAAAGTTTAAGGTCTCATTATCTGAGTTTCCTGGAATGACCAACATGCATCTCACAGATGGGTATGACGATTCAAACAAAAAAGACATGGAGTATGTTTGAGATGACTCAGCAAATAAATTTGCTGTCTGCATCAGGACCAGGACCTGACTTTTGTGAAGAACAAGAAGACTAATTCTTTTTTGTTGTTATTTGTTTTAGATTTCCCATACAGGGTTTCTCTGTATATCTCTGGCAGTCCTGGAACTCACTCTGTAGAACAGGCTGGCCTTGAATTTAGAGATCCTCCTGCCTCTGCTTCCTGAGTTCTGGGATTAAAGGCATAGGCCACCACTACCAGGATAGAAGACTAATTCTTTAAAGTTGTCTGCAGACCTCCGTTTCCTATGGCATGTTCACATACATGCATACCCCCAAATAATAAGCAAAACCTAATTTTGTTTAATTAAAACACTCTGAATTTGCGAGGTGGAAAGATGGCCTTGTGGTTAAGAGCACATGTTCTTTCTGATGGCAGTGTTTCAGTTCCAAGCTCTCTACTGTCTCTACTTCAGTATTAGGGAGTCCATTGCCATTTTCAGATGGAGTCTTGTTTGAGCATCTTAGGGAAGTGTCTACTGAATGATGTGGCCTGAATCTAGGGGAAGGATTACTGATATATATTGCCCATTGTATATCAGCTGGCATAGTAGTATATGAGGTGGCTTGAGAAAAGTAACTTTGGATACAGCTGAGTGGTGATGAACAGACTCATTATATTCAAAGCCCTGGGTTGGCTCCTCTGCCTCAAAGAAGTAAAGAAATGTTTGATTCAGGCTCTATGTCGCAGATTGTCTCACATTTGTTGGTAGGTTGTTATGGTTGAAATTTGTTCCTGATGAGTGTACCAAAGCCTTGAAGCTGATCATATTAGTGTCAGTAAGGGAGACACTGAGTTCATCATCAAAGTCACGGGTCTACAAGAGGAATCCACTTAGATATTTGCTTCACCCCCAGCTGGCCTGAAATAACTACCAAGACCAGGATGGCCTCAAACTCACTGAGATCCAGCTGTTTCTGTCCCACATGTGATGGGATTAAAGGCCTGAGCTACTAGAATTGACCAGTTTTGGTATTCGTACAGGAGTGGCTCTAGAGGCCATTAAGACTAGTGGAAGACTTTTGCCCAACATAAGACAGTCAACTTGGTTTACTACACATTTAATTTGTATGTGTAGGCAAGGAGACAACTTGTGTGAGCTGACTCTCTCTTTCCTTCCACCAACTGTATTGGTTCTAAAAGTTTAACTCAGGTCTTTCTGCAGGGCAGCAGGCATCTTTATCAGGAACCATCTTGCTGGCTGAGCTGATTTAGTTTAAGTAAATTAAGTTTCAGAATACTGTTTGTCTATTTAATTTTTCTGATAATCTTGAGGGATAAGGGCAAAATTAGTATTAGACCTTTGTAAAAGCTCATTGCAGATATGTATGTCATCCAGGTATGGTATCCCCGCCCTAGGCAGGCAGAGGTAGGCAGATCTCTGTACTCTTTTCTTTCTACCATGTGGTTCCCAGAGGGACACCTTTTCCTTTACCTGTTTAAACGTTGACCAGTTCCTTAAATTGTTTCTATTACTATTGTAGCACAAGGCTTTCTACAAAGGATAGTCTAAGTCATTCCAAGAAGCTGCAAACTACCACCTGAGAGAACGGATGCCTGGCCCTTTTACTGAGTTAATTGCTTTTAATGAGATCTACCTTCATGGGCTCCATGGTCCAACAGGTGTTCCACAGACTTCAGACATTAAATAATCTCTGGGCGTAGGTGTCTGAAAAGCTAGAAACTAGTTTACTGTTTCAGTTCTCTCTGTGTGTATTCTTTTGTTGATAGGTATTTATTTTATTTAGTTTGTTTATGGAGGGGGGAGGTTGTTCTGGAACTGGTTATGAAGTGAGTTCTGATTACAGGGACAGAGTTGATAAAATATGAGATGAGGAAACAGGTGTTTTGTGGAGTCAGAGAGACAACTGTGCATTCTGAATCATAATTTGGACCCAGGCAATTATTAACTTGTAAGTGGAACTCCTGGAAGGACTGAAGAGTGTTTTCTCCAACACAGTAGCCATACAGGAATAATCCGACTCTGGGAACTTGGAGCAGTACAGTCTGGTGGCACTCTCAGTCACTGACCTCTTCAGCTGCTTCCTAGGTTCAAGCCACACCCAGAATGCCGTGGCTTTGGGGTGGAAAAGCATGGATTCAGTCCCCAGAACTCCCTCTCTCGTGAGAACACCTTGGAATATTACTGTCACTCAGTTCCTTTCTTCCAAGCCTCTTCCTCTCTGACATCCTTCTGCTGGGGCTGTTCAGAGGGGCGTGTGCAAAGAATTTTCAATCCAGTGTGAGCACAGCAGGTCCACTCTCCTACGAAGAAGGTCTGAATGGTTGTCCAGCATTTGCAAACCAGTATATTCAGGCTACGATATTCAGCTGGATCCTAAAGTTGGCTGATAAGTTATTAAAAGCTAGAACGAAGGGAGAGGGGGTCCAGGTCCACTGTCCTCTTCTTTCCTTTCATGCTTCTTTCGCTAACAGCCTCATCCAGCCCATGTAGCCCTTGAACTCTTGACTCTTCAGTCTGGTCTTCCTGAGTGCCGAGATTGCCAGCACTTACACCGGGGAGCTGTGGGGCCTGAGTTTTCCAAACTCGTACCCTGTGGCTGTGGCCGGCAACCTTCAAACAAAAGCCTGCCTTACTTGGTCAGATTTCATTTTCTTGGCCTCTAGGATCTACCCAACTCGAGAAGTGTATTTTAACCCTGCAATTGTAATGTCTGTCTGTATTTTGCTCTTGCTGTCCCCGAGACTACCCTTATTCCCTTTGTCTGTCTAATCAGGTGGCAATATAAGAACTTGGTATCACACTATTTTTTCCTTCATCACGTTTCTTGTTCTTAGAAATAGAGACAGAAAGTCCTGCACTTGATGTGTCATGATTGTTATGTGGGCGTTGCCCTAAACCATGACTAATTGTGAAGACATATTCATCAAGGATACCACACACACAAGTATCTTTGGGAACCAAGTGACTACCAAGAGAGGGACACCTCAGACACAATGCCCTTGTATTTAACCTTTGCTAGAAGTTGGAGCTGACATAATTTACAATGTATCAACACTCAGAGACCTAATATTAGTAAAAAGGGCCCATGGGAACCACAAGATATGTATCTCTGTCGATTCAGAAAAGTTGTATATTGGCTATGGATAGCACTTCCCGTAGCTCATCACCAGGCAGACAGATATGTCCTAACGTCATTCACTTAAGAGTCTTACATCAATCCATCGGCTGAGAGGAGAAACACTGTCTACTGGTCCCTTTTTTTAGGTCCCCACAGTGGACCCCCAACCTTCATGTGCAGTGCAGTTTCCTTAAAATAGTGGGGTGACTCCCAGCAAGCTAAGGAGATGAGGGTGTTCCCTATGAACTGATCACAATCTTCCTCCTAATTCTGGTTCATCTCCTTCACATAACTGGCGGGCACGAAGCCCTCTACCTGAAGAATGGACGCCCTGTCTCACCATCTTGATTCTGAGTCTTGACTTCTAGTCTAGAGCCTCTGAATTGCTGAGGTTAAAAGTGTACACCACCTCGTCTGATTGTTTCTCTTAAAAAAAAATTAATGTTTATACCAGGATGCTCTTAATGAGACCTTGTTTAAAAATATGGGCTGTCTGGTGGGATCCATGTATAGGGTAGAAGACTTTTCTGAATGGAGTCGGAAAGGAAAGGGTGAGTTCTGTATTTAATGATGTGGAAATATGGGCTCAGATAGAGTTCCAAAAGAATGGAGAGAATTTTAATTGGGTGTGAGTCTGTGTCTAAGTTAGTGTTTAATATTGCTATAGTGCTGTGCACACACACACACACACACACACACACACAAACTATAATTAACACATAATTTATGTTTAGTAAAGGAATCTGGATGTCGAAGCTGAAGAAATGGCTCATTGGTTAAGAGCACTTTTGATTTTTCCAGATCTTTGGGTTCTACCTCGTAACCATCTCCACCTTCAGTTCCAGTGGAACCATTTTCTTCTTGCTGACTTCATGAGGCATGAGCATCAAGACCCACGTTGTCTACTGACATTACACACACACACACACACACACACACACACACACACACACACACACACACACACAAACCCAACTGCAAATAGAACATCCTCCTTTAACATTTGAAGTTAACACACAGACTGATGAATTTCATTATGGCCTTTTCATACATACACACAGTTTACTCTGTTCTTATTCACTGACCTCTCCCACTTCCCTCCCTCTGTTTCTTTCCTCCCCTCCTACAATGCTGGGAGCTTCATTTTGCACCCCTGTTGGTTCTCCACTTACACATATCAAAACCTCCAAATCAGGAAGACCCTTTGCCGAACACCCAATCTGCCCATCTTCACTCACTGGATTTGAACCTGACTTCACATTTTACATCCTCAAGGCTATGTGCTGAGCTGAGAATATCTCAAACGTCTTTCAGTACTAAGCAGCCAAGGCTACATAACAAGAACTTACCTGGTCCTCCCCCACCTTTCCCTTCGCTGGTTACCCATAATAACTTTTCTGTTCTTACAATTTTAACGTCACATATCTAGAGAGAACATGAGCAGCTATGTGGTGGTAGTACACACCTTTAGTCCAAGCACACAGGAAGCAGAGGCATATGCAGCTCTGTGAGTTCAAAGGCAACCTGGCGTAGAGAGTGAGTTCTAGGACAGCCAGGGCTACACAAAGAAGCTCTATACGAAAAAGCAAAAGCAAAACAAAAAAAAAAAATGTGGGCAGAGGTAACAAATTGAGTTCCAGGCCATAGTAACTACAAGAGACCACGCCTCACAAAAAACAAAGAATGTAAAATGGAAGTAAAGAAGAAGATATCAAAGCTGTCTTCGTGGTTTCACCAGTAGTCTCAGCCACTGGGAGCATGAAGCAGCAGGCTTGATCTCCCAAGTGAGTTAGAGGCCAGCCCGAGCCGAATACCAAGAACCTACCTTTAAAAAAAGAATGAGAAATCCTTGTGTGGTGCACCTCTCTAATCCCAACATCACCATGTCTGATGCAGATACATTAAAAAAAAAAAAAAAAAGGGTTCAGGGGGCATTTTCAGTTCAAGGAAAAAACTGGTGCCAGGGAGATTCCTAGGAAACCACAAGGACGACCCCAGCTAAGACTTCCCTAAATAGTGGAGAGGATGCTTAAACTGACCATCTCCTGTAATCAGATTGGCAACTACCCTAATTGTTGTCATCAGAGAGCCTTCGTCTAGTAACTGGTGGAAACAGATGCAGAAATCCACAGCCAAGCACTGAAATCCTGTTGAGGAGAGGGAAGAAGGATTACATGAACCAGGGGGTTCAAGGTTATCACAAGGGCACACACAGAAACCACTAACCTTGGCCCATAGGAGCTCAGAGATCCTGGACTGACAGCTAGGGAGCCTGCATGGGACCAACCTAGGCCCTCTGCATGTGGGACAGTTTTATGGCATGCTCTATTTCTGGGACTCCTAGTAGTGGGATTAGGGCCTGTTCCTAATGCTTGAGCTGGCTTTTGGGAACCTATTCCTCATGAAGGGTTGCCTCATCCAGCCTTAATACACAGGGAGAAGCTTAGTCCTACCTCAACTTGATATGCCACGCTTTATTGACACCATGGGAGGAGGCCTGCACCTTTATGAACAGAAACAGAGGAAGAGTGGATGGGAGGGGAGTCATGGGGAGATGGGAGGGGGCAGTAGAATGGGAGAAGAGGAGGGAGGGAAAACTGTGGTCAAGATATAAAATAAATGAAAAAAATTAATTGAAAAAGTCTTAAGGCAGGAGAGGCTACCTATCGACTTGTAGGATAGTCTCAAAAAAATTACATTAAAAAAACAAAAAAAGAAAGAAAGAAAAACACCAAGCAGCTGATTGACTACTGAAAATGTCCTGGAGACAAAGCTCAGTGGTTTCTGTTTTTAGAGGATGGATATGCCTTCAGAGATCTTACACAGCAGTACCCAGGACCACATCATCTTCAACAAAAATGGAGCTGTGCCTCATATGGGGGAGTGCTTGACTAGCATGCTTGAAGGCTGGGTTCATTCTCAGAATGTCAGAAACGGGGCACGGGGTGCACTTCTGCAGTGCCACCTCTCCTGAGAGAAAGACCAAAGATCAGAGACTCACGGCCATCCTAGATTCATAGTCGGCCAACATGAAGTGAAGGCTCCAGAAATACAGAAAGTTAAAAAAAGATAGAAATTCAGCTTATTTAATGTCAATGGCAAATGCTACGTCAGGGATTTCAAATCTAGAAAGTTTTAAAATTTGTGTTTTGTATATTTATAATTTTTTTTAAAGATTTATTTATTTATTACGTATACAGTGTTCTTTCTGCATGTACGCCTGCAGGCCAGAAGAGGGCACCAGATCTCATTGTAGATGGCTGTGAGCCACCATGTTGTTGCTGGGAATTGAACTCAGGACCTCTGGAAGAGCAGCCAGTGCTCTTAACCTCTGAGCCATCTCTCCAGCCCCAGATATATATTTATCTATAATTTAAAATTTTTATTTTCAAGCAGCATTTGGAGCCACAGGGAAATTGGAGAATCTAGCTAGGTGACTGCTTGGAAAAGGCTCCCCATGGTGGCAGTGAGCGAAATGGAGACTTTGAGAACAGCAGATGAGGAGTCACATTGTAGACTGACTCCAGATTTCACTGCCGTTCTCTTCTTTGACACTGGGAAATAAATATCAGTATTTTGGGGTTGGGACAGGGTTTCCTGATGCAGCCGGGCTAGACACAATGTATGAAAATCCTCCTGCATCCTGCTACAATAAGTGTGTGCGTGTTAGAGAAACACTCTACTGACTGATCTGCAACCAAGGTGCTCCTGTCACAAGATGAAAGGGTTCACAGCATCCTTCTGTCTCATTAGCTTATCCATCAATTGCCTTCCACAGCATCAAGCACAGCTCTTAAACTCTGGAACAGGTTTTTGATGGAGACCTAGAAAAAATGTCCTTTAAAAATGAGACTTTCAGCCAGGCAGTAGTGGTGCACACCTGTAATCCCAACACTCTGGAGGCAGAGACAGGTGGATCTCTGTGAGTTCAAGGCCAGCCTGGTCTACAGAGTGAGTTCCAGGAGAGGCTCCAAAACTATAGAGAAATCCTGTCTCCAAAAAAAAAGAGAGAGAGGCCTTGGCCACTTCTGATCTGGAGGACAGACTCAACAAGCTCCTCCCTTCCAAGTGATGTTCCAAGAGTCCTTCACTGACAGACATACAAAGACTTAAGGATCATGCTGCCTGTCTAAGTCTTTCAGGGTCTATCTGCAAAGTCCTTAATAAAGGCCTCTTAAGACCTGGAGACTTGGAAGAGAAGCAAAGTTTTTGAGGGGAAAGCTGAGATCTGAGATGTGGACAAGAAGCAGACTGTAAGATCTATCTTTTCTTATATTCTGAGAATTCTACACATTTCACCCATTAGAGTGGGAAACTCAGAGTGGTAGGTTTGAGGAATGTCCACCATGACTTCTGAATTATGTTGTGGAACATTGTTTTAAGATGTGTTACATTTGTTTGTGCTTGGAACATTTGTTTAAGAGGCAAAGATGTGCTCACTCTTTTATGTTGCATTTGTCTAACTCTGTGAAGCTGTGTTACTGTGCCTGTCTAAAACACCTGACGGTCTAATAAAGAGCTGAACAGCCACTAGAGAGACAGGAGAAAGGATAGGTGGGGCTGGCAGGCAGAGAGAATAGATAGGAGGAGAAATCTTGGGAGGAAAACAAGGAGGAGTGAGAGAAGGACATCAGGGGCCAGCCACCCAGCTACACAGCCAGCAATGGAGTAAGAAAGAAAACACACAGAAAAAGAGAAAGGTAAGAGCCCAGAGGCAAAAGATAGATGGGATAATTAAGTTAAGAAAAGCTGGCTAACTGTTCAGTCCAGTTCTCTAGCCCCTTCCTAGGGGCACATTCCATGCCCCTTCCCCCCAGCCATTGCAGCCCCAGAGACCAAGTAGCAGCCTCATCCCCCTCCCTCTCGACAAGCCAACCATCCCCCTGCAGCACCAAGGGCTATTGGAGCCATTCAGCCCCACTGCGCTGATTGGGAAGAGGTAAGGCCCCCCGATCTCCAGACTGATCAGCCCAGTTCTCTAGCCCCTAGGCCCTGGTGGCATATTCTGTTTCCCCACCCACACCCCCTGTCAATGCAGTCCCAGAGACCAAGCAGCAGCCTGCCCCCAGCACCACCAACCATCCCCTGCAGCACCAGCGACCACCAGAGCCATATGCACACTCACACACACACACACACACACACACACACACACACACACATGCCCTCACCCACCCCTGCGACCAATTGGGAAGAGTGACTCTGGAGCCATATGCCCCTCCTGCACCAATTGGGAAGAAGGGCAACCACAGGAGCCACAGGCCTGAACTGCACCAATTGGAAGGAGAGCAACCTGGAGCTCCACCTGTATGGATTAAAGGAAGAAATGGGTAGATGGCAGTGTAAGTACACATTAAACAACATAAAGAGCAATATGGTACCAACAGAACCTAGTGACCCTACAGCAGCAGGACCTGAACATCCCAATGCAGATGATCCAAAAGAAAATGACCTTAAAAACAACTTTATGGGGCTGGAGAGGTGTCTCACAGGTTAAGAGCACCAGCTGCTCTTCCAGAGGTCCTGAGTTCAACTCCCAGCAACCACATGGTGGCTCACAACCATCTGTAATGAGATCTGGCGCCCTCTTCTGGCATGCAGGCATACATGCAGGTAGAACACTGTATACATAATAAATAAATAATTTTTTAAAAACTTTATGAAGATGATAAGGACCCTAAAAGAGGAAATGAAAAATTCTCTTAAAAAAATGGAGGAAAAAGAAATGGGCAAAAAAAATTGGAGGAAATCAAGAAATTTCTTAAAGAAAGTCAAGAAACCCAAGGAAAAAAAACAAACAGGTGAGGGAAACAGTTCAAGACTTGAAAATTGAAACAGAGGCAATGAAGAAAGCACAAACTGAGGGAATTCAGGAAAAGGAAAATATAAGTAAACAAGCACAAACTACAGAGGCAAGCATAACCAACAGAATACAAGAAATAGAGGAGAGACTGGCGGCGGTGGTGCACACCTTTAGTCCCAGCTCTCAGGAGGCAAAGCCAGGTGGATCTCTGAGTTCGAGGCCAGCCTGGGCTACAGAGTGAGATCCAGGACAGGCACCAAAACTACACAGAGAAACCATATCTCAGAAAAGAGGAAGAAGAAGAAGAAGAAGAAGAAGAAGAAGAAGAAGAAGAAGAAGAAGAAGAAGGAGAAGAAGGAGAAGAAGGAGAAGAAGAAGAAGAAATGGAAGAGAAAATCTCAGAAGCATTGAGGATACAATAGAGGAAACAGATTCATCAGTCAAAGAATATGTTAAATCCAGCAAATTTTTAACACAAAATATCCAGGAAATCTGGGACACCATGAAAAGACCAAACCTAGGAATAATAGGTGTGGTGGTATTGTGTTCCCAAAAAATATTGTACACCCTAATAAACTTATCTGGGGTCAGAGAACAAAACAGCCACAATATTAAACATAGATGTTAGGCAGTGGTAGCACACACCTTTAATCCTAGCATTCCAGAGGCAGAGATCTACTTGGATCTCTGTGTGTTCGAGGATACAGTCAAGCATGGTGACTCACGCCTTTAATCCCAGAAAGTGAGCCTTTAATCCCAGGAAGTGATGGTAGAAAGCAGAAAGGTATATAAGGCATGAAGACCAGAAACTAGAAGCTTTTGGCCTGGTTAAACTTCAGGCTTTTGAGAAGCAGTTCAGCTTAGATCCACTTGGATGAGGACTCAGAAGCTTCCAGTCTGAGGAAATAGGATCAGCTGAGGAATTAGCAAGGTGAGGTGACTGCGGCTTGTTTTGCTTCTCTGATCTTCCAGCATTCACCCCAGTACCTGGCTTCAGGATTGATTTCATTAATAAGATCCTTTAAGATTCGTGCTACAAATAGGGATAGAAGAAGGAGAAGAATTCCAGCTCAAAGGTACAGAAAATATATTCAACAAAATCATAGAAGAAAACTTTCCCAACCTAAAGAAAAACATGCCTATGAAGGTACAAGAAGCTTACAGAACACCAAATAGACTGGACCACAAAAAAAGTTCCCCTTGACACTTAATAATCAAAACACTAAACATACAGAATAAGGAAAGAATATTAAGAGCAGCAAAGGTAAAAGATCAAGTAACATATAAAGGCAGACCTATCAGAATTATACCCGACTTCTCAATGGAAACTCTGAAAGCCAGAAGGTCCTGGACAGATGTTCTGCAGATACTAAGAGACCACGGATGCCAGCCCAGACTATAATACCCAGGAAAGCTTTCCATCACCATAGATGAAGAAAACAAGATATTTCATGACAAAACCAGATTTAAACATTATGTATCCACAAATCCAGCCCTACAGAAACTACTAGAAGGAAAACTCCAACCCAAGGAAGTTAGCGGCAACCAACAAAACACAGGCAATAGATAATCTCACACCAGCAAATCCCAAAGAAGGGAAACACACACAGATTACCACCAAAAAATTGACAGGAATTAACAATCACTGGTCATTAATATACCTTGATATCAATGGACTCAATTCACCTATAAAAAGACACAGGCTAGGGTGGTGGTGGCACACGCCTTTAATCCCAGTACTTGGGAGGCAGAAGCAGGCAGATCTCTGTGAGTTCAAGGCCAGCCTGGGCTACAGAGTGAGTTCCAGGACAGGCGCAAAATTACACAGAGAAACTCTGTCTCGCAAAACCAAAAAAAAAAAAAAAAAAAAAAAAAAGGACACAGGCTAACAGAATGGATACGAAAACAGGATCCTGGATTGGAGAGGAGGCTCAGTGGTTAAGAGCACTGGCTGCTCTTCCTGAGGACTCAAGTTCAACTCCCAACACCCACATGGCAGCTCACAACTGTCTGTAACTCCTGTTCAGGGGGTCCGACACCCTCACACAGACATATGCAGGCAAAAGATCAATGTACATAAAATAAAATCATTAAAAAATAATCAAGAAAAAAGAAAAGAAAAGAAAACAGCATCCATCCTTCTGCTGCATACAAAAAACACACCTCAACCTCAAAGACAGACATTACCTCAGAGTAAAGGGTTGGGAAAAGATTTTCCAATCAAATGGACTTAAGAAGCAAGCTGGTGTAGCTATCCTACTAATATCTAACAAAATAGACTCCAAACTAAAATCAGTCAAAAGAGATGGAGAAGGACATTTCATATTCATCACAGGAAAAATCCACCAAGATGAAGTCTCAATTCTGAACATTTATGCCCTAAATACAAGGGCATCCACATTTGTAAAAGAAACATTACTAAAGCTCAAATCACACATCAAACCCCACACACTAGTAGTAGGAGACTTTAACTCCCCACTCTCACCACTGGACAGGTCTACCAGACAGAAACTTAACAGAGAAATAAGGGAACTAACAGATGTTATGACTCAAATGGACCTAACAGACATCTATAGAACATTTTTCCCAAACACAAAAGAATATACATTCTCAGCACCTCATGGAACCATCTCCAAAACTGACCACATACTCGTTAACAAAACAAATCTCAACAGATACAAAAGATTGGAATAACCCCCTGTATCTTATCAGATCACCATGGCTTACAGTTAGAATTCAACAACAACACAAAATGCAGAAAGTCTACAAACTCATGGAAACTGAACAATGCTCAACTGAATCATTACTGGGTCAAGGAAGAAATAAAGAAAGACCTGATTCCCTTGCCTCCACCTCCAAAGTGCTGGGAACACAGGCCTTATTGCCTGGCCTTATGACATTCTTTTCATTCAAAGCTTAAAAGCAGAGTTGGGATTGGGCACTGTGATAAACATTGACAATCCAGACATAATCTAAGGTTTAAGGATACATGGTGGGATCCAGCCTTGACCACATAGTATCTGTGTCAAGAGAAACACGGGGCTTGAAGGCATTAATTGGGCTTGAGAATAGTTGTCTACTACGTACAAAATACAAGCTTACTGGGCTGGGCCTGGTTTCTCACTTTGGAGAACGCCTGCCTAGTAGATGTGCTGGATTCTCAACACAGCATAAAACTGGTTGTGAGATTCCAGGTTTCATGTATCTGGATCTGGTAAGTCACTCTCCTCCCAGAGACAAGAAAGCCTGTCTAAAAGGGCAAACAAACACTTCCTGTAGAATATTTCACATCCCAGTTTTTGTCTTGTTTATTTATGAAGCAATTCTAATGGGTGGTGGGTCACTGGATGGCTGCTTTGTGGCTGGCTGGTATCTCACATTCACCAACCCCTGTCTCCTAAGTAGTAGGATTAAAGGCAAGAACCACCAGTCATGTTCAAGTTTTTTTGTTTTGTTTTGTTTTTGTTTTTGTTTTATTTTTGGACAGAGGGTCTCTCTGTGTAGCACAATCCCTCAGTGTTAGGACTAAGGCAGAGAGATGCCCCACCCAACTTGATTTTTTTTTTTATTCAGTGGTTCTGCTAATCAAGGCAGGGTCTCTATAAAGCTGTGTCCCTGATCTACACTCACCCACTGAACAGCAAAGGTGGTCCCTAGTTTCCTCTGTTTCTTCCCCTAAAATGGGTCAATTCCAGTGCAGGATCCATGCCAATAATAAAGCTGAATGAGCTTCTTGTCAGGGTTTCCATCTCGGAGACAGTTCTCCTGGTAATGTGGGCTAGGCTCACCAGGCTCCTAAAGTGGCTAATTAGAAGTTTCCTTAAAAAAAAAAAAAAAAGCTGGGCGGTGGTGGCACACACCTTTAATCCCAGCACGCAGGAGGCAGAGTCAGGTGGATCTCTGTGAGTTGAAGGCCAGCCTGGTCTACAGAGCGAGATCCAGGACAGGCACCAAAACCACAGAGAGAAATCCTGGCTCAAAAGCAAAAAAAAAAAAAAAAGAAAGAAAGAAAGAAAGAAAGAAAGAAAGAAAGAAGTTGTTTCCTGTATCGTTTGTTTTCTTAGTACTGGGGATTGAATCTATCAAATTCGAGGCAATCACCTGACAACTAGACTATATCTCTAATGTGTTCTTTATTATTATTATTATTATTATTATTATTATTATTATTATTTCAAACATTTTTGACAGGGGTTCACTATGTAGCCCTGGTTAGCCTGGAACTCAAAGAGATTGACCTGCCTCTGACTCCCAAGTGTTAGGCTTAAAAGCATGTACCAGGGAGAGACATTTTCAATGATTCCTCAGGCCAGCCTTGAACTCATCATGTAACCCAAACAGGCATCCATGGGATGATCCCTTCCTCGGCCTCTTCGGTGCTAGGATTGTATGAGCGATCAACTACTCTCAGCATGAACATACTTTATCAGTTTTTGATACCTGGTCTCACTCTGTAGCTAAAGCTGGCCTGGAATTCCCTGTATCTGGAACTGGCCTTTGACTTTATAATAGTCTTCTTGCCTCAGCTTCCTACATTCTAGGAAAACAAACAGGGGCAACCAAACATTGCTTTATTTTAGTTAAGACAAAGTCTTCCTGCCCAGCCCAGGCCTCATGGTCTTCCCAACTCTCCTTGGTTTTAGGATCACAGGCCTTAGTTCCCACACCCTACTGAGGATTATTTGTTTTCTGTTTCTTTTTCTGCACTGGGATTGAAGGTAAAATCTAAATCCTCCTGCCTCTGTCTTCCATGTACTGAGATTAAAGCTGTGTTCCTATTTCAATAGACTCCTAAAGACATTTTGTTGTTGTTGTTGTTTTGTGTGGTTTTTGTTTGTTTGTTTGTTTTTGTTTTTTGGTATTTTGTTTTTGGTGGGTTTTTTTTTTTTTTTCAGTTTTTGAGTCAGGGTTTCTCTGGGTAGCTTTGGAGCCTGTCCTGGAACTCATTTTGTAGACCAGGCTGGGGATCCACCTGCCTCGGAGTGCTGGGATTAAAGGCGTGGCCCCCCCCCCCACCCAACTGACATTTTGTTTTTCAATGTCTCACTATGTAGACCAGGTTGGTATCAAGCCTTAAACTAACAGAAATCCAATTGCCTCTTCTTTCTGAGTGCTGGGATTAAAGGCTTGGGCAACCAAGCCTAACACATGCACCTCAGGCTTTTAAAATGAAATCTAGTGGGACGCACTTCTGATTCTCCTTGAACTGTCCTAGCCATGGGTTACAGTAGTACAGAGAATGTGGGTAAGTTGGTAGTAGGACATTTCCATTGCCTTCCTTTGAGGACCTTGAATGATAATCTGGGACTTTCTCATGAACAGGGAAGGCTCAGCACTCAGGGTCCTGGTTACCCCCTTCCCAGAAGGTTTCTGAGGAACACTGGCTGAACCAGATAGTTGATGATGAACTGAAGTGGCTATGGGTATTTCTTCTAGGCATCTTTAGGTGCCTGCTGTCCTAGAACTATGGTTTTGTGGCCTCTAGCTTCAGATGTAAGAGAGTAAACAGGGGCTGGAGAGATGGCTCAGAGGTTAAGAGCACTGACTGCTCTTCCAGAGGTCCTGAGTTCAATTCCCAGCAACCACATGGTGGCTCACAAAGATCTGTAATGGGATCTGGTGCCCTCTTCTGGCCTGCAGGCATACATGCTGTATACATAATAAATAGATAAATTTAAAAAAAGAGAGGAGAGAGTAAACAGGTCTACATAATTGTCAAATCAGTGACTAGAGTGTGAGTGGGTCCTTGGGTGTTGGAAGACTGTCTCTCCCTATATACTTCTGTAATGTCATTTCCCTGTTAAACCCCTCAACATGAGCTTGGAGGGTCTAGCCACATCCAGGAGCTAGCAAAGCAGTTCCTGCTGAGGAATGAGACCTTGGCTCTCTACCTGGAAGATCTGCCCTTGGGGCTCCTCTTAGAGATTTCCATGGATGCTTTCAAAGGGAACACACTAATGTCTTAAAGCAGAGGGTGAAGGCCAGGCCTTTCTTCTACCCGACCTTGGGAGCCCTGATGAAGATGCCCAACCTGGAATATTTCAAAGTTATCATGAATGCGCTTGATATGCTGCTTGTTCTCAAGATTCACCCCAGGTAAGAGAGACCCAGGGATTCTAGAAGGAGGAGTTTAGGACAGGGAGAGCTTTGGGTCAAGCAGTGGAGGACGAAGCGTGGACCAAAGGACTTTTGATGGTGCTGATGAGGAAGAACGGAAGCTCTGGGCCATTGCTGAGCCATCTAGGAAAGGACATCCAGGCAAGTGAGAATGCTTAGGATAGATGAAGCCATTGATTAAAGAACCTTTCTCCAGGCTGGAGAGATGTCTCAGTGGTTAAGAGCACCGACTGCTCTTCCAAAGGTCCTGAGTTCAATTCCCAGCAACCACATGGTGGCTCACAACCATCTGTAATGAGATCTGGTGCCCTCTTCTGGCCTGCAGGGACACATGCAGGGAGAATACTGCATACATAATAAATAAATAAATCTTAAAAAAAAAAAAAAAAAAGCCTTTCTCCAGCTCCTCACACAGTCATCAGAAGGACCACGCTAGATTTCAAGGGTTAGGGAGCAGGAAAAGTAAGTCCAAAAGAAAACAGGTTAAGCTAGTCCCCATCTATAATCACTGCACTGGCTGAAGCAGGATACAGGAGGATCAGAGTGCCAGACTGAACTGTAGTGTATAAATATCCTCTAGCCGGGCAGTGGTGTGCCCGCCTTTAATCCCAGCACTTGGGAGGCAGAGCCAGGCAGATCTCTGTGAGTTCGAGGCCAGCCTGGTCTCCAAAAGCGAAAGGCACAAAGCTACATAGAGAAACCCTGTCTCAAAAAACCAAAAAAGAAAAAAAAAAAAAAAGATATCTCTAATAGTAGTAAGTAGTAGCAGAAAACAGGGAGGAATGACTGACAGCCAGAAACGAGAGCCCGAGCCCACTCGGAGGTGAGGGCCTGGCCTATGTTATGAGACACATTCCTATTTTGCCCACGGGAGGCAGAAACTAAGTTTTGGGTTTTCAGAATGTGAATCAGAACCTCTGGAACATAGGTCAGACAGTCATGGCCCATGCCTGCTCACCAGAAGTCTTCTGGGGTTCGGGTGAGTCACAAACAGTCCCAATCCTGGGATGGGAACTATGCAGATGTGTGCATTGAAGATCGCACTAGGAATGAATTTCAGTTCCACCTCTTGACCTGGGTAAAGAAGGGGAAACCGGTAGTCCAGCTGTTCTGCAAGAGGCTACATATTTTGTCAGATAACATGTAGAGAATGCACAAGTTTCTTCATGTTATACATCTGCACAGCATCTGGGAGCTGGAGGTGGATAGAATTTTTTTGCATTGAGAGACGATGAAAATTTTTGCACTTTAAATTTGTACAGTATCAAGCTGATGAGAGAAAAATAATAATAATAATAAAGAAATAAAAAAGAAAATATTTGCACTTTAGCTGGGCAGGATGCATAACATTTAGAAAGTTTCCTTTGTGGCTGTGAGTCTGGGAATATATATTTCCGAGTATCTGAATAAGTCCTATTCCCAGAACTATGCTGCTCATTTTCAAAACCCGGAGAAACTCTGGAAGCTTGTTATCCTTTACGTTATCTTGAAAGGTGTTGGAAACATAGCACAAATGTCCTTGCGCCCACAGATCTCCAGAGAAACCAGGAATGTTAAGCACACAGGATTGTCTTTACAATAGGAAAGATAAAAAACCTGGTCTTCCCTCCAGAAAGCTGATAATTGCAAGTGATTAACTGCCTGGTGATCTGTGTCATCTGTTGGGCCAGGCCACCTCAAGCTCTTACAACCAGGACTGGAGGTTGCTAGTAATCTAAATGACCCTTATAGCCAGAGGCTCCCCCAAGCTCCCACAACCAGGACCAGAGGTGGCTAACAGCCCAGATGACCTCCGTGCTATCTGTATGAGGGAGACCAGGACAGACCCTAAGGCCCTTAAGCTAGTATAGGTATCACATCTCTAGAACGCATCTTCTTGGAGGGAATGACATGTGCCCTGAGTTGAGTTTCAATGTAATTATGCTTCTTTGTGCACTGGGGATTGTATTACACCAGGAAACTCCTGTTTTCAAATCGTATTGGGGATAAACTGCCTGTTATTAGATTCTCAGAACTCTGATCCAGGTTGACAAAGTCAATCTGCATCAGGTTTTCATTCTTATCTCTTCGAACCTGCAGGGATACTCCCAACCCCCAACCCCCACAACTGTATGACAACTGCAGGAACCCCCTCAGAAAGGCAAACTGTACAAGATACTGAGGTGAATGTGGGTGGAGAGTTAGCCATCCACCCAGAGCTAAGCCCTTCTGGCTTACAGTAAATAGAGATGAGTCTCTGCCATGCTCTGGGTGCTGGACTGGTACAGCTGAGGATGACTGGGAAGTCAATGCAGTCCTAAAGTCTCCCAGAATGACCCCTGTCAAACCAGAGGGTCCAGATGCTGTGGGAAAAGCCAGCTGTGATTTACAGCTGTGAAATGCTGTGGGAGGGCTGTTGGGATTTCCCCTCAAGGAGAAAGGAACAGGAAGAAGGCACAGATAGACCAGTGGACTCACATCTACAGGGTTCCCCGGGTGTGCCCTTGCTCAGCAGCTGTGTGAAAGGTTGTTGGGAGCGTAGGTAGGGGCTGAGTAGATGGGAAGCGTGTGATACTGGAGCTAAGAGTGAGTGGCCAAGGTGAAAAGTGCCAAGAGAGAAATCTGTGCTGAGGGAGAGTAGGCAACCTCTCGTGGATATTGCTTGATGCTGCCTTATTGGTCCTTCTAAGGTTCTGCTGACCTCTGTCCAAGACTGTGGTTCTACTACTATGGAAAGAATATACAGCTGTGTCCTGAGTCACCCTGGAGTGATGGTGGCAGGTCTTGGCCCAGAATAGGGCTATTAGAATGAAGAGTCTATGTAATGCAGCATCCTAGGTGGTGACCTTCATAGGGATGGAATGACCTTGGACTACAAGGTTACTCCCTGCCTGTGTGCTCCAGACCACTCCCATTGGCCACACATCACTCTGCCCTCTCCTCAGGAGTAGCACCTCCTTAGATACCCTCTGGTAGAAGTTCAGGCTACTTACTGATGGAATCAGACTTGAAGCATCTTTGTGAGTGTCTGAGCACCAGTCAGCTCAAGCACAGGTTTCATAGCGATATCTGCATGGAGGAGTTCAGTCCCGAACATCCCAGAGCTCTCCTAGAGAATGTGGCAGGCAGTCTGCAGACCCTGGACCTAAAGCGCTGTAGCATCACTGACGCCCAGTTCCATGACATTCTGCCTGCCCTGGACACTGCTCCCAGCTCACCATTCTTAGTTGCATTGGAAATTACTTAGCTGTGTCTTTTCTGTAGAAGCTACTGGGCCACATTGTCAGGCTGAGTCAGTTAAGACAAGGATTGAACCCTGTGCCAAGGGAAAGAGAGCCTTAGTGCTTGCTACGGAGTTTTTTTGTTTGTTTGCTTGCTAGTTTTTGTTTTGCTTTGGTTTTTTGTTCCAAATGCTAGCAAATGATACAGCCATCTCTCTGGTGATTACAGATTTGTTCATTTGTATATCAAGGGCACTCAATCATTCTGTCCCTTATGTGCTCACCTATTTCACAGAGAACCCCTCATGGCCAAGAGTATTGACTCTTGTATTGACAACTTGTATTGACTGCATTTTGCATAGAACCCCATTCTCAGTTTAGACTAAAATGAAATCTGAGAAGCAAAGGTTCTGGGTTAATTCTTAGAAATAAGTGACAAACGTGCACCTTTGGGGAAGGTGGGGGGGAGCTAGCTGGAGACCAACAAACAATAGATGTGACGTGGCCACTGCCTGTGGGCCGGTCGTCCAGAGACCATGGTTGCCGAGCTCACCTTCAGGAGTTTCCATGCACTTCCTCTTTACCCAGCACAGCAGGATAACATTCCTCTTTTTAAATGTTTTTCTCAAGCTGGGCGTGGCGGCTCATGCTTTTACCCGCAAGTGAGTCTCTGAGTTCCAGACCAGCCTGGTCTACAAATTAAGTTCCAGGACAGCCAGGGCTGTTACACGCTGAAAACTTGTCGATAGATAGATAGATAGATAGATAGATAGATAGATAGATAGATAGATAGATAGATAAACAGATAAATGGGATGTTTTTTTCTTCTATTTTTTCTTTTAAATTTGAGGTGGGGAATACTTGAATTCCATAGTATATACATGAATCTCAGCACAACTCTTCTTCCATCACGTGGGTCTTGTGGATCCAACTCAGGTCATCAGACTTTGCTGTAAGGGCCCTTGCTCACTTGGTGGACCACAGCCCATCTCACCAGCCCTCCAGTGCCCCAGGAATTGGACTTAGGGTCTCACATGTTTGACAAACGCTCTACCTCTGAGCTACAATCCCAGAAGCCCTCTCTATTTAATTTTTAGACAGGGTCTCATTAAGTTTCCCAAGATGGCATTCAAGGTTTATCCTGCCTCGGTCTCTCCAGAGTATCTGTGATTACAGACCTACACTAGCAGACCCAGCTCTTCTTTTCGTAGGGTACTGGCATGCAAAATCTCTCTTCTGCCACTGCTACACCCCAGCCTCTTAGTGTATCTATTTTTTTTTTAATTTTTTATTTTATGTGAATTGGTGTTTTGCCTGTGTGACAGTGTTGGAGCCCTTGGAACTGGAGTTACAGACAGTTGTGAGCTGCCATATGGGTGCTGGGAATTGAACCTGGGTCCTCTGGAAGAGCAGTCAGTGCTCTTAATCACTGAGCCATCTCTCCAACTCCTAGTGTATCTATTTTTAAGTGGAGTTTTTACCATCCCTCTGGCTCAGCCTCCCAAGTACCGATTACAAAAATGTGCCACAACTTGACTCTTACCCTATCTTAAAACCCCGCTCCCAATGGGCAATGAAGGGGAGTGAATTATTAGCCCTCATATTTTTCTTTCTTTCTTTTTTTTCCTTTGGTTTTTCTTTTTCTTTTCTTTTTTTTTTTTAAGATTTGTTTATTATGTATAATGTTCTAACTGCGTGTATCGCTGCCCGCCAGAAGAGGGCACCAGATCTCATTACAGGTGGTTGTGAGCCACCATGTGGTTGCCGGGAAAAGAAATCAGGACCCCTGGAAGAATAGCCAGTGCTTTTAACCTCTGAGACATCTCTCCAGCCCTCCTTAGGTTTTTTGAGAAGGGGTTTCTCTGTGTAACGGCCCTAGCTGTCCTGGAACTAGCTCTGTAGACCAGGCTGGCCTCCACCCACGGAGATTCGCACCACCGCCCGGCTAGCCCTAATGTTTTTGTTTGTTTGTTTGTTTGTTTTTCAGGGTAAAAACCTGAAAAATCAGAGAAGCAGGGGAGCAGCCACAGTCACTTCCTACTTCTGTGGTTCCTCCGACCAAAAGGGTCGAGATCCTCTCTGCCCCGCCTTACCACCTCCTGTCTCCTCTCTCTACAGCCCTCCAAACCTCTATGGTTAATTTTGGTCGGCTAGCGGCTGGCCCCACCCTCTGACTCCAAGCAAGCTTCATTTGTCAGAACACAATTAAAATATCACACAACACCCCCTCCCTGCCAGACTAAACAATAAAAGCTGAAAGCCCCTCTCAGACAGGTGAGGCTGAGCTGCCTGAACAAAGCAGAAACCTGGAAGTGAAAGGCCGCCAGGAGCGGAGCCGCGGGCAGCGCAGGCCGGGCCGCATCTCCGTCCCCGCGCCAGCCATGCGCGCCCCGCAGCGGCCCGCGCGCCCGGGCCCCGCGTCGTAGCGCGGCGGGCGGAGACCGCAGGCTCCCAACCCGGGCCCGCCGTGTCCTCGAGCCCGATTGGCGCCGCTGCCCGGCGCCAGCGCCCGGTGCCGCCGCTGGCGAGGGTGGTGCGGGCCGCGACCCGGGCGCCCGGGGCCCTGCGGGATGGAGCAGGCCAAGAGCCGGGGACCCTGCGTGGTGGAGCAGGCCAAGGGCCGGGGACCCTCCGGGCAGTGCAGACTGGGGCCCGGGTACCCCCGGGGTGGCGCAGCTTGGGGACTCGGGGACCCTGTGGGGGTGGCGCGGCCTGAGGACTGGGGAGCCCTGCAGGGAGGTGCAGGCCGGGACCCCGGGACTCTTCTGGGGTGGTGCTGAGGGGCCCCAGCATGCTTGCTTGGCCTGACGCCATTTTGAGCAGGGCCTGAGGAGTACGGGGAGGGTTCAGTTGGAGGACATGGGCGCAGGAACGAGCGGGGTGTCTGCGGTCGGCCACCTGGCCCCAGAACAGGGAACTAAAGGTCAGAAAAACAACTTGTACCCTGGATAAGAGCCAAGTCAGCAGGCGTGTCGAGCTCGGGGAAAAACCACGAGCTGTCCTGAGTTTGAACCTGGCCTCATACGAATCGTCCAATCAGAACCCTGTAAACTGCTTCCTGCTTCTGTACCCGCCCTTCCGCTGCCCAACCCTATAAAAACCCTCCACTCCAGCCCGTGGGCCGCCAGTCTCTTCAGCCTCTGGAGGGACTGTGTCGCCCCGGGTACCCGTGTTCCTGAATAAAGCCTCTTGCTGTTTGCATCTGACTTGTGGTCTCGGTGTGATCTCTGGGCGAGGGTCTCTCCAGAGGGAAGACTACCTTCGGGGGTCTTTCAGAAGAGATTTAGACCAACTGAGACAACTGGGAAGGACGCTGCAGCCTGCTCACCTTCCCACAGGCTGTGCAGTTGAAGCCCTAATGTTTTGTAAATATTAACTCTGGCACTTTTGTGCACTCTCCAAAGTGTCCTGCGATTACTTGCAGTCCACTCTGCCGCACTGCACATTCATTTTGACTTCCGATGTGGATTACGGGGAGAGCAGCTAGTTCACATACCTGTGATACTGAGGGAGTGGAAGAGAGTCACGGAAATGGGGGGAGGAGATGGTGACGTCAACACGCATGCTCAGACGGGGGACTCTTACCCAGTTAGGACCATGAGCCACGAACAAAGAAGCCAGAGTGATTGAGGGTGTTCCTTAGCTGGAGGAAGACAGGATGCAAAAGAAGGAAAGAAGAACTAAAAGAGAAAGAGGGAGACGAAAAGTAAATGTCCACTCTGATACCTTCCCACACATAGGAAGATGCTCCCACCTCTTCTCCCTGTCCCCCCCTTAGACATTACAATGCTCTCTCCCTGTTCAGATAGCTCTTAAAACTTTTGGGGTTTTTGTTGTTGTTTGGGGGGGGGTTGTTGTTGCTCTTGTTTATTTATTTGTGGTTGGTTGGTTTCTTGAGACACAAGTTCTCTACCACCTGGGCCACATCTCTTACAGTCTACACCTGCTGAGCCTTTCCTAGTTATAAATGACAGGAAAAGTATTGGCTCAGGACTCCCAAGACCAAGTTCTCAGCACAAAGGAGATTTATTTGCCACAGAGGGACAGAGAGCAGGGATAAGGGACAAAGGCAGGAGATAGAGGAAGAGAGAGAAAAGGGACGGGGTATTTGTCCCAGAGGACAAAAGATGACCTCTGAATAGAGAGGAGACAGGCACGGCACAATGGGAGAAACTAGCAGTTTATAAAGGTACAAGGGGAAAGCCCATGTTAGGATGAGGTGTTTTCATTTTAATTGAGCATGTTAATTAGGTGAGCCAAAGGGGGCTTCTGATGGCTGGACTTCAATACTTAAGTTGGACTTTGGCAGTCAGCCTCAGGAGGAGGAAGTGGCCAGATAAGGGACTAGACCTTGAGGGCTAGCTAGCTTCAGGAATGTCATCTAAGGGGTTTTAGCAGGGCAGAAGGGACTGGGGAGAAGGGCAAGGCCTGCAGAGCCTTATGCTCGCTCGAGTGGGCTAGTGTCACTTCAGTAACGTTTGTTTCTTGTTTTGCCCTTTCCCCCCCTGAGGCCGGCTGTCTTGGAATCCAGGCCTCAGGACATTCCAGGTTGCTGTTGTTGAAGATGGCCCTTAACTCCTAATCTTCCTGCCTGTATGTAATGATCAAGCTCTAAAGCAGCCTGAAATACCTGACCCTGTGAAAGGGAATTACCAAGGCATTAAAAGCAATACACAGCAGGGCACTAGTTGGGGGGGCCCAGCACAGCACAGCCCCAGCACCTGAGGAGCCCCAATTCATTCAGGTTTGGTGACCTGCACTCAGGGGAACTGGATCCTTGACTGTGGGCTCTGAAAGGGAGTTTAAGAAAAGTCAGAACCATCTCTGAGTTCAAGGCCAGCCTGGTCTACAGAGAAACCCTGTCTCGGAAAAAGAAAGTCAAGCAGGAAGTGAATGAGGTTTTTGTTAGTTTTTCGGCTGCGTTGTGTGCTTACCCTGCAAGGAAATGCCACGAAACACGACAGAATCCGCTAACAAGAGTTTTATTAAAGGGACAGAGAGTGAGCAGGCCTGTGGGAAACACGTGTGTAGAGAGGAAGAGGGAACCGGGAACATGGCGCCTGATTTTAAAGGCTGGGCGTGGACAGATCAGCGTCACTACTACACGCAAGCGCGTAGATCACATGGCCACATTGCGCGCTTACGTGGCTAGTGGGACGTCATGGATCTTGGTCCCGCGAGATGCCCTGACCCGGAAATGGCTATCTGGACCTGGACCTAGCTAGGCGGAAGTATCCGCCAGGCATAGGCAGACACGCCTGACCGTGGGGGCTTGTTGTAAACCTTTCAGTTTTCCCCAGGATTCCCTGTGTGAAGTGTGATAAGAGTTTATATTAGTAATTAAGACGGGAATAAATATATAAATCCTGACATTGTAGAAAGACACAAACATGCGTTTGCAGTGGCTAGAAATAAGTTCGGGGTCACAAAGAAAGAGACCACCACTCCAACTGCAGTGTCTATACAGAAAAACTGTACTCTCTCAAGAGGGTGTGCACCGAGAAGAGCAAACACCCAGAAGCAGGAAGTGGGCCTGGATTTTATTCTAACTCAGGCAGTGACTTTTCTGTATCAGCTGGGCTCTGAACTCACAGGCCTATCCAACTGGCTAGTCTGAAAATAATTAACACACAGAAGGGGGCAGGGAGCCACTGCTCCAGGCCATCAAATTCCTGGAAGACAACAGTTGCTCTTTGTGTAAACAAAAGTTTTTTACTGCACGAGCGTGTGTGTGTGTGTGTGTGTGTGTGTGTGTGTGTGTGTGTGTGTGCGCGTGCGTGTGTGTGTGTGTGTGTGTGTGTGTGTGTGTGTGTGTGTGTGAAACATTTGCACAAAAGTTTTGCAAGGTGAGGCAGATTAAGAAAAAAAAAGATTTGAATTCCTTGTCTTAAACACAATTTTTAGAGTGAAAACTGGTCTTCAGTCTGCTTCTGTAGGTATTAGTCCAGCAAGATGACTCTGCAGGTAAAGTCACTTAACCTGCAGGCCTGGAGACCTAGGTTCAATTCCCAGGAACTCTGTTAAGTTAGAATCTGAGAACCAACTCCACAAACTTGTCCACTGTAACCAGCGCCCCACCCTGTCACATACACTAATAAATAAAACATCGAATCAAAAATTCCCTGGGTCATCTTGGGGCTAATTTCCCTAGTCTCAATTGCTAGACTGAGTCAGATGGGGTGCCCTGATGGAGCTGAGTGACTTTACTGGATCTGACTCTGAGACAGAGAGCCTCAACCTGCCTTCCATGGAGGAGAAATCTCATGGGTGTAGATGAGATCCCTTGGAAGCCCCGGAACTGGGTTTGTAGGAAGCTGTGAGTCCAGACACTAATAAAGCGTGCTTCAAAAGTCACATTTAGTTAGGCCGTGGTAGACTGCATGGAGTGCTTGTTTCATTCGAAGCATACTTTATCTAAGACACACTTCTAGACTAATTATTAGATTAATAACAATTTATATCTGCTATTATGTTGCTCAATAAAAGCAGAAGGCACAAAAATTTTGAGAAAAGAAAACTAAAGCCAGGCATGGTGTTGCACGCCTATAGTCCAGCACTTGGGAAGCAAAGCCATCTCTGTGAGTTCAAGGCCAGCCTGCTCTACACAGTGAGTTCCAGGATAGCCAGGGCTATGTAAAGAGATCCTGTCTCAAATAAAGCAAAACAAAACAAAATACAACAAAATAAACAGAAAAAAGCTTAATTGGAAAATATTAGGCTGGAGATACGGGGTCTATGGGTAAAACACTGACCTAGGAAGTGCATGATGTTGGGACATGAAGAAAGGTCGGTTAGCCTCAGAGGAAGACCAAAGTAATGACTCCCCACCACATATAGTTGATGAATCATTGTGTTTATTGGGCTTCCTTATAGGCAATCAACAAAAGTCTCACAGCATGGAGACTTCCCTACTGTGACGAAGATGGTGGCCTCCATAGAGTTAACATTCCACCACCCACATTCTCTAGTACCTCCTGAGAGCAGGTACCACTGGGTCGGAATTCCAGACAGCAGGGAGGAGGTACAAGCAGAGGCTCAGGTGAGTGTCTAATGGTGCTGCCCTCAGTCCCTGATTTTGGAAGTAACTCACTTGGGAAGAAGATCCACAGCTAAGGCCCAGGGCAACACAGTGACACACTGTCTCAAAAGAGATAGATAAAACCAATAGATTGGGATCCCCACGCTGTATGGCCAGTCTGGACAACCTTGCTTCTGGAGTTCCAGCCACCACAGGATGGTCCATTCTCATGCATATCTTTGGCTAAATACGCCAAGGATAATTTAAAAAGGTGTTGGTCTTTATCTAGCATGTAAATAGATAAAACAGCTTTGAAGAGCTTCCCCATGAGAAGTGGATTTAAAATTAGAAGTATGCTAAAGGTATTATGTCCTGAGTGTCCACTTAAAACTTATTTTAAAATCTCTCTCCCTTACCCCTCCACCCTCTCAGCGGGATCCCACTGTGTAATTCAGAGATCTGTTTGCCTCTGCCTCCCAAGTGCTGGGATTAAAGGTGTGACCCACCATGACTACAAGAAACATTTCTTATCTGACATTAGGTTGCATTTTATTCCGCTCTCTTATCATCCCTTGAGACTGTCAAAGTTAGTTCAAGGTCAAAAATGATTTAAAATAGAACTTGATTTTGGAAAAGTTTGTCAAAAGTGCTGGGTGCTGGAGAGATGGCTCAAGCTTAAGAGTCGGTGTTGCTCTCCCTTGGAGGCCTGCTCTTTTCTGAAGGGAGGCAGAGGGGTGGTGGATCTGAGGCAGAGGAGAGAAGAGGGGAAGAGACTGGGGGAAGGGGAGGAAGGGGAAACTGCTGGGATGGGGAGTACATACTGCTCTTTCAGAGGAAGTGAATTCCATCCCCACAACCCACACAGTAGCTCACAATCATATATAACTCCAGTTCCATGGAATCCATGTCCTCTTCTGTCCTCCATCGGCACCAGGCACACATGTGGTATATATACTTACATACATGCAAACAAAAAACTCATACACATGAAAAGTACATATGTATATAATCATATATAATTTATATTATTAGTTGTCAAAGTTTTAAACACATAAAGTGGATGCAGATCATGGTGGAATAAAAACCTTCATTTACCAAAGAGATCATTAGAAGCACTTAAAAGCAAAGAGAGACTTGAACACACAGAGATCTGCCTGCCTTTGGGTCCCCAGTGCTGGGATTAAAGGTGTGAGGAGAGTTCCATTACTGCTGTCCTTCATTTGGTTTGTTGATTTGGCCACAGGGAACACCAGGAAGGTCTTGAAACAAAACAAAACACATGAAGGGGCTGGAGAGATGGCTCAGTGGTTAAGAGCACTGGCTGATCTTCTAGAGGACTGGAGTTCAATTCCCAGCACCCACATGGCAGCTCACAACTATCTGTAACCCCAGTTCCAGGGGACCTGATACTCTCTCAAAGAAATACATGCAGACAAAACACTAATGCACATAAAGTAAATAAGTCATTAAAAAAAAATTTTAAAAACACATCAAAATAAAACTAGATTTCTTTGTCATTCTCTTTTTTCCCTCTAGACCCCAGGGAAGCACAGGAAATCCTCCTGTGTCGAGGGAGCATGCCTGTCTCAGAGTGCAAGCTTTCCAGATGCGCTGCATGCATTTGTGTGGCTCTACCCCTTGTGAAAGTTTACGTTGTTGCACACTGGCTTTGAGAGTGAGACAGCAGCCATGTCATCTTAAGCTGACAGTTCCAGTTCCCAGTGTCACCAAAACAGGAACAAAGTTTTGAGAGCAATAGGTGAGGACACACTATGCATACTTTCTCTTCAGTCTTTCTATGGGGAGGATGAACATGTGACCTTCCCATGGTCTTCCTGTCAGGGCCTAGGAAGAGGATTGTCATCCTTTAACCATAAAAAGATGGGGATCAGATTTCAGGCTCTAGGGTACCAGCTCCCCAGCAGAATAGATTTAAGAGGAGCTGGTTAGAAATGGACAGAATAATAGTGACTTGTGTCCACATGTATGCTTGTGAAAGGCTCCCCATGCTGCTAGTGAAGGTAGTTTGGCTTCAAGACTAAACAGATAGTGAATGGAATAGGGTAAAATGAGGTTTCCACCAATGCCAGAGCAGGGACTCTGGCTCTGATATGAGTCCCCTGATGGAAAAACTGGCTTCTTATGTCTCATTCTGAAAGTATAGTCTTTCCTTGATGCTTCCCAAGAAGGCTGCAGATTGAAGCCCCACCAGGAAGAGCTTCCCGGCCCCAGCCCCACCCCTGCAGCTGGCAGCGCAGGGGCTGCTAAGGGATGAAGCCCTGGCCATCTCTGTCTTGAGTGCCTGCCCATGGAGCTCCTCCCATCCCTGTTCAGGGAGGCCTTCACTAACACACAAGCATCCTGGAGGCAATGGTGGCAGCCTGGCCCTTTTCCTGCCTCACTGTGGAGTCTTGAATGAAGATGCCTGACCTAGAGACCTGCAAGGCTGTGCTGGGTGGAGCGGATGTGCTGCTAACCCAGAAGATTCACCCCAAGGAAGCAAGCTCCATATATGCAGGAAAGTAGGCAAGGGGCAAATATGGCCAGGAAGAATGGGGGTCAAAGGCGGATCAGAGATTTCTGATGGTCCTAGCTTGAAGGATTGGAGGTCTCAGCCTTTGGTGAACCATCTGAGAAAGGACTGTCAAGTGTGGGGAACACATTGAAAGGGGACAGAATGAGAGAAGCAAGACAGAGCTTCAGATGCTGCTCAGGCATCTGTATGAGGCCCTGGGTTTGTTATTTACCAGTTTAAAAAATGAATATTTATAAGACAAAGTAGAGAAGAGACCAGCTGACATTTCAAATGTGGAGTAAAAGAAGACTATGTTGGGTCTTGTCTTCTGAGATTTCTACCAGTTTTCTTACAGGAGTAGGAAACTGACCATGCTTGATTTGGTATTTGGTGGCTATGCACCAGAACTTCCGGAATGTCTCAGCTGGAGCCCAGGATGGTGGCTGTGCAACTCGGGTCATCAATATCACATCTGAGGCGCAGCAGCCCTGAGGGGTTAGCACAGTTTTACTTCACTGAGAACCATGTCAGTAGAGCTGTGCTGTAGGACGCTGTGGATTTCGGTGTCAACCATCAACACCGTCCTAGAGATCCTGAACATTTTAGATCCACTGTTTATTCAGGAATTGGAACTAGATATGCGATGCAGTCAGACCTCACTGACCCCGTTTGTGCCTGGGCCAGGTAAGAAATCTTTGCAAATTCTATGTACCAGGTATCACCACAAATATCTTCAATGACAGAGACCTTTTCAGCACAGAGGAAGGGTTGTCATCTTCTACTTCTCAGTTCTCCAATCTCAACTGTGTCCAGGAACCTTGCATCAATAGCATCTACTTTCTCAGTGGCTATCTGTCTTAGGGTTACTGGTGCTGAGACAAAATACCATAGCAACCTGGAGAGGAAAGGGTTTATTTGGCTTACACTTCCATGTCACTGTTCATCACTGAAGAACAGGGCTGGAATCTGAGGCAGGAGCTGATGTAGAAGTCATGGGGGGCGGGGGGCGGTGTGCTGCTTACTGGCTTACTCCTCAGCCTGCTTTCTTACAGAACCCAGAACCACCAGACAGGGAAGGCACCACTTTGGGCTGGGCCCTCTCCTGTAGATCACTAATTAAGAAAAGGCCCTACAGGCTTGCCTACAACCATCTTTTTTTGCTGTTTTGTTTTTTAGAGACAAGGTTTCTCTGTGTAGCCCTGGCTTTTCTGGAACTCACTCTATAGACAGGCTGGCCTTGAATTCACAGAGATCTGCCTGACTCTGCCTCCTGAGTGCTGGACTAAAGGTGTGCCTGGTGCCTACAGCCACAGTTTATGGAGGCATTCTCTCAGTTGAGGCTCCCTCTCTCTGATGACTCCAGCTTGTATCAAGTTGACATAAAACTAGCCAGTTCACCACCTAAAACAGCTATTCTGGTAAGGAAGGGTGGTGGAGAGCTGTTTCTGCTACCACAGCAAACCTTTCTTTTTTACATTAGGGAGTGGTGGGCATCTGCTGTCAGCCACTGGATTTAACAGTGAGGGAGACATCAGCATATCTGAGCATGGTCTTATTGCCACTCTCCCTAAACTGAGGTCTCTGATGATCACTGAGCAAGCAGAGGCCTGAACTGTCATGCTACAAGACTAGCTGGGTGGAAAGAGCTATAGAGAGTGAGTTGTGAGGTAAGGGGATAGGAACAGGTATAAGAGACCCTGAAGGAGGTGAGGACTCACAAGCGTACGGTACCCCAAGTGAGCATTTCGCTCAGATCTGTGTGAACAGGAACTAATTCCTGCTATGGGTGAAGGCCTATTCTGAGGAGGAGCGAAGTAAATGGGAAGTGCATGACACTGGGCTGGAAAGTGAGGGGAAGGTCGAGAACATTATGAACAGAGACACAGGCTCTGTAAGGCAGGGGGTCAGTGAGTTAGGTCAGAGTTCAGCAGTCCTCTCATCCCCAGGATGTTGCTAGGGATGGTCTCGATTTTTAGCCCAGACTGCCCTCTAACTCTTATTCTGTAACTCCAGTTCATTCTGTAACCTCCAGAGGCACTAGGCACACAAATGGTACATACCCCCATGTCCCATATATGTATGCGTGTGTGCGTGCGTGTGTGTGTGTGTGTGTGTGTGTGCGAGTGCACGCACATGCAGGCAAGCACCCATACATATAAAATAGGTAGTGAGATAACTCATTGGATAAAAGGCTATTCTTAAACTAGCAATCCTTCTGCCTCAGCCTCTCTGGTACACCACCACCCTTGGTTCAAAACCAAAGCCTCACTGTGTTCACACAGGAGACCCACAACCAGATATTAGGCAGAGAGTGAGAGACTTTGGAAGACTCAACCCTCTTTGTGTCCATCAAATCAAATCCCTCTCATCAGACCCCACAGAAGAGGAGGGAGAAGGATTGCAAGAGCTAGAAGGGGTGGAGGAGACCACGCAACAAGGCCTCTAAATTACCATAAGCAAAGCACATTCTGAACTTCGAGACTGAAGCAGCATGCACAGGTCCGCACCAGGTCCTCTGAGCTTATATTATGGCTTCCAGGTTAGTATTTTTATGGGATTTGAGGGTATCTGATTCTCGTGCCTTCTCTTGGCCTCTTTTCCTTCTGTTGGCTTGTCCTGCCCAATTCAATGTGATAGTTTTTGTTTTATTATATTTTATTGTTATATTTCACAAATATATATTTGTGAAAACCTAGTCACTAGGGTAAAGGTTAACAACTGAACTGCCATTTATACCCGCTGGGAGCAGGAAAATCAATTTTCTTCAATGGAGTGACAATGGGTATATCAACCACTCCAAGGCAGGCCTCATATTCAGGACTAACTAGTTCACCAACACATAATGGACTCCGTTTTGTTTTGTGTGTGTGTGTGTGTGTGTGTGTGTGTGTGTGTGTGTGTGTGTGTGTGTTTTGGGGGGGAACGGGTATTTTTTTTTCTTGGGTTTTGGAGTTTTGTTGTATTGGTTTTTTGTTTTTTGTTTGAGAAAGAATTTAAAGTTGGGTCGGGGAGAGGATCTGGAAGGACTTGGAGAGGGGAAAAATATGATCAATACACTTAAAGTTAAAAAAAATTATTTTAAATTTAAAAGGATGGGGCAGGAAAAATCTATCACCTTGGGCTGCATACCACCCTTCAACCCTCCTGAGGCTGGGTTGGTTGTATTCTCATTGAGTCCCCGAGAACAGGTGGGAACCAGCTTGCAGGGCTGACTCCAGCAGTTAGGCTGTGGCCTTGACTGGCACTCCAGGCCTCTCCTCTGGCTCCTCTGTGGCCTTCCGGTTGCTACTGCACTTTCCTGCTTCTACCTCAATGCAGGAGTCTGAGGAATGCCTTGTCCCTGACCCAGCCTCCACCGAAGCTTGAAGGACCTTTGGGATCCCACCTGCTGTCCACCAGTAGCTTCCAGTCCCCAAGTTGGCTACCACACTCCATCTTGCCCCAAAGAGAAAACATCAGCAAGGCACTCCAGGCAAAACTGGTCCGTTACTGGGCACGGCAGCCGCTGCCTTTATTCCCAGCACTCTGGAGAGAGCAGAGAAACAGTCTCTGAGTTTGGGGGCCAACTAGCTAAACACAGACCATTAGGTTTTATCTATTTAATTAAAATATTAAAGTGTTGGGGGTGTGTGTGTGTGTGTGTTTGTGTGTGCCGCGCACGAGTGTGCATGGCACAGCACTTCTGTCTTGGCCGGTGTATGTATCTCAGAAAGCACTTTCAGAAGCCTCTTTTATTACATGTTAGGCCTGCTAGTGGGGGGTCTAACACCCCAACAGGCTATCTCATCTACTCTTTCTTTTTTTTTTTTTTTTTTAACTGATCCCCTTGAACTACAGTTCTAGACAGTTGTGGATGCTGGGAATGAAACCCAGGTCCTCTGCAAGAACACACCATGATCTTAACTATTAAGCAATCTCTCCAGTCCTCCCTATATTCTTTTTTGAGACAGGATTTCCTTGTGCAGCCCTGGCTGTCCTGGAACTAGCTCTGTAGACCAGGCTGGCCTCAAACTCAGAGATCCACCTGCCTTTGCCTCCCAAGCGCTTAGGATTAAAGGCGTGCACCACCACTGCCCAGCTCTCTCCTATATTCTTAACACACTTTTAACGTCTTTTTGAAGCCCACTACCTATGGTGGGAAACCTTGCATAGCCTTGAAGCAGGGGGAGGGGCTTGGACCTGCCTCTACCGAATGTACCAGGCTCTGCTGACTCCCCATGGGAGGCCTTACCTTCTTGTAGGAGGGGATGGGAGGTGGGTTGCAGGGGAAAGGCTGGAGGAGGGAAGAGAGATATCTGTGATTAGTATGTAAAATGAATAAAAAATTTCTCAATTAAAAGAAAAACCAGAGGGCATGAAACAAAATTCTTTATTGCTACCACGACATACAAACACAGGGGAGTGCAATGGGTAGGCTTACGTACTCATTAACAAAATAAAAGTTTACTCCTGGACATTTAAAGTACTCATTAACAAAATAAAAGTTTATTCCTGGACATTTACAGTACTCATTAACAAAATAAAAGTTTACTCCTGAACACTTATAATGCAGTTAAGGTCTGTCAATCCTTTAAGACAGGACAGGGACATCTGTCCATCAGCTGGAGACCTTTATGTTCAGGGACACCCAGAGGGCTGGAAGTCCTGAAGAATAGGGCCCCACAGACATGTGATTTAAAAGCTGGCCACAGTGGCATACTTCAGTAATCTTAGCATTTAGGAGGTTGAGGCAGGGGAATTTCGAAGCCAGCCTGGGCAATAGGTGACTATGAAAGAGATAAACAGGGAGGGAGCAAGCAAGGTGGCTTCTATCTTTGATTTTGCTTCAGCAGTCTTGGCTATGTCCACAGTACCTCCTAGTCTAAATACACCAGCTAGAATGCTTCGACCATTCCCCAAAGCCCTCACAGGAGACTGCACTGCTCACTTTAGGTTGAAAATTTTGTACACACAAAGCGCTGAGCGGACACACAGTGGGACACAACAGACACCCAGGCAGAGGGAAGGAAAAGAAAACAGTGTCTAATTGCCTTCAGTTTACTTTGATGTTAGTCAGGATTTTCTACAGGCTAAAGGAACAGAACGCTAGAACCCTACAGATCAGAACTAAATGAAGTTCAGTCGGCTGGCTCACAGGCTGTGGTCTAGGCAGTCAGTCTGACCATGGCTGGCACACAGGCTGTGTGTGGTCTAGGCAGTCTGACCATGGCTGGCTCACAGTAAAAAGACCAAAGGTAAAGGAGCTGTTCATCCACGAAGCTGGCTGCAAGTCTCTGCCAAAGTGTCGTCTTCTGTATCTTTGTACATCTGCTGCCAACACAGGGTCTTTCCAGCTCAACAGTCCAAGGGAAACAGTGACACTGAAACCAGGTTAATGGCAGGGAAGGACACCAGGAGAATATCCAGGTTTCAAAATCTGACCCTTACCTCACAACTACCATGTGTGTACCATGTCCTGCCAGAACTCGTTTAGAAAATGCAGAATTGGGGCTGGAGCAATGGCTCGCTCAGCAGCTCAGAGCACTTGTTCTTGCAGAGGACCCATGTTAGATCCCCAGCCCCCACATGGTGGTTCAGTTACTCCAGTTCCAGGGGATCCAATCCTTCATCTGTCCTCCACAAGCACCAAGCACACACATATGAAGATAAACCACTCATACACGAAATAAATCTTAAAGAAAAAAGAAATGCAGAATTATCTTTTTGACTCCATAAACACTTGTCCTCAAGCCCCACTGTTCTCCATGTCAACCTCAGTCCCTGTGGTCTGACCCTACTGCATACCACTGTTGCCCAAACACTAAGCAGTGAGAGTGTGGCTATAAGCTCTGGCTCCCCTTGATGAAAGACCTATTGTGTTAGGCTTTCATTTCTCAGTATCAAGAAGCAACCATCCCCCATTTACTGCCAACAACGACAAAGTTTGGTCTCCCGGTCATAGACACAGCGCTGACAACATTCATGGCAGACATATGTAGCAAAGGAGACTCTCCTGGGCTGCCTTACAGTAGCGAGTGCATCCATGAGCTCAGGACAAAGTTGGACAAATCTTCCCACACGGACATCACCCCTGTCATCATAGCACTCCAGAGGGGCGGGGTACAGCTCCTGGGTCAACTGGCGTAGGTTGCCTGTGTGATACAGAAGGTCCTTCAGGACAGCCATGGAGATGTCATTGTCACAAAAATTGACCCTGGTGAGTTGAGAGCACTGGCTCAGGGCAGGCAGGAGGGTGATGAGCTGAGAGTCCACCAACCAGCAGCCCTCCAACTCTAGGGTCTGCAGAGTGTCTGCAACACTCTTTAGGAGATCATGGAAAGGCACAGGATATAAATCAATTAACTTCACAAGTCTCAGATTCAGGTGTTTGAGCTGATGGAGACTCTGGCTCTGGGACAAGGAATTCAAATCTAACTGTGAGAGCTTGCACATAGTAATGGACAGGGTGTCCAAAGGGGTCTTCAGGTACCTAGGGAGAGACCAAGTGATTAGTTCTGGCACACAGAGATGGAGAGAGTTGGTGTTAGGGTTAGCATAGAGGTAAAGGTGACCACTTGTCTTCAGGTCATGTGACTATATAATGGAGATCAATATCCAGGATGCTGCTCATTAGTCTCACCATTCTTGGCAGAGAGGCCTGTGAGTATCAGAATGGGACTTACTCAGTCCACAGGTGTGTAGTCCATTACTATCAAGAAGAGAACCTGTGCTAGCCACATTAGCCGAGGGCACACTCTGCCTTTCCCAGTACAGTCTGTCCTAAAGTTCCTCACCCCTACCTCTCACGCACAGTGGGTATCACTCATTTCCACCCATTTCTACTCAGGTCCTACCTGGGCTCAAAAAAGGATTTTGCATGTGGGAAATTAGAAGACACACAAATGCTAAGCACAGAGTTCCCTAGGGATGTGGGCCCTCTCCAGTTCTGGGCCCACTGTTCTGACCTATTCCCTTCCCCTTATCTTAGACAGAATGCCAAGCAAGAATACACAGCACATGCTTACTACATCTGACCCACCGATTGGTCTTCTAGCAAGGCCACTCTCTACATATCTCCTACCCCAGCTCAGACTCTGCTTAATGGGTGGTCACTGAACAAACTGAGCTCCTGACTCCGTTAAAATGGGAACAAAACCCTTGGATGCTGTGATGACTCCGTGATTGTGAAACCACAGTGGTTGGCTGATCTCACTCAAGTGCCCACTACTCTCTAATGTGAGAGGAAGGGTTGCCACGGGAGCAGAAATCGCTCTCCATCCTACCTTACCTGAACAACTGTTTCATGTGCTCACTGGAAAAGTAGACGCCATTCATGGAGAGATGTTGGAGACAGTTGAGTTTGGAAAACTGAGACACGAACTTGGTGATACACTTTTGTATGTCTGTGGGGGTATTTAGAACCTTGAAGGTATTCTTGTGGATCCGGGTTAAAAGGAGTTTTTGAAGATTCCTCATCTGGTCCAGGTAAGATACAAAATGCACCAGAGTGGACAGACTCCAACCTGTATTCAGTTCCAACTCTTGGATGCTGTCAGGCTGGAAAACCATCAAGACTTTCCTGACGGTGTAGACGGGCAATGCCCAAATCCGCATCTTCACACAGCACAGCCTTATGAAACCTCTTCTCTGCTGGGCCCACTGTAACAAGTATGTTTGGTGTTCATTCAGATGGAACCTGAGGCAAAGGTCCGTGACCACCTTCAAACGCTGCCTCAGTGCGTATCTAGGATGGCGCTTTGTGGTTTGCTTTTCACACACAGCCTCTGCTGAGCAGTCTTCACCCTCTGTTCCAGCCCAAACATCCCAGAAGTCGTGGTGCACATTCCTCAGGTCAAGCACTTGAAGCTTCCGCCTCCTATGAGTAGAACGGAAGTGTCAGGAGACACAAAAGACCAAACCCAGAGCCAGCTTTTCCCAGGCAGCTCTGCTGCCGCCTGGTCCTTGCTCTGTTATGTGTGTTTGTTTATGCTCTTCAGTCCTGAGTCTCCACACAGCACCCCATGCCTTCCAGGCAAGGGGCTCTCTGCCTGAGCTGCATCTAAAGACCTGTCCTGCTTCCTCCATTCAGTTACTCTTGACTCTCTCTTCCACTCACTTCTAGAACCTGTGTGAGAGCCAGAGTTCATTCCACTGTGGCTACAGCTGCTTTAAGCTCTACTCCATACCCAACTGTCCTTTATACTGGGGCTCAACAGGGGTCAGGGCCTCTGCAATCTTCCAAGATGATACCACCAGAAGCCTCTGATCGACCTTTGACCTCATTCTCCCTTACTCCAGATGTCTCTTCCCTGTACCCCAGTGTCCACCATTTTACCCTAGCTGGCTCTCGCTTACCTGGGGAGAACCTTCTGTGTCCACAGCATGTCTACTCCATCCAGCACAGCCTGCAAGGTCTCCAGGTGGGGAGTCTTCATCAGGGTCCCCACAGGAAGGAAGGGGAAGGGCCACGTTGCTACCATAGCCCTCAGGATGTTAGTCTGTCTGTGGTTGAAGGCTTCCTTGAACAGTGGTGGGAACAGCACCGTAGGCAGGTCCTGCAGAGCAGAGATGGCCAGGGCCTCCTCCCTCAGCAGCCTCTGCACTGTCAGCTGCAGGAGCGGGGGTGGGGCCTGACCACTCATCCTTCAGCTCTTTAGTCTGAAAAAACCTGGTGAAAAATAAAGGAAGCTGTGTCTTAGGAAACCCCACTTCTCACTTGTCTTAGTTTTCTACTGCTGTGATGAGACACCATGACCAAGGTAACTTATAAAAGCATTTAATTGGAGGTCTGATTACAGGTTCAGAAGGTTAATCCATGACCATCAATGGTAGGTAGGCATGGCACTAGAGAAGTAGCAGAGAGCTTACATCTCATCCGCAAGCAATGAAGGTCTGGCGTGGGCTTTTGAAACCTCCAAGCCCACCTCTAGTGACTTACCTTCTCCAACAAGGCCATGTCTCCTAATCCTTCCAAAACAGTCCACCAACTGGGAACCAAACATTCAAATATAGGAACAACATATGACCATACCTTCTCAACTGTGCTATCTAAAGGCAGCCACTGTTCCTCCAAATTCAATTCCTACTGGGAAGGGGTACCCAGGAACCTAAGAGCTGAACCCCATCCTTTTATGGCAACGGGAACACTGATCATCTCTCAAGATGCTCATGGGAAAGGAAGGCCATGGGAATGTTTCATGCCTAACCTTCCCATATCCTACTTGTTTTAATTTTTTTAGATGTATTTATTTTATTTTATGCCTGCAGGCATGTATGTGTGCCACATGTGTGCCTACTGAATCCCCTGGAACCGGTGCTATGTTACAGGTGGTTGTGAACCATCATGCAGGTCCTGGGAATTGAATCTGGGTCCTCTGCAAGAGCAATTAAGTATTCTTAACTGCTGTGCCATCTCTCCAGTCCCCCATATTTTGCTTTTGATGAGCTGAACCTGCCTGGGAATGACTGAGGGTAGGGTGTATGAAATGTGCATTAATCATTACTCATTACTTTCAAAGCTTTAGAGCCTAATGGAGGATACTAAGCTATGCCATACTACTCTGGAGACTGAGACAGTGACTCACATATAAAACAAGCTCTCACAAGCAGTTCTCAAACCATGTAACTGTCTGGAGAGTGTCTAGGAGACAGTGACTTTGAGATGAAGATACTGAAGCAGAGAGGATTACAGGAAGAGAATTTCCCAATGTTGCATTCAAGACTAGGTGAGGAAATGGATGAGAAAAGGAAAAACTTCCAGCCATACTTTTAACTTTCTTTGTTTACTTTCTGAAATATGGTCTTGTCTGTGGTCCAAGCTGGTGTGGAATGGCTATGAAGTCAGGGCTGCCCTTGATGGTACTATGTGGCCCAGGCTTGCCATCTTCCTGCCTACTTTAGGAGGGAATTTTGTGTTTTGGTTACAATGCCTGGCTAGTAGACTCTACTTTGAAAATACTGCAATGATGCATAGCATGGTGGCAGGAGCCTCCCCAGCACTTTGGAAGAAGTTCCAGGCCAGTTAGTCTGTATAGTTTCTGGCCAGTCCAAGTTGAGGGTATCATAAGGAAAAAACAAAAACAAACAAATAAAAACAAAACCCAAGACTGGAGATATGGCTTAGCAGTTAAGAGTACTGGCTGCTCTTCTAGAGAACCTGAGTTTGGTTCCCAGCACCCTCATGGTGGTTTACAACCTTCTGTAACTTTAGTACCCAGGGGATCCGCCCTCTTCTGGCCTTCATGAGCACTAGGCATACACATGGTGTACAGTGCTGGGGTTTGATCCTAGGGCCTGGCCCATGCTAGATAAGTACTCTCCCATTAAGCTACATATCCAACTTATTCATTTCATTTTATGTAGTGACAAGATCACTTTGAGTACCCTACGATAGCCTGGAACTGGGGTTCTTCCTCCATTGTGTCCCCAGTGCTATGACTCCAGGAGTGTGCTAGCAGTCCACTTGGCTTTGTCTTGAGACAAGGTCTTGCCAAATTGACCAGGCTGAACCAACTACATTCCTACAGCTTCAGTCCCCAGAAGAAATGGGATTTGTGCCTTGTGTTATCAAACTTCATTCCCAGTACTATTTTAAAGATACGGCTTAAAAGAAATTTCAATTTATAAAGCCACAAAACAGTAACTTGAAAAGTATATAACTTAAAAAAAAAAAAAAAAGCCAGGCTGTGGTGGTGCACGTCTTTAATCCCGGCACTCAGGAGGCAGAGGCAGGTGGATCTCTGTGAGTTCGAGGCCAGCTTGGTCTACATGGTGAGATCCAGGACAGGCTCCAAAGCTACACAGAGAAACCCTGTCTCAAAAAAAAAAAAGTATATAACTTGCTGGGCGGCGCAGGCCTTAAACCCCAGCACTCAGGAAGCAGAGGCAGGCGGATCTCTGTGAGTTTGAGGCCAGCCTGGTGTACAGAGCTACTTCCAGGACACGCTCCAAATTACACGGAGAAACCTTGTCTCAAAAAAAAAAAACAAAACAAACAAACAAAAAGGTGAACTTTGGGAATTACAAACTAATCAAATGTAGAGTTGGAAAGTCAGGAGTTCAAGACCATCCTGGCCTTAATGAGACTAAGTCTTAAAAAACTTAACACAATCAAACAAAAGCAAATTCCATTCGATGGGCATTTCTCATTACAGCCTGGTCTACAGAGCAAGTTCCAGACAGCCAGGGATACACAGACAAACCCTATCTTGAAAAACCAAAATAAGTAAATAAAATCCAAACACTGAGAAGGTGGAATTAAGAAGATTGTTTAAAGTCAGGCTAGACAACATAAGACTATGTCTCTAAAAACAAAATAAAAATAAAATAAAAATGTAGCACTCGGGAGGCAGAGGCCGGCGGATCTCTGTGAGTTCGAGGCCAGCCTGGGCTACCAAGTGAGTTCCAGGAAAGGCGCAAAGCTACACAGAGAAACCCTGTCTCGAAAAACCAAAAAAAAAAAAAAAAAACCAAAAAAAAAAAAAAAAAACCAAAATAAATAAAATAAAAATGTAAAGTCAGATATGATGAGACAGTCTTGTAACATGCATCCCAATTATTAGGAGGAAGAAAGATCAAGAGTTCAAGGCCAGCCCCAGTTATATATATCGAGCTCAAGACCATCCTTGGCTACATAAGACTCCATTTCAAACAAAAAATTTATGTGAGTTCTACTTCAACCTGTTCTACATGTGACTGTCTCTAAAAAGAAACGGATATTTAAAAATAAGCCTTTACAGGCAGATCTCTGTGAGTTCGAGGCCAGCCTGGTTTCCAAAGCGAGTTCCAGGAAAGGCGCAAAGCTACACAGAGAAATCCTGTCTTGAAAAACAAAAACAAAAACAAGCCTTTAGTAGTTAATCAGGCTTTTAACTCCCCCCACCCCAGACACAAGGTTTATCTGTGTAGCCCTTGCTGTCCTGGAACTTGATATGTAGACCAGGCTGGCCTCGAACTCAGAGATCTGCCTGCCTCTGCCCCGAGAGTGCTGGGAGTAAAGGTATGCACCACCACTGCTGGGCTCAGGTTTTTAATTCTAACAGTCAGGAGGATGAGGCAGTCTGAGGCCATCCTTACTAGAGACTGAATAACCAAAGAATATAACTTCTAAATTGACACAAACCAAGGCATAATTCTAGATATTCGGGTAACCCCCAGCTTGTAGTTCCAGCATGGGGAGGCAGACGCGGAACTGCTAGGTGTTTAAAGGCACTCTGCTACAGAGTGCAACCTTGTCTCAAAAAACAAATAATAATTTGATATTAACCAGAGCTTGGTGAAACACACTGGTAATCATGAACTACAGAGGCTGGAGAGGGGAGGGGCGGCAGGCTGTTTCTTAATTTCTGGCCCAACTTGAGCTACATTCTAGGTGAGCTGGGGCAGCATAGTGGGGCCTTGTCCCCAAAAAAATTAATAAAAATGAAACCAACAAATTAAAATCAAAAGACATATAAGATGACGGTAAACTTCATCATGTGTAAACCCAATGTCTGCAATGCGTCCGTATGAAGAGAAGAAATCTGAGTTCCCTTGGCATCTTGAGTCAAATGCCCCTGAATCAGTGTGCCCTAATGGAGGTGGTTGACTTACCAGAAACAAGCACTAATTACAGGACTCAGAATCCCAGAAGAACCAGGCAGTCACTCCAGGCTCGCGCTTCAAGGCTTCCCTGACTCCTCTGAAAATTTCTCATCCATCTTCACTTCACACTTCCGTTCTGAAGCATTTTTATCCGTTTTCCGCCTCGCACTTCCGGTCTGAAGTTTTTTTTCCCCTTCCGTATTCCGTCTCATACTTCCGGTTTGTAGCCCCGCCTGCCAACCACAAGCTGTCAGCCGATTGGATGACTGAGTCTCCGCCCTGCCTGGGCTTTTTCTGCGTCTGGATTCAATACAAGGTCTTTGTGAGAAGGAAAAAAAAAAAATAAAGAGCAGAAAGACCCGCGAAATGGCGCGCGCTTTTGACCCAAGCCCTCGAGAGGCAGAGGCAGGGGGATCTCTGTGTGTTCAAGGCCAAGTTCTCTGAGAGGAAAAAACAAACAAACCAACCCCGGAAAGCCGCGGGAAATGGTGCACGCCTTTAATCCCAGCCTTCCGGTAGCCGATTCAGGCAGATCCCTATCATTTCGAGCTCAGCCTGCTCGGCATAGCGTTCCAATATAGCCAGGTCTCCATAGTGAGACTGTCTCAAAAAAAAAAAAAAAAGCAACAACAAAAAAGAAAAACCCAGGGTTGGGGATTTAGCTCAGTGGTAGAGCGCTTGCCTAGCAAGCGCAAGGCCCTGGGTTCGGTCCTCAGCTCGGGGGCGGGGCGGGGGGGGGGGGCGGGGAGACGACGACGACCAACCACAGAGACAGACAGACAGACAGACACACACACACACACACACACACACACACACACACACACACACACACACACACACAAAACGAGATTCGGTGAAAGTCAAAAGATTTATATTTGTTTTACTTATTTGCTTATTTATGTACTTCATTTTGGATTTATTCCTTGAATGAAAAAAATAAAAAGGAAAGGACATGACTATTCCTAGGTATGATGGAGTTTGATTTATATATTTGTTTTATTTATTTGCTTATTTTTGTACTTCGTTTTGGATTTGTTTCTTGAATGAAAAATAAAAATAAAAAGGAAAGGATATGGCTGTTCCTAGATACGGTGGAGGAGAAGATTAGTGTAGATCATCTGGGAGAGTCCAGAGTAGACAAGCCCCTGAGCCATGTGAGGAAACCGGACAAAGAGAGGAGAGAGGGGAATCAGGTGCTGCAGTCAAGAAGGTAAAGGGTTTAAAGGGGGGGAGGGACGGGGAAGGTACCCAAAATGGCTAGATTATATAGGGAAGAGCCTCTGTGAGAAGGATAGCCCAACCCCTGGGCTGGAGAGTTCCGGGTAGAGCATGCAAACAGGAACTGACATGCTGAGCGAGCCCAGTGGCCTGGTCCATTTTGCTATGTTAAATAGGCACTTCAACCATTTGTCCTGAGGTTTAAGACTTAACATTTCTGAGATGGGGTCTTGCTCTGTAGCTAAGGTTGATTTGGAACTCCAACTCTTAGAAATTCTCCTGCCTCAGCCTTCCTCCTAGGATGGTTACAGTTGTGAGCCAACAGATCTGGCTGCATTGTATTCATTTGTGACCCACCTAGTTCTAAATGTGAGTCAGTGGGGACGAGGGGTGCTAATCTGTGCCTGATAACAGACATAAAAAGTATAAAGCTGAAATTTTTGTTGATAAAATTATGAACATGTTCTGGAATCAGGGGCTGAGCTGGATGCTCTACCAGTCTGCCATGGCGGCCACTGAGAAGGCTGAGGCAGGAGGATGGCTTGTATCCATTAATATTGTAGCAAGGGACCTTGAAGAGAGCTGAGTTTGTAGAGTGCTTGCTTTTCAGCATCCTCAAAAGTCCTCTGTTTAGCAAGCACTGTACCTACCAGACAGGACACTGCGGGGCATGTCTGTAATGCCAGAACTCAGGAGTTGGAGTCAGGAGGATCAGTTCAGCCATTTTTGGCTACCTAGCAAGCTTGATGCCAGCCTAAGCTTTATGAGACCCTTGCTCTAAAATGATGAAAAGACTTGGCTCTGAGGACAAAGCCACCTCAGTTCCCCAGAAGATAGGGGGTACTTCGGAGAGTATCAGCTGGCACACTGGCTCGTGGAGAAGATGCGCTGGAGAGCGGGAGCCCACGTGGGGGAGTGGAATGGCCCAGTGGCTGAGGAGACCCACCACCAAGCCTGGCTATTTGAGTTCGGACACCCAGGCCCATGCGGTGGGAGAAGAAAACTGACTCTTGACGCTTGTCCTCTGACCCACAGACATACAAAAATAAATACCCTTTTTTTTTTTTTTGAGACAGAGTTTCTCTATGTAACAGTCCTAGCTGTCCTAGAACTTGCTTTGTAGACCAGGCTGGCCTGGAACTCAGAGATTCGCCTGCCTCTGCCTCCCAAGTGCATACTTTAAAAAATGAGAATGAAGGTAAGCAAGAGTGGTGGTGCAGCTTACACCTTAGTCGGAGGCTGAAGGAAGATCGTCACAGTTTTGAGTCTAGCCTCGACAACAGAGTGAACCCCTATCTCTAGTAAACAACTAACAAGGGAAGCAGGGGCTCAGTGCCACCGAGTGTCTTGACATCAGACCTGAGGGGTTAGGTGATAATCTAGAAGCCCCGGTGTTGGGAGCTGTGGCAACCTGGGGTGTGGGAGTGCAAGCAACATAGAGGAGGTCAATGTCCCTGGAAACATGGTGGGGACCACCTCCACCTGAAAGTTAAAGAATTCTGTTGTTGTTTGAAATAGGGTCTCACTATGTAGGTCTGGCTGTCCTGGAGCTCACTGTAGCTCACTATGTAGACCAGGATGACCTTGAACTCACAGAGACCTGTCTGCTTCTGCCCCCCAACCCAGGGTGCTGGGATTAAAGGTGTGCACCACCACCACCACCACCACCACCACCACCACCACCACCACCACCACACCTTATGAGATTTCCCTTTCTTTGAGATAGGATCACACCCTGTAACGGTTGGCGGGCCTAGAATTTTCTACATAGACCAGGCTGGTCTCATAGTGATTGACCTTTCTAGTATCCTTGCCATTTGAAAGTTGATGCAGGAGAACTTCAAGTTCAAGATCTGCCTGAGCCACAGAGCAAGTCCACAGCAGCCTAGGAAACTGAGAAAAATGTTATTTCAACATAAAAAGTTACAAAAGGGCCAGTGGTTGGAAGCCGGGGGCTGCTAAGTAGTGGTGTGAGTGGATGGCATCATAAACCTTCTGAAGAACCAGAGAAGAGACTTGGAGTCTGAGAGCCTGTTTCTGCTGGACTGGGCCCCATCTTCCGTGTCCAGACCTTGTTGTCACCCACCTCCATCAGGACACCCCATCTCACCTGGCCCACACCACATCCACTGGGGACATAGACCCAAGATGGCCAAGAGAACTCTGGCTTCTGTCTCTTCTCATACAGATTGAAGACTGGTTTCGGCTCCCAATGAAGCTTTGCTTTCATCACAAATGTTTCTGTTTGTTAATTTGTAGATTTCATTTTATTTTATTTTATTTTATTTATGTAGCCTGGGCTGACATAGAATTCACCGTGTAGGCCAGACTGGTCTCAAACTCATGGAGATGAGCCTACCTCTGCCTCCTGCATAGTTTCCACTCCAGGCTAGAGTAACCCAATGACTTAAAAAGCAAAATAAACAAGTTAAAGGTAATGTTAAACTCTTTTCTCACTCTTTTCTACCCCTAGACTCCAGTGCAACATGGGAGGTCCTCTGTGTCAGATAGATCATTAGAACTGCCATCTTGATCCAACCCTCAGGAGGCAGAGGCAGGTGGGTCTTTGTGACCTCAAGGCTAGTCTATACTACAAAGAGAGTTCAAGACCAGTTAGAGCTACTTAGTAGGACCCTGGCTCAAAGAAAACACCAACTAAGGCTGTCCATTTCAGCATCTGGAGAAGTGTTTAGAAACAACCTGTGCCTTCACAGCTCCCACCAAGCCTGAGAACCTGAATTCCATTCCCTGCATCTGAATGGTAGGATTTCCCTCTAACTAACTCTTGCAAATTGTCTTCTGACCTTCACATGCATGCTGGGTCATGCAAATACCAACACATACACTGTTTTGCCTTTGTGCAAAATTAAAAAGCCTTTCTTTGTTACATTATATACACACACATAAAATAAATAATTAAATGTGAAACTATTTAACTGCCATTCAGTTGGAGTTACATTCCTGGGTTTGGGTTAAAGGCTGTCTTGCTGTGCACCCAGACTGGCATCAAATTTACAGTCCTCCTGCCTCATTCTCTCAAATACTGGAATATAGCTAAGCAAGACCACGGCAAGTTCTAAAGCTTTTAAAAATAAAAGTGGGCACCAGGAGCTGGAGAGATGGCTCAGCAATTAGCAGCTTGTTTGTGCTTCTCTTCCAGGTGACCTGAGTTTGGTTCCCATCACTCACACCCCCACATGCAATTCCAACTCTAGAGGATCCTACTCCCTCTTCTTGCCTCTGTGGGCACCTGTACCCATGTGCTGTGAGCATGTTTGGGAGCGCGCTTACATGCGCGTGCACACACACCCACAGTTTTATTTCACAGCTCTCCTTACCTATTCTCAGCCATGTCCCATTAGTTGAATAGAGAGTACCAATAGGCTGACATCTGCCTTCCTTTGAGGGGGTGAGAGATGATCAGAAGTGGGTTCACCTTTATGGCGCTCGGTGTGCCATCTCCTGTACCCCCATAGAAGAGGATTTAGAGGGGCAGAGGTTGGGATTGGGTGGAATAATGGTGAAGTAAAACTCACAGGAGTGATTGTGAGTCCACCACACTACCCGGGAGGGCACCACAGCTTTGACACCATCAGAGAGTGAGTGGAATGGGGGTCAACTGAGGTCTCCTCCATTGTCACAGCAGGGACGCCCACTCTGGTGTGTTCCTGTGATGAGAGAGAAGGACTCCTAACCCTTAGCCTGAAAGGATGTCAGAAAACAACTTGCAGGAGTTAGTTACAGGGAAGTTCTACCATTCAGGCCCTACTCTCCTTTCACGGCAATAGAAAAGTATGTAAAACACACGGCATCTTGGGACTCCTGAACATTTTTGAGCCAGGTTATATCCAGGAATTAGAAGTGAACACATTGTGAAAGCTGCATTCCCTGGCAAGTTTCCCCTCTAACACAGACCAGACGATAACGACTCAAAAGCTTTTTCTCTAGGGCATCATTGAGACTATAAACTTAATTGAATATATGTGTACAGACCTGGAAGAGGGGTGCATTGCCACAATCACATTCCAGTTACCCAAATTCATCGCTCTCTGACATCTCTATATGAACGGGGTGCATTTCCTCAAGGTCCATCTGGAGCAGGTGCTCAGGTGAGGGAGGATGGAGAACTTTCTCCACAGTCCAGAATGGACAGAGACTGTCCATGTCACATTAAACATCAGTGCACACCTGTGGCTTCCGAGCCATAGGGATAAGACATTATACCAGTGGTTCTCAACCTTCCTGATGCTGTGACCCTTTAATATTGTTCTTCATGTTGTGGTGACCCTCATCCATAAAATCATTTATGTTGTTACTTCATAACGGTAATTTTGCTACTGTTATGAATGGTAATGTTAGTACCTGTTTTCCGATGGTCTTAGGTGAGCCCTGTGAAAAGGTCGTCTGACTCCCAGGTTGAGAACCACTGCATCAGACTAAGTAGAGTCATGTTTCCACTCTAGCTTTTACTAAGGTGGTGTCACCTTCGCTAAAGTCAGTCATTTCCAGGTAGGTGGTCTGCAAAGGGTCTCCAGCTGTTGGGGAAACAAACTCAGTGAGGGTGAGTTCCATTTTCAGGGCCCTACCCATTCTCAAAACACAAGGTAAGTCACATAGTTTCTCTTAGGCTAGTAATGTCGCATTAACTCATGCAGGTAGCTCTGAGTTGGTGAGGAGTCCCAGACATTAAACAACTGGCTGAACCTTGAGCAGTCAGGGAACGTGCAGAAAGAGAGCTATTGCAAATAGCTATATCTCAGTATAAACAGCCTGGCCTTGATTTAGCAATAAACACCACCTGGGAGTTAGTCTTTGTGTAGATTCTGTAGGGGCAGCTTACTGTTTTGGACTAGTTCTAAGGTCTTTGCAAATGTGTAAAAGGCTGTCTTTGCGACTGAGAATACTATTACTTTCCTGTGTTAGTAAAGAAGAACATTTTGGTATTATTTCTATACAGCAGAATTATACAGCTTAAACATAATTTCACAGCTAAATATGTGCCCGGAGATGTAAAACACACCGCCAAAGGGCTGTGGGAAGCACCCACAGCTGTTCTTTTTAGGGAGGCATAGCAGTGGCACCCGGGAAAGTTACAGACAGAAAACAACCAGTTTCCATAGCCAGTGACCCCAGGGCTTTGCCAGGTGGGGCTCCCCATCAGGGAGTTATACGTCTGGTGGGTCAGCTTGTCAAACACTAGTTGTCACCTGCTGTATACTCCCACGGCCCTCGGTAGGTTTATTTGACTTACACTTCCATATTGCTGCTCATCATCAAAGGAAGTCAGGATAAGAACTCAAACAGGGCAGTAACCTGGAGGCAGGGGCAGTTCTGCTTATTGGCTTGCTCAGCCTGCTTTCTTATAGAGCCCTGGACCACCAGCTATGGCATGGCACCACCCACAATGAGCTAGGCCTTCCTTCATCAAGCACTAATTAAGAAAATGCCTTACAGCTGGATCTTATGGCGGCATTTTTCTCAATTGAGGCTCCCTCCTTTAGAAAACTTTAGCTTATGTCAAGTAGACATGAGACTAGCCAGTACACCTGGGTTTAGTTCCCAGCACACATATTGATTGCTCACAAACTTACACAGCTCCAGTCCTAGGGGTCCTGACCTTCTTCTAACTTCCCAGGGTACCAGGCACACACTGGTGCACATACATACCTGCAGGAAAGTACTCATAAAGTAAAATAAAAGAGCCTCAAAATAAATGTGGCTCCTAGCATGACTGGTCAATGAGATATTTCCCTGGAAGGGTAGTGGTAAAGTAACTGGTCAGATGTTGGATGGTGTCCCTCTGGTGCCCACCATAGTTCATTACCTTGCTCTCCAGCATCAAGGTCAGCAGAGTCCCATCACTGGAGGGAAGGGAAATGAGGCTGAGGCCCAAGAATTAACAGCCTCAAAGTAAAGGGAAGCATTTTGTCACTGCCTTCCTCACACATTCCACTTCCATGGCTGTCCGGTGGGTCACATGAGCAAAAGCGTCACTTGAGGTGACTGGTACAAACGAGCTCTTGAGAATGGCAGGGGACTGAAATCAGAATACTCAGGCTAGGAGGGTTCGGAGACACATGAAAAGGGCTTAGTCAAAAGAAAAAAAGAATGAGCACAGGGAATAAATGGGATGTGCAAAAGGCACATTAGATGCCACCTGTTCCCTGAATCATCCAGGACCCCATGAAGATGAGCTGGGTGGGAATTCAATAATCTGACTAGTCGACCCTGGGACCGAAGCCAGTGGTTGACTAGGGAAAGTGACTCCACAGGTCCTTAAGAGCCTTGGAGGAGGCACTGGAACCAGCTACAGTTCTGGGGGCTGCAGGTCATTCCTTGGAGGTCTGAGTACCCTGCCATCTGGCCCACATGTGGTGACTCGGAGCTCTCCAGGGAACATCACCCCATCTACCCTCAGCCAGTCTCCAGGTAAAACACAGAACATTCTTGAGGGTTTTGTTGTTGTTTGTTTGTTTTATTAAGACAGTGTTTCTCTGTGTAACTCTGGCTCTCCTGGAACTCACTCTGTAGACCAGGCTGGCCTTGAACCTAGAGAACTGCCTGCTTCTGCCTCCTGACTGCTGAGATTAAAGGTGTGTGTCCACAAATTAAAATTTTCTATTAGTGAGTGTAGTATTATGGGGTGTATTGTTTAGATTTAGGCATGAGAGCATGGTGAGTGTTAACACAGCTAAACTCAAGGCCACAAGTGTCCTGGTCTTAGGTAGGCAGAGGTTGGAGGGTTTTGTTGTTGTTGTTTGTTTTTTAAACATTTATTTATTATGTATACAGTGTTCTGGCATGTATGTCTACACGCCAGAGGAGGGCACCAGATCTCATTACAGATGGTTGTGAGCCACCATGTGGTTGCTGGGAATTGAACTCAGGACCTCTGGAAGAGCAGCCAATGCTCTTAACCTCTTAGCTATCTTTCCAGTCCAGGTTGGAGGTTTTTAAATTGTTTTTAAAAATTCATGTGTGTATGTGTGTGCATACGTGCTTATACTTGCACATACAAGCACAATCAATACAATAGGTGTAGAGGTCATAAGATAACTTGCCAGGGTCTGTTCTTGTAAGTTCCAGGTCACCAGGCTGATCAGTATGTGCCTTTATCCTCTGAGCCATCTCACTGGCTCAAGATGCCACCTTAGACAACTTCTTGTAGGTCTTAAAGAAGACAAGTGCTGTCTCTATGTCTGTTGTGGTAAGTTTCAGACCCCAGTAACACTGCAGACTGAGGGGCTTTATCTCCTTCTCAAGACCCCTGATTGTTCTTGGTTTTCCATCCTTAGGATGACTGTTGATAGTGATTGGGAAAGAGGAAACATCTGTCCAGGCCTTGTTTGAACGACCTGTAATTGCAGGACTTGGGGAGCCGAAGTTGGAGAATTAGGAGTCCATGACAAGCTTAGCTACGTAGAATTGGAGGCCAGTCTGGGTTTGAGCTTTTATCACAAAAAGGCAAGGCACAAAGCCATTCAGAACTGAGCCTGGTGGTACATGTGTAATCCCAGAACTGAAGAAGCTGAGATAGAAGGGTCTTGAGTGCTAGGCCATCCAGAGTTTCATAGAGACCTGGACAGTGCACCCCTCCCAGACCCTTCCCACAAAAGCAACATTTGTATGGTGCTCACATCCATAGTTCTTTTATTGTCCCAGTGGGACAAAAATGATAAGATCACAGATCAGTGTGATGGCCAGACTGAAGGACTCTCTAAGACAGACAGCGATCTCAACGGAATAGCTGATATCTTGAAAAGCCATCACAAATTCAGATGTCCAGCCAATAATTTAGGAAGGCCATGGGGGAAATCTGCCCATCTATTTGGAGGTCTTTGTGCACAGATGGCCAGCTACAGGTTGGGAGCAATATAGCCTCACAGAAATGTGGCTTATGGTCTAGGCATGGTGGGACATGCCTGCTATCCCATACAAGGGGTAGAAGCAGTAGATATAGATATGATAGGATAAAAGGGTAGTTCATTATTATTTTTTTAAAGATTTATTTATTATGTATACAGTGTCCTGTTTATATGTATGTCTGCACACCAGAAGAGGGCACCAGATCTTGTTATAGATGGTTTTGAGCCATCATGTGGTTGCTGGGAATTGAACTCAGGACCTCTAGAAGAACAGTCAGTGCCCTTAACCTGAGTCATCTCTCCAGTCCAAAAGGGTAGGTTATTGAATCTATTTTTTAGGTATATTTCAATTAGATAGGTTATCTTCAAACACTTTAAAGACTTACAGAATATGGCATTTAAAATGTTTTTAAAACTTAGACTTTTCTGGACAGTGAGACAGGTCTGCTCCTGGCAGCACTGATCTAATTCAAAGAGGAAGATGGGCATTGAAGAAACTCCACATGGAGTTTATCTTCTTCTTGGCAGAACTGGCCATTTGGGTAAGAAAGTTTTCTTGCCTGGACTGCTTGACAGCATGTTGTGTAAACTGGACATGCAGGACCCATAGGAAGGTGACCACTAAACTTGCCTAAACAGGACGAGATGGTTCTTCAGGTTCCTGCCTCACAGAGGAGACTGCCAGACTTTCTGCAGGACACAGGGAGAAGCGACTGATGAACTTTGCCAATAGGCGAGACAATCCTTCAAATTTCCTGCTTCACTAAAAAGTCTGCCAGAGACTCTAGGCCTGTAGGCTGAAGGTGGATGCCACCAATGTTGCAGAGGAACTTGGGTGACTGTCCAGACAGCCAGATGTCTCTGTCATTTCTAGAACTTTGCAAGTTTCTTACAATGTATTTCCTGTTTACTTAGGTAACATTATATCCTTCTGGGGTCTTTGATGGAGTTGAAGACTAGATAACTATCATTATAGTTTTCCTTAATTATGATAAAAGATAAATTAGATTTAAAACTTTAGACTTACAAAAATAAGATAGAATATTTTCTTTTTTTTTTTTTTTTTTTTTGGTTTTTTCGAGACAGGGTTTCTCTGTGTAGCTTTGCGCCTTTCCTGGAACTCACTTGGTAGCCCAGGCTGGCCTCGAACTCACAGAGATCCGCCTGGCTCTGCCTCCCGAGTGCTGGGATTAAAGGCGTGTGCCACCACCGCCCGGCTTAGAATATTTTCTTTAATTTTGCTAAATACTAATAGACTAGATATTATAACTGTAATTCTTGCTTGATAACTGTTTTTTATATATAATTTTACTATGTTAAAGTTAAAACCTTTTTGATTAGACAGAAAAGGGGAAGTGCTGGAAAAGTGGGATGTCTTTCTGTAGGCTATGAATATATGCTATTCCCATTGGTTAGTAAATAAAGCTTTTTGGCCTATGGTAAGAAACCTTATAGCCAGGCAGAAAACCCAAGGGCTAGTGAGAGAAGGGTGGAGGCGAGGAGATGCCAGCCTGATGCCCAAGGAGTAAGATGCCAGCAGACTGGTAACGTCACGGCTACGTGGCAACTTGTAGATTAATGGAAATGGGTTAAGTTATAAGAGCTAGATAACAAGAAGCCTGACCCACAGGCCATATACTTTGTAAATAATATAAGCCTCTGTGTGTTTACTTGGGACCAAGCAGCTGCAGAACTCGGGTGGAAGAGACTCATCCCAACCACGGGGCCTGGCAGGACTGGAGAAACTTCCCACTACAAGTAGATCTTAACATCTGCCTTCCAGTTTAATCTTTTCCCCCAGACCTCTTCGATGTGTGAGTTTATTTGGGTTCCAGTTGGAGAGGATACAGTTCACGGAAAGGCATAGTATCAAGAGTCTGGGGCAGCTGGATATAGTGTCCAGTCAGGAAACAGAGAGATATGAATGTGAGTGTTCTACTCACTTTTCTGTTTTTAATTGACTCCAGGACCACAACCTACAGGATGGTGCTACTCACACAGGGTGAGTCTTTCCTCCTCAGCTACATTTCTCCAGAAACAGTCTCACAGTACAAACTGAAATCCGACTCCTGATGATTCTAGGTCTTAGCAAGTTAGCAAGCTTTACCGTCACAATGGATGGTCCCTCACAGCCTAGGTATACTGAACTGCCAGCTCCTGCTGCTCCTCCATTCTGGTCCATTGGACGGTAAGTCTGTCTTGCTCCCAGTCTGCAAGTCTGTACATGATGCACTGAACAGGACAAGAATGATATGACAGACTGATTGTATACTTTGATGCTAAGGGTTCTTGGGTTTCAGTCTCATTGGTCAAAGAGCATGGTGGCTGTCTTAAAACAATGTCCATAGGACCACTGTTCTCTGTGTCAACATGACCTCTTTTTCTCTTTCCTTCTTTTTTTTCCCACTACATAGCCTTGGCTGCCCTAGAACTCATAGAGATCCACCTGCTTCTGCCTCCCAGGTACTGGGATTCAAGGCGTGTGTCACCATGTCTAACTTATAACATAACTACTTTTAATAAAAATTCCATTTTATTTTTCTTTCAAAGAAATTAAACAGTACCTGAAGCCTACGTTTCTGTGCCCCCTTGATAACACAACCAACCCCTGGATTTCATTTCTCTGTGCTCAGGAGTAACTTTTTTCAATCAGACTGCCAACAGGGACATAGTCGGGTGTCCAGGTTATAGACACAGCGCTTATCACATTTAGGGCAGACATCAGTAGCAAAGTTGACCTTCTTGGGCTGCCTTATGGCCCTTAGTGTTTTCATGAGTGGAGAACAAACTTGAGCGAGCTGACCATAGTCATAGCATTCCAAAGGGGCAGGGTACAGCTCGTGGGTCAGCTGGCACAGGCTGGCTGTGTGGTACAGAAGGTCCTTAAGGATGAGCACGGATATGTCATTGTCATAGAAATTGACCTTGGTGAGCTGGGAGCACCGGCTCAGGACAGGCAGAAGGGCACTGAAGTGGGAGTCCTCTAGTCCACAGTCTTGTAATTCAAGGGTCTGCAGAGTGGCTGTAACACTCTCTAGGAGAACTTGGATGGGCTTAAAACATAAATTATATAATGAAGTACCACTCAGGTTCAGGTGTTTGAGCTGCCAGAGGCTCTGACATTGGGATAAGTGGTTCATGTCTGACGGTCACTGCTATGGCAATGAAGACCACCTCAGTTTACCCCCATTCCACTCAGCACCTCTTTGTCTCAAGAACAAACTCTTCTTAATAACAGCATGGGGATCCTTCCACAAGTACCCACATTCCCCACTACTGCATCCAATCTCAACCACTGTTCCTCTGAATCCATCCTCACTGGGAAGGGGTTATCTGGGAGTCTGAAGGCTGAGGCCTGTCCTTTGATGGTGAATAGACTGTGCTGAGCTTTCTCAAGTATGTTTTTAACTCTAGCATACTTTCAAAGAAAGTAAAGAAACACCCTGTACCAAACCTTCCCACGGTGTCCATTCACCCTACTGACCCTGGCTGGCACAACCGAGGGAATTTGGGGCAGCATTATATATTGTCTTCAAACACTTTCAAGCCTGGTGTGGTGGTCCTCACCTGAACCAGCATTTTTGAATTAGGCAGGAAAACTGTAAACTCATGTTAACCTGACACAGAGACAGTCTGAAATGTAAAAACAGCAACAACCACGGCAAACTAAATAGTCAGTAAACTAAGAAAACAGCTGAGCCATCTCTCCAGCCTGCCCCCAAAATAAATTTAATTAAAACTCCTCAAGCTGAGCCAGCACTCAGGAGGCAGAAGCAGGCAGATCTCTGTGAGTTGAGGCTAGCCTGGTCTACAAAGTGAGTTCTAGGACAGGCTCCAAAGCTACATAGAGAAACAAAAACAATAAGCTACAAAAATAAACAATAAAAAAAAAATTCCTCAAGCTGGGCTTGGTGGGGCAGGCCTTTAATCCCAATAGCCAGGAGGCACAGAGGCAGGTAAAGATGGAGGCCAGCCTGGTCTTCAAAAAGAGTTCCAGGCCAGCCAGGGGTCTTATTAACTGAAACTCCCTTAATCTCTTGGGCTTTTAGTACCAACACAGGAGGGAACAGGTGGAGTACAGCAAGCTTTGAGGCCAGGTTGGGCTACACAGTGAATTCCTGTCCATCCTGTTCGTCTGGTATTAAAACAAGGAAATAAACTGCAAAATGCCTGGGGCTGGCCTTTACCCCCAACACTCGGGAGGCAGAAGCAAGTGATCTCTGTGAGCTGAGGCCAGCCTGGGCTACAGAGTGAGGTCCAGGACTACACAGCGCAGTGGTTCTCAACCTTCCTAATGCTGTGACCGTTTAATACAGTTCCTCATGTTGTGGTGATCCCAACCATGAAGTTATTTTCATTGCTACACTACTTCATAACTGCCATTTCACTACTGTTACGAATTGTAACATAAATATTTGGGAGATAGAGGGTTGCCAAAGAGGTCGAGACTCCTAAGTTGATAACCACTGACAGAGAGACCCTGTCTCAAAAAAAACTCACAAAACCAAAAAAATACCACGACATAAATCAAAGCACAATTCAAGTCTTTGATCAGCTAACACCTATAAGCTCATCTGTTTCAATCCAGGAGAGCTGCCACTCAAAACATAAACTGATCATTTGATATGGACCAAGATGTGCTAGCACATTACCCCCCCCCCCTTTTTTTTTAAATTAAACACAGGGTCTCTCTACATAGCCTCTGCTGTCCTGGAACTCACCAGGCTGACCTTGAACTCAGAGATCCGCCTGCCTCTGGGATCAAATGCATGCACCACCATGCTACTCACATTTTTAATTCTAACACTCAGGAGACAGAGGCAGGAACATGGCAAATTCCAGACAGGCTGAGCTACATAGCCAGTTCCAGGTTAGTATGAACAACATATCATAGGCAAGACCCTGCCTCAAGAAATAAAATAAACAAAATACAATGAAGATATTTGAGACGAAAGCAAGCTGTATTTACGGGCAAAAAGCAATGTCTACGATCTACTGATCAGAAGGAAATCCGAATTCCTTATGCCATCTTGGGTCTCATATGACCAGTGAAGAGTGGCTAGGCTGGGTGAGACAGTGTCCTGATGGAAGTGAGTGACTTACCAGATGGAACACTGGTGGCAGGGTTCTGGATCCCAGCAGGACAGGAGGGGACTCCAGCGCTCCCAGTGTCTTCTCTGGCTCCTTTGAGCTTTTGTTCATCTTTCCCCTCACATCTCCCCCTTGTAGCCCCACCACCTAAACACAAAATGCCACCTGGTTGGACATCTGAGTCTCCACCCAGTTCACCCTATTTAGATAGTGACTTAATTGTATATCCATGCAGCCGGGCGGTGGTGGTGCACGCCTTTAATCCCAGCACTCGGGAGGCAGAGGCAGGTGGATCTTTGTGAGTTCAAGGCCAGCCTGGTCTACAGAGTGAGTTCCAGGATAGGCTCTAAAAGCTACACAGAGAAACCCTGTCTTGAAAAACAAAACAAAACAAAATGTATACCCATGCAAGAAAGAGGATAAACTGAGACTTGGGTGAAAGGCCAATTTATGGACTCACTTCACAATGAGTTTTATTAATAAGTGATGTTACAGTTTTGAATATGCTACCCAAAAGGTTTAATCTGTTCCGTTATACAGTCAGAAAAACCAAAGTCTGAAAGTATTCCTTCCAGATAGGGACCTCTGTCCATGCTAAAATTGCAACTGTATTCCGGAGTTAAAAGCTTTTTAATCCCAGCACTTGGGAGGCAGAGGCAGGCAGATCTCTGAGTTCCAGACCAGCATGCTTACATAGAGAGTTCTAGGACAGCCAGGGCTATGTAGAGAGACTCTGGCTTAAAAAAAAAACCTTAGCCAAAAAAAAACCTGTCAGAAGCCTGTAGTGGCCATTCAGGAGACTGAGGCAGAATTGCTGGAGCTCACTGTCCTTATGGCAGGAAGAGAATACAACCTTGATTTCCCCAGAAAGTAAAGTTTCAGAGACGGTATCAACTCAGCAGAAGTCCTTCAGAGGGTGAAACCATAGGGCCCATGGGCAGCCAGCATCATGGGAAGTGGCTTGTGTCCAAGCCTTGAAAGCTCCTGAGAGGGCCATCTGTGGCAATTTGGCATGTTGGAAGGAAGCAAGGTGAGGAACATATACCGGGCAGCATGGTGGCCACGACCTGGAACCCTTTCAGATTTAGCCCCATGGGGATGCTTCCCAGGCAACATTGAGTCCCAGAGTCTATTGCCCTTGAACCTACAAAGAACATCATTTCCAACACAAGTGAACGTTAATGAGAGCAGGACCCAGAGATATAGGCTGTAATCTAGGAAGGAAGGAAGCTGAGGTAGGAAGATTACTAATTCGAGGCCTGCCTGAAATACAGGGTAAGTTCAGAATCTAGACTGCTCTCAATGAAAGGTTGCTATAGCCTCAAGTAGTTGGAAAGAGTTCACCACTGTGCCTGGCTAACAACCACAAGATGGCTAGGTGGTTAAGAGTACTTATGTCCTTGCAGAGGATCTGGGTTTGATTCCCAGTACCCACACGGGGGCTCACAACCACATGTAACTCCAGTTCCAGGGAATGACACCCTCTTCTGGCTTCCCGGGCACTGCATGCACATGGCATATTATACAGACAAGCAGGTAAAACACTCATACATGCTTCGGCAGTGAGCATACTTTTTAGAAACAGACATAGGCTGGGTGGTGGTGGTGGTGCACACCTTTAATCCCAGCACTCAGGAGGCAGAGGCAGCAGATCTCTGTGAGTTTGAGGCCAGCCTGGTCTACAGATTGAGTTCCAGGACAGGTTCCAAAGCTACACAGAGAAATCCTGTCTCAAAAAAACCAAAAAAAGAAACAGTCATAGTCTTTAGAAAACATCAGAATTTATTGAATACCAATAAATCCACACACTACATCCATTTTGTTGTCTATAATCCACTACTTAACTATGATTTCCCGGGCCAGTCATAGCCACTAACAATCCAACAATTTTCTGCAAACTTAATCACACGTTACACTTCAGAGAATGCTATGCAGGCTGCAGTGTCGCTCAGAAAGAGTGAAAGGGTTGGAGATGTCAGACTTGCTGGAGCAGGCTTTAATCCCAGCACCGAGAGGCAGGGGCAGACCAGGGTTTTCTGTGAATTGAGTCTAGCCTGGGTAAATACCAAGTTACAGGACTACCAAAAGAGACAATCTCAAAAAACAAAAGCAAACAATTAAAGAGGCAGGCTGGTGATGCAGAAGCTCAGTGGGTAGAATGTAGAATACTTGCCTGGCAAGCAAGAAGCTACGGGTCTGGGCCAGAGAGTTGGCTCAGTAGGTAGAGACTGCCAACCCAGTTCAATTCTCAGGTCCCACCAAGAGAACCAACTCCTACAAGTTGTCCTGACCCACCCACCCCCAACACACACACACACACACACATGCACCACTGTACATGTAAACACACACTCTATGTACATAAAAGGCTAGGGGCTCCATCCCCTAAACCAGATGTGGCATTTACACCTGTACTCCCCAACAGTCAGGAGGCAGAGACTGTGGGAACTGACGGAAGCACCCAGCACACTAGGAATCAGGGCACAGAACACAGCTCAGTGGTACAGCTCTTCCTCACAGCACGTGAGGCCAAGTTCAATTCCCACCACTGAACTAAAAGAAGGCAGCCCTGCACAGGAGCACAAACCTTTACTTAATCCAGGTGGATTTCTGACTCGGAGGGCAGTCTAGCCTAGTGAGTTCAGGATAGCCAGGGCTGTGGAGAGAGCTTGTCTGAAAAAAGGAAAGCTCAGACATGGATGCCTGAGCCTGTAATCGGGTCAGTAGGAAACAGGCAGACCCAGGGGAGCTCTCTGGGCAGCAGGCTCTGGTGAACCATCCAGCCTCTGGTTCCATGAGAGCCTTGTCAGGGCAATCAGAGAAGGACGCCTGATGTTTTCCACAGCCTCGCTTGTAGACACATCACATTCGCCACACACAAAAAAAAAGTTAAAAGAGATCCATCAGCCAGGGTGGTGTGCTGTAGCCCAGGGACAGAGTTGGGAGCTCATTGCAACCCACGGTCTGATGACAGAGATCAGCAGATACTGCCATGGCCCAGTGTTTGATGTCCCTCCTCACACGATGGGGTTGGGGATGGGGAGGGTGGTTAGGGTGGGGACTACGCCTTCAATGGTCTGGAGTGTTTAGTAATGTCATAAAAGCTGATTTTTTTTTTCCCTACTAGGGTTTATGTCTACTCGCCCATATATTCCTGGTTCCATTACTAAGCTCATAAGTGGCAGTATTTTATAAGTGTAAATACATGATTTATGTGTCACAGTAATGCTGGGTGGCGGCTGACTCACAGACAAGGCAGTCATCTAGCCCCAGCAGTACAAACCATTTTTAAATTATTTTAGAGTTGTGTTATGAGTGTTTTGCCTACATGTATGTCTATGCACCACAAGCATGTCTCGTGCCCCCAGAGGCCAGAAGAAGGCAACAGATCCTCTGTAACTAGAATTATGGATGACAGTGAGTTACCATGTGGATGTAGGAAATCAAACCCAGGTCTAATGCAAGAGCAGCAAGTGCTCTAAAAGTGTCGAGCCGTCTCTCCAGCCCCCACAAAGTACTGCTGTACAACATGCTACTGTCGTTGACTGAGGGACAGAACAAGCCCCAGGATGAGTTAAAAAACAGAGAAACACGTCTGACGGTACAAGCCTGGACTCAGGTCGAAGAAGGTAGAGGCAGGACAACCGAAAGTCATAGGACCTTATTAGATCTGAAGGGGAAACCAAGTGAATCATGCAGGTAGGACTGATGGTCCCTGTGTGAAACCTTGTGTTGTGTGTGTCCTCTCACCGGACACCTGTGTGTTGCCACCCAGTGTCCACAGGAGAGCCTGCTATTTGCATCTCATTAGACAGGCATCCAACAAGTCCCAACACATGCGCACATCATGACTCACATCCTTCAAAGCAGGAGGCACAAAGCAAAGGCGTGCTCAGGCCGCCCAACAGTTCTCCCCACATCTATAAACGCAACACAAGGCTGAACATTCATCTCAAGGTTCTTGGTCACTGTGATCATCACAGCTTGGGATAAGGAATATCTGTGACCCTTGGTACCTCAGCCTCATCTCGTGAGATGTCAACTCCTTCAAGATCACACGAAGACAGATGGTTTCCATACAAGTTAAGCCGGGTGAGCTGGGTACAGTGTCTCAGGGCAGGCAGAATGGCTTTGAGTTGGGAGTCCATCAGCTGACAGCCCTCCAAGTCCAGGGTAATCAAAGTCGATGCAGTTTTCAGTAACAGAACTCGCAGGGGCTCTAGGCTGAAATTAGTCAGTTTGATCCATTTCAAAATCAGGTGTTTTAGCTGACTGGCACACAGGAACTCACACATATGGGTCCAGTCTGATTTTGAGAGAAAACTGTCAGTCACCATCAGCGTCTCTAAGGGTGTCTTTAGCCACCTAAAAGAAAACAAGAAAACAGTTCTGGGAATATGCAGGTGGTCCAAGATCTTCCTAATCACATGACGAAAACCAGCAGCCACTCTGCTCCGAGATGAGAGTCTGCTCACTCAAATCTGTACTGAGGCCTGCCTGTCACCATCGCTGCTGGATCAGTTCAATCTAAGGGGGCAATTCCTTTCCACACACACAGCGAGGACCAGTGCAGCCAAGAGCTGGCTACATGTGGGTGTGGGTTCACTGACCCGTCTCACCACAGCCTGTTCCCGCTCCCAATGCTTCCCCCTCACCCTGATTCTCAACTCTGACATCACAGTTCCCATCTACTCACCCTCTCTGAAGTCAAAACGAAGCTGGGTATGGTGGTACACACCTGTGATACTACCAGGGAGCTGAGACAAGAGGAGGACTGAGGGGGGTACACGCCAGTTTTATTCCCAATCTGTCTCAAACCCCAGCCTGTCCTTGATGGGGAACTGGAGGCCAGCCGAGCAGAGCGGTGCCTCTGCACAGCACTCCCTTCTACAATGTCCTCCTCTTTTTCCTTTACATCAGAACCCATTCGTACTAGGTCTCATTTCTGAGGACGCTTCCCAGCATGGTACCCCTTTTGAAACCAAGCCCAGCTTGGCCCTACTCCCCTGTATTAGTGGTTATGTGAGGCCCCTCTCCAGGACAGTAGATGCAAAACAATGCCCTGATATTCTGATGGTTTGGCAATGTTAATCTGCCAGTGGCTGCAGACAGCAGGTGGCCACTAACGTCTAAAGGAACAAGGCTTTGCTTTACTCTGAGGAGAAACCTGGCCACCCCTCCTTACCAGAAGAGCTCGTCCAGGTGGCCCCTTAGGAAGAAGACATTATGTAGATGCAGGCTCTGGAGGTGCGTCAGGTTGACAAACTGAGAGGTGAACTGGGTGATGACCCGTTGTTTCTCCACTGGGGTGAGAAAGAAGCCGGACCACCGGAGGTGGCAGAGAAGAAGACTGCGCAGGTGCCTCATACGGCCCAGGTAAGGGGAGAAGTTAAGCAGGCAGGTAGGATTATTCATGTAGTACAAACTCAGTTTCTGGATAGAGTCCAGGTCCAATATCTCCAAGACTTTCCTGTGATACTTAATGGACATAGACCAGATCTGTAGGTGGCCACAGCACAGACTCATCAGACCTTCCCTCCGACCCACCCACTTAACAATGAAGGACTCTATGGCGTCTAGTGGGCCTCTCTTGAGGACCAGGTCTGTCACCATCTTCACCAGCGGTTTCATCTCCGTTCCCGAATGATCCACCCCTGCTAGATTCTCACTCCAGTCACTAGCCATGAACACAGACCACTTGTCCCACGTCTTCAAAGGCATAAACCGTAAATCCAGCACTTTCAGTCTGCACCTCCTGTGGGTAAAACCAGGAAGAGTCTCAGCATAAAGGCACTAACCACTGTCCTATCCCCACGCCCTTCTCCTTGAATCCAGCCCAGTCCCACTTCTAGTAACTAGGAAGCAGGGACTGAGTCTTCCAGCCACTGCCCATTCATGAGTCCTGCATCTGCCACGGCCCCTTCCCAGATGGCTCAGCGATGACCAAAGCCTCTGTAGTGCTCCAAGCTGTACCACCAAAAGCGTCCGTCCCATCCAGTGTCTACCCGCTCTCCCCCATTCTACCCGACCCCATCTGCGACTGCTTGTTTATCCCCAAGGCCTTCTTTCTTTGGGTCTCACTCACCTGTGACTAACCTTCTGGAAAAGCAGGCCATCAAGCTCAAACAGGATAATCTCTAAGATTCTCCTGTAGGCACCCTTCCGCATCATCATGGCTCCCAGTGGGAGGCAGGGGAAGGGCCAGATCCTCACCATTGCCATTATGATGCTAATACATCTCCTTCTGCAGGCCTTTCTGAACAGTGATGGGAAGAAATATGAGGGCACACCATCCAGATTAGAGATGGCCAAGACCGGGTTCCTCAGGAGGCTGTCCTCTGCCAGCTCCTGGAGTGTGGGTGGGGACTTGCAGCTCATCCTGATGGATCTTCAGGAAGAAAGTTCCTGGGGCAACATTTAAAAAGACATCCTTTCAAGTAAGTGCTGAGGCGCTTTTCTCACCCAGGACAGGAACAAACTCAGGGCCACAGTCACTGCTCTGAAGTGGTAGAGATCTGTTTAGCTCACTCCACTCAGTACTCCCCTGACCACAAAGCCATCAAACTTCCTGCTGGCCCCAGAGTATGGTCTCTCGAGTATCCATGGCCACAGTTCACCTCACTACCATTCACTTCCAGTTCGGGCACTGGGTTCCATTCCCAGTGGGAAGTGAGTCCCGTGCACTCTAGAAACTCAACTCCAGCTCCCTGGGGAAACATGTCTCATTCAATACCCTGTTATGGCTGGGAGTGGGGGCACACAACTGACATCCCAGCATTCAGGAGGCAGAGATTTACCTTCAGTTAGAGGCCAGCTTTTGGAGGCCAGGGGATGGGAGCCGGCGAGGAGAGGGAGTAGCAACAACTATTAGAAAGAAGGAGCCGTGGTAGTGGTGTGGTGATAGCTGAGAGAGGCAATGGCCTGTAATCTCAGCATGTGGAACGTAGAAGAATCAGGGCTTGGAGGCCAGCCTCAGCTACACAGCAAATTAGACGCTAGCCTGGGTCACATCAGACCCTATCTTAAACAAGAAATTTTAATACTGTGTCTGCAAGCCGGAGAGTTCTTAGAATATAATTTAAGGACATACAAAATAAGAAGCCTAGTACTCTAGAGTCAGAGGGATCTCCTGAGTTTGAGGCCAACTAGGGCTACACAGTGACATTTTGTCTCAATAAATAAAGAAAGAGCCGGGCGGTAGTGGCGCACGCCTTTAATCCCAGCACTCGGGAGGCAGAGCCAGGCGGATCTCTGTGAGTTCGAGGCCAGCCTGGTCTACAAAGGAGTTCCAGGAAAGGCGCAAAGCTACACAGAGAAACCCTGTCTCGAAAAACCAAAAAAAAAGAAAGAAAGAAGTATCTTTCTTATCTCAACTCCTAAATAGAAAACATTATGAATCCATTTCCAGTTTCAGGCACAATGAAGAGGAAGTTTCACCTTCTCTGGTACCTGTGCTCAGACACCGAGCGGTCCGCTGGCAATGAGTGACGCAGACTGAGAATCACTTATTCCCACTGCCAACAGTTTTTTAAAACACAACTACCACATCCACACTGGCAGGTGGATAGCTATGTTAACATCCGAATTTTTGTTTCTGTTTGAGACAAGGTTCCCCTGTGTGTAGCCTTGGCTGCCCTCAACTCACTGTGTGGGCTGGACACCTGGCTCAGTGGTTAAGAGAACATGTTCTTTTTTTTTTTTTTTTTTAAAGATTTATTTATTTATTATGTACACAGAAGAGGGCACCAGATCTCATTACAGACGGCTGTGAGCCACCATGTGGTTGCTGGGAATTGAACTCAGGACCTCTGGAAGAACAGTCAGTGCTCCTAACCTCTGAGCCATCTCTCTAGCCCTGAGAACATGTTCTTGCAAAGGATCTGGGTCCAGTTTCTCAGTCCCCACCTGGTAGCTCACAACCATCTGTTACTCCAGTTCCAGAAGAGCCCACTTCAGAGCACCAAACACTCATATGGTGCCCATAAATACACGCAGGCAAAACATGCACACATAAAATGGATGTCTTTTTTAAAACATTCACTCTGTAGACCAGGCTGGCCTCCAATTCACAGAGATCCACCTGACTCTCTGCCTGAGTACTGAGATCAAAGGTGTGCACCACCAAGCCTGGCCAACACAACTTTTTTTTTTTTTTTAAAGATAGGGTTTTTACTATGTAGCCTCGGGGCCCTGAAACTCAGCTATCCAACTGCCTGTGGAATTAAAGGGAATATTTTGATCCAATCTGTTAATTGCTTTATTTACCATATTATACATGAAATGGCAAGGCTCCTACCTTCAAGGGCTAGGAAGGCAGGCAGGAACTAACAGCCAAACTGAATTTTTATTAAAATATCTGAGCAGGCATGTTTATATTATTTTTGTGGTGCTGAGAACTGAACCTGAGTGTCATACATGTCAGGGCATTTTTACTAGTGAGCTACATCAGCAAATTCCCAATTAAATATTTATTTTCCCATTCATTTACTTACTTATTGATTGATTGATTGGTTCTTTGCCACAGGGTTTCTCTGCGTAACAGCCCTGCTAACTGGGCCTTTTTAGTGGTGAGCTGTATCACCAAGCTCTCAATTAAATATGGATGGATGGATGGATGGATGGATGGACGGACGGACAGACTGATTCGTTCTTTGAGACAGGGTTTTTTGTGTGTGTGTGTGTGTGTGTGTAATAGCCCTGGATAACTTGGAACTCACTTTGTACATCAGGCTGGCCTCAAGCTCACAGATCAGCCTGCCTCTGCCTCCGGAGTGCTGGGATTAAAGGCGTGCGCCACCACTCCGGGGATCAGAAGTTCAAGTCATTCCTCAGTATACAGGCTCAATGACTCAGCATTTAATCCTAGCATTTCGGAGAAATACGCCTGCCTGGATAGGCAAATCTCCAGTGGGCATGTAGATTAACACGGAATGATTCAGGCTCAGTCCTCCCGCCTCGGCCTTAGGGAGTAGGTGAAATTATCATTGCTACCACTAAGGTCTTGACGGGGTAATAAGGAACAAAGTGACATACATACCAGAGACGGGCAGCGGAGAGATGTCTCCTGACCGCAGCAGGACCAAGATGTGACTCCTGGCTCGAGGACTCTGTCTCCTTCGGTTCCTCTGTTGCCCTGCCTGGCCTGGAACTCAGAACCAGGCTGGCTTCAAACTCCCAGGGACCTGCTTGCACGCCTCTGGCCCACTACCGGCTGCTGAAGCTTTTTTTTTTTTTTTTTTTCCTCGAGACCGGGTTTCTCGTGCAGCTTTGCTGAAGCTTTTACAGGAACTTTCTACTTCCACACCTCCAAGCAAGCTCAGACCTCAATACAAACAGCCACTTGATTGGATGTTTCAGTCTCCACCCACTTTGTTTTTCTCCAATTGAATCTAGAGCCGGATGTGACGAAAACCCTTTTAACACCAGCGCTCATGAGGTTGAGGCAGGTGCGTCTCTCTGACTTTGACTCCAGCCTATTCTAACTAAATATTGACTTCCAGGCTCCAGCCAGGACTACTTGATAAAAGTCTGTCTTTTTTTTTTTTTTAATGTTTTTTTTGAGACAGGGCTTCTCTGTGTAGTTTTGGTGCTTGTCCTGGATCTCGCTCTGTAGCCCAGGCTGACCTCGAACTCACAGAGATCTTCCTGGCTCTGCCTCCCAAGTGCTGGGATTAAAGGTGTGCGCCACCGCCGCCCAACTAAACTCTGTCTTTAAAAACAAAAAACAAGCGGTGTAGGGCAGTGCCCATCTTTAATTCCAACACTCAGGAGGCAGAGGCAGGAGGATCATGGTGAGTGTGAGGCAGTCTCGGTATGCACAGTAAGCTCCCAGACAACAGCTCTGTCTCTCTTTGCCCCTCCCCGCTCCCCCCCCCCCGCCCCCCCAGACAGTGTTTGAATCTGATCTGTGTTCCCCAAAGGTAAAGAATTAAGATGGGCTTAAAGTCAAGGCTCATTCAGGGATTCACTCCACAGAGATTTTTTCAATATGTGAGTGGCACAGTTTTGAAAGAAAGATAGCAAACGTTTAGTCTGTTTCTCATTAGAAAAAGAAAAAGCAGCAGGCACAGTGGCAGAGCACTTTTACACATGGAGGGAGGAGAATCCAGGACAGATCAAGCTACATAATGACAGTCCAACCTGGGCTGCATGAAACCCAGTCTCAATAACTGATACACCTGATGTCACTCTTACAAGATTCTTTAGCCAAGATAATCCACAGTGAAGCTGCCTGAGGAGGACAGCCAGATCCTGTCCACAGAGAACATTAGCAACTCTTGTATCCAGCATCATTGTGGTTTTTCTCTTTTATTTTGTCTTACTGAGACAAGGCTTTGGTATAAGTCATCCAGGTTGGTCTGGAACTTGCTATGTAGACCAGGCTGGCCCCGAGAGGTGATCCTACTGTCTCAGCCTGTCCAAAGCTGGTTCACAGAAGAGAGACACCACACACAGCTGGCAAGACAGGTTCCGGACTCATGCTTCACCACGCCTGGTTTTTTAGATGCTAGGTGTCAAACTCAGCACTTCCCTGATGCTAGGTGTGCTTCCTGCTAACTGAGGTACACCCTCAGCCTCAGGATGTGGGGGTTTATAGAGGGACAGAGATGTAGGGTGAAATCTGCCCAGAGCAGAGATTAGAAACCTTAGAAGCTGTGAAAGGACAGTTTAAATCCAACATGATCCTTGCAGGAGATACAGCCTTCGTTTCCCCAAAAGGTGTTGGGGGCGCGGGGGGCGGGTGATGGAGTGTCAGATGCAATCAACTCAATCACAGACTTGAGGGGAGAAAAATCCAGACTGGGATCAAGGCCAGAGAGCAGCACTGGGGACCTGACCTGGCGGATCAGATGTGTCCAAGTCTTAAAGCCACTGAGGGAACAGGCCAAGCCTCCCTGGAATAATGAAGAGTTAGACAATGGGGCCTGTGTCCCTGCACCCCTTCATCCCACGGTGCCGATCACCCAGAGTCTCTGTCTTCACAGTCAGGGCTCTCCCCAGGCAACCCTGAGCCCAAGTCAGCATCCTCAGACCTTTGAGATATAAGAGCCTCGTCAGAGACACACAGAATCTTAGAGTGTTGGAGGGGGCTGGGGGGGGGCGGCGGTGGGGGGCGGTGGGGGGCGGTGGCAATTCAGGAATCAGGAAGGACGCACATACGGGGAAATGCAAAAGCAAAGTCAGTAAAGTATTTGGGGTTGAGGTGCAGCTGAGAGCCTTGCTTGAATTCCTCAGTGAGCAACTGGAGTGTGCCTTAACGGTAGAGACTTTAGGTGGATCCACAGAACTACAAAGAGGGAGGGAGGGAGGGAGGGAGGGAGGGAGGGAGGGAGGGAGGGAGGGAGGGAGGGAGAGATGAATACAGGACCTAGAGTTACAAAAGTGCTTTTTAAAATTATTATTACCTTGTTGGAAAGTCCCTAGTCACAGTTCCAAGTTAGTTGCTGCTTGTGATTGGCTGAGGTGAGGTTTTTGCCTCTGCCATCAGCCTTATCAGAAATTACCATATTCAATTTCAGGAGTGCTTAGTTTAAAGTGACTTTTAAGGCCGAATTGTTGCTTTATGTTAAGGACTCTCTTCTTTGCAGTAGGGTGCCAACGAGACAGGTCTCACTGTGTCACTATGTGGCCCTGGCTTGATTGGAACTAGCTATGGAGTCCAGGCTGACCCCCAGTTGACAGGAACCAGTCCCCCAGCTGAGTGTTGAGATCAAAGGCATGTGTCCCCATATCTGGCCTGAATATTTGCTTTAAATAGTGTCTCTAATATCCCAAACTGACCTTGAACTCCTGATCCTGCACTGAGATTATTCAGGCATGCAGCACACACTGACACATCCAATCTTATCCTTCCTTCCTTCCTTCCTTCCTTCCTTCCTTCCTTCCTTCCTTCCTTCTTTCCTTCCTTTCAACAACTCATCTTTAATATCAGTTTGTTTCTCCAGACAGGGTTTCTCTGTGTAGCCCTGGCTGTCCTGGAACTCGCTCTGTATACCAGGCTGGCCTTGAACTCAGAGATTAGCCTGCCACTGCTTCCAGAGTGATAGGATTAAATATGTGTGCAACCACAGCCCAATTATGGAGTTGAGTTTTCTGGTTTTTATGTCAATTTGTTACCTACGTCATCAAGAGTTGATCCTTTTAGGATGCTTATTTGTTGGTTTGTTTGTTTTGTTTTGTTTTTAGACGAGGTCTCCCTATATAGTCCTGACTGTTCTGGAATTCACTATGTAGACCCGACTGGCCTTGAACTCACAGAGATCCACCTGCCTCTGCCTCCTGAGAGCTGCAATTAAAGGTTTGCACCACCTCACCCACCTTAGACTTGGTTTTTAAACCTAGCACATCTGAAGCACTGAGCACCATCCTCGGGCTTCATAAAGAAAAACGGTACTGATATATTTCATCGTGAAATATGCATACAAATGGCTTGCATACACATTCACAAGTCTATAACTATGCACACAGTTAGAAAAAAACAACAGTACAATGGAGGCCCATATGCCTACCCACCCCCATCCCAGGGATACCATGTCCCAACCTGCTTTTGCCGCTCCCATCCCCCTATTTTTCCTAACCCATTATAAAAATGGCCAATTCATTCAATTGAATTAAGGGTTGAAAATCCCCCAAGAATAAAAGACATATTTAACATCTGAAAACCACTGATAGGCACTCAGGTGTAGTGGTACACAGCAATAATGATCCTATGCAGTCCCAAGGTAAGGGAGGCTTTTGGAGGCCCCTGACTACATAGCTGACTTTGTCTCCTAAAAGGTAGGGGGTAGGGGTAGGGGGGATGGGAGTATAGTTCAGCAGTAGAGTGCTTGTATAGCATGCAGAAGACTCTCGTTCAATTCCTAATACCAACAACAAACAGCTGGACTTGATCAGGACAGCAGTGGCGCATACCTCTAATCCCAGCACTCAGGCGGCAGGAGAATCTCTGTGAGTTCAAGGCCAGCCTGGTCTACAGAGCAAGTTCCACGACAGCCAGGACTACACAAAGAAACCCTGTCTTGAAAGAAAGAAAAGAAAAGCTGGACTTGATTAGCTGATACTAGACACTAGATCAGACCTGCAGTTCCAGCACTTAGGAAGTTTATTAAGTAATAAAAAGAGAAAGAGAGAATGTAAAACGTCATCAAATCAAGTCCTCAAGTCATCCAGCAGAAATGCACTGGGGAAACCCCTTTGAGGCAGCCAGCTGGGGTCCCCAACCGAGAGAGTCCCAGGCAGAGAAAAGCGTTCACTCGGGTGAGGCTTATAAGTAAAACGACATATAGCAACAGAGATGACGTCATCACATCAGGCCCTCCGGATATCCAGCAGTTTCAGTTGGGGAAGTGGAGGCAACCAGCTGGAGTTTCCAGTGGTTTTCCCTCCATGGATGAAGTTCTCTTTCCCAGTCCAGGCATGTTTACATCATGGAACAAACGATGGCAACGTCTGCTGGGAATGGTTTCCTCTTGAGCTGCTCCCAAAGACTTCATGTTTTCACTCAGGATATTTTGCTATTCTCTTCCTTCATGTCAGAATTGCGGGGGAGGAGGGATGTCCTGGCCAGCGCATCCCCAGACCTTCAAGGATACTTTGAGACAAATGTGCGTGTATCTGGAATGGGGAGTGGAAGGCAGACAACCCCACTTTCAGAGCCAGCTCCCCAGTGAGCTTAAACAACACATGACAATTTACCAATATAATGTGTATTACACTCCACTACCCTTTCTTCAAATTTATTTTATGTGTGTGCCCATATGTCTGCGTCCCACCAGTGTATAGCAAGACCCCAAAATACCGTGAAAAGAAAATTAAGGAGGAAAACAATTAAGGTGGTGGTGAAGGTTGGTTTCTGGAATGATAGTCTATAGCTGTGGACTGTGTGACTGCTCACCACAGGTAAGAATTAAACAGTGGAGAACTGCCCCAGCCCCAGGGTGAGGCAGCCCTGCAAGGCATGTGTGAAACTTGGCCTCTGGTGTAGCATTTTGGGTGAATTCCAAGCCTGCCTCCTCAGTGGATCTAGCAGAAGGAAATAGTGCCCCAGCTGCAGTGAAGGAGGATGCAAATTGGAGCCTTGCCCGTCCCTGGATCAGATAGGTCCTGGGAGCACTGGAGGAGTTGGGCATCTAGGAGCTAGACGTGAACTGGAGTCCGTCCACTCCGGCAGTGTGCTGCCAAGTCTAAGGACCTGAGTTTCACTCCTGGAATTCATGTGGTAGAAAGACAGAAACAGGTCCTGCAAGCTGTCCTCTGACCTCCACACAAATATGTCCGTGCATGTGTTTTTATCCCAGGGATGTAAATAGTCTAATCTGTAGAGTGCTTCCTATACAAGTATGAGGACCTGAGTTCAGATCCCAGGCACCTACAAAAAAGCCAGGCACAATGGCATCTCTGTATCCCCTGGACAGGAAGAAATGTGCAGACCCCTGAAGTTTGTTGACCCACCAGCCTAGGCAGTGAACTCTAGGCTCAGTGACAGAGCCTCTGCCTCAAAAAAGTAAGGTACACGTGATCAAGGAAGATCCCTGACATCAACCTCTGGTCTCCCTAGGCATAGACACAGACACAGACGCACACGCACATACATACTACACACAATACCACACGCACACACACACACACACACACAGAGACTACACACACACACTTGCACACATACACAGACTACACACACACCTGCACACATATATACACACACGCACATATGTACGCGCACACACACACATGCAACTTCTTTCTTCTGGCAGAAGCCCACATCTTCTCCATCCTTCAATTTCACCTCTATTCCTGATGATAGGGAACAGAGCAGAGACGCAGGCACAGGGTGAACTCAGCTTCAAAGTTCTCCATTTAATCATCTTTCACCCCCCAAAACAGAACTTCACCAGGCAGCTGAGGCTGAAGGGTGAAGAGGGATCAGCTCTGCTTTTACCTCCAGCGAGGCCAAGATGAAAGTTCTAAGCTGTAGGGTTTGTCGCCACCTGCTGGACACTCAGAGCATAGGGCCTGGGGTTTTTATGGGCACCACTATTTCGCATGGCAGTTTTTGTATGGTTGGGGGGTTGGGTTTTTAAGCTTAGAGAGCATTTTATTAGTGTTTTAAAGAAAAACCCAAGGGCAGACGAGCCGTAAATCTCAGCATCTTCCTGAAGAAGAGGAGTCGGGGCGCTGGGGGTGAAGAGAGGACCCATGTCATTTAAATTCACCTACAGGACATCAGGTAGGAAGAAGGGCATGTTTGGAGCAAAGGTGACCTAGAGAAGTCAGTCTTTGCTGAGTAACCAAGAAAAACAAGCCTACTTATGAAGCTGCATGCGGAGGCCTGTGACTACTGCTACATGGCAGTTTCTTCTTCCTTCCTTCCTTCCTTCCTTCCTTCCTTCCTTCCTTCCTTCCTTCCTTCTTCCTTTCTTCCTTTCTTTCTTTCTTTTTCTTTCTTTTTCTTTCTTTCTTTCAGAAAGGGTCTCTCAATGGGCGGTGGTGGTGCACGCCTTTAATCCCAGCACTCGGGAGGCAGAGCCAGGAGGATCTCTGTGAGTTCGAGGCCAGCCTGGGCTACAGAGTGAGTTCCAGGAAAAGGCGCCAAAGCTACACAAAGAAACGCTGTCTCAAAAAATCAAAAAAGAAAAAAAGAAAGGGTCTCTCTGTGTAGTCTTGGCTGGCCTGGAACACACTATATAGACTTGAACTCACAGAGATCTGCTTGCCTCAGCCTCCCGAATGCTGGGATTAAAGGCGTGCGCCACCACCGCCCACTGGATTGCCACCACACCCAGTTTTTAACAATCATTATTAGGAAATGTTTGAGTATAAATAATCATGTTGCTGCTTTTAGGAGCAAGAAAGATATAAATTGCCAAGTGCATTCAGTGTGTTCCTGCATCCCTTGGTTCCATCTACAGCACCAAAAATAAATAATAAACGAAAAATAATTTAAAATGTATGAAGTGTATGAGTGTTCTGCCCACATGCATGTAAGAGCACCGTAGTCATGAAGTACCAACTCCGGCCAGATGAGGGCGCCCGATCCCCGGGCGTTGCGAGGAGCCGAGGCGTGATTCTGGAACTGAACTCAGGTTCTCTGTAAGAGCATTCCGGTCCTAGAAGGAGTTCTTAGGAGAGGAAAACGGGGGCCCTGGAAAGAGTCAAATCATCAGGGGCTCCACCAGAACAGAGCCAGCTTCCACCAGACCCACAGCAATCTCGGGGGCATGAACCCTGCTTCCAGGATCTGCCACCCACACAGCTGGCCACATCAGTGCTTTCACATTCCTGAACAGGAATCAGGCCGGTGCCACAGCTCAGACCCATAGTCCTATATCTGCTGGCGCTACATCTCTGGAAGTGAGAAAATTGAGACTGAGGCGTGTAGCTCAGCGATAGAGCCCTCGCCTAGCACCGGTGAGGCCCTGAGGTGCTCCTCAGCATCACAAAATATAAAAGCAGCAGAGTCAGGAGTCACTGTTAAGTCACAATAACTGGATGTGCTTACAGAAGATTCCAATGAGACACTGGCAGTCCAATTCACCAAAGCACGAAGAAGATTCCACGGGCCCTGCAAAGTACCCAGAATGCCAGGCTTTCAGGGCAAAGACAGAAATGCCAACAGACTAGATGGGTCCAGATTTAGGGCCTGGGTACCTGTCTCCTTGAACAAAGCTGTGAAGTGCAAGAGAGAGACTCTTTGAAGATGATCTTTGAGCTGGGTCTGCAGCTCAATTGACAGAGTGATCGATCGCCTACTAGGCAGACTAAGTCCTGGGTTCAATCCCCAGCATAAACTCCAGTGTGTGTGTGACTCCAGTACTGGGGAGATGGAAATGGAAAGATCAGGAGTCAGGTCATCTTCTGTTACGTATTGGGTTTGAGCCCTTTCTTAGATCTTACCTTAAAAAAAAAAAATTCTAGGGACTGGCTGGAGAGACGGCTCAGAGCTTAAGAGCCCTTGCTGCCCATGCAGAGGACTTGGGTACAATTCCCAGCACCTAAAACTGGGTGACTCACAATCTCCTGTAACTCCAGTCCCAGGGGATCCACCACCATCTTCTGTTCTCTGGAGGCAGTGAACACATGTAGTCCACAGACAAGCAGGCACACACACATATACATAAATAGAATCAATTAATTTAAAAACCAGCACACCAAAGATGACATTTGAGGCTGGGGGTATAGCTCAGATATAGAACACTTGCATAGCGTGCACAGGCCCCCAGCTTCCATTCCCTGTACCCCAAGAAAGAGACACTTAAAGAAAACTGTGCACTGTGCAGCAGCTGCTTTTCATCCCACCATTCTTTAAACATATCCATATTCATGAGAGGACACCATCAAGTTTGTCTGAAAGTTAAATTACTGTCAAAACAGGGTATTTTTTCCCCTGCCACTTAACATGGTGATCTGACTCCCAGTCCCCTGCATCTCCATACAGTCCAAAGGCTTCTGGGTGAGAAATAATCTATTAACTTCCCATCAAGGGCTGGGCTGGGTGCCAGCTCCCTTTCTGACAGGGAAATCTGTGGGAGCAGATTCATGACCTACTTTGATGTGGCCAGAGAAAGAAGGCTCAACCTTGTTGGAAATTCAAATCTGTCTTTCCTGTGGAGAGGACGTCGATGCTGCCCTGGTGCAGTGGTACCCACCCACTTTGTTATCCTGAATAGTTCTCAGCATCTTATTGCAGAGAGAGAGAGAGAAAGAGAGAAAGAGAGAGAGAGAGAGAGAGAGAGAGAGAGGAAAGAAAGAAAGAAAGAAAGAAAGAAAGAAAGAAAGAAAGAAAGAAAGAAAGAAAGAAAGATCGAAAAAAGGACTTTGGGGGTGGGAATCAGAAGAAGGGTACTTGCCTGGAATGTGCAAGCTCCTGGGCACTATCCCAACAAAATCTAAAAAAAAATTAGTTGGATTTTCCCCCCTCGGGAAAGATGGGGTGGCGGGAGGAAGGATGAGGAAAAGAAGAGACATGAGAGTAGGGGGAGACTAATTGCAGAGAAGTGGGGTGGGCAGGAGTCTCCAGGACACCCACATATATGTGGCACACACTCCCACAGACATACACGTGCACATGTAAATAAAAATAAATCTTAATTATTTTAATTTTATGTGTGTGGGCATTTTTCTTGCATGTATGTATGGGCTCATGTGCCCATAGAGGGCAGAAGATGGCACTGGATCCCCTGGAACTGAAGTTACAGACAGTTGTGAGCTGCCATGAGGGTGCTGGGAATCAAACCCATGTCCTCTGGAAAAGCAACCAGTGCTCTTAAACACTGAGCCAGCTGTCCAGTCCAATAAAAACAAATCTTTAAAAAACTGAAGCCTTGCCAGGCGGTGGTGGCGCATGCCTTTAAGCCCAGCACTCGGGTGCAAAGGCAGGCGGATCTCTGTGAGTTCGAGGCCAGCCTGGTCTACAGAGTGAGTTACAGGAAAGGCATCAAAGCTACACAGAGAAACCCTGTCTCAAAAAAAAAAAAAAATTGAAGCCTTTTTGTGTTTTTCCCGTGTTCCTTCTGTCAGCAAAGAAAACATGAATTATCATCCATCCCTTGGAAGCATGTAGCATAATCTGCATATCTATCCACCCTGAGCTCTGAATCTTTTGATGTGGCACCGGGAGACTCTAGCCCAGGATGACCTTGAGTTCCTTCCTCATCTGCCTACCCCCTTCTCCCCAGTGCTGGGACGACAGGCAAAGGCCAGGTTTGGGGACAGGGGTTGTGTTTGTTTGTTTGTTTGTTTGTTTGTTTGAGACAGGGTCTTACTGGCTCAGAGCTCTCTATGTAGAATAAGGCTGGCCTCAATTCACCTGCCTCAGCCTTCTGAGTTCTGGGATCAAAGGTGTGTGTTACCCACCAGGCAAACAGGGTGGGTTTTTGTTTGTTTGCTTGCTTGCTTTTATTATTATAGTCATTCGTGTGTGTGTGTGTGTGTGTGTGTGTGTGTGTGTGTGTGTGTGTGTGTGTGCGCGTGCGCGCAGTTGTCTTCACACAGAGTAGGTGTGAGAGTAGAAGACAACTTTCCTAGTCATTCTGGAATCTCCGTCCACCTTGTAGATCTCAGGGCTCAAACTCAGGTCATCGGGCTCGGAAGCTCGACCCTTTCCCCTCTAAGGCGCCAGGCAGTCTCACCCGCCTACCTCATCAGGTTTTATGCACGGCTAGGGATGGAACCCAGGCTTCATGTTAAGCAAGCATTCTACCGAGCTGCATCTCCACCTCAGATTTTTGTTTGACCTGATTTTAGCCAGCCTGAGATCCCAAGACAGGCACAGCAGGCAGGATAATATGGTCTCACTTGCTGGGCCTGTGTGGGGAACCGGAGAGTAAAAGCTAATTCTGAAAAATAAAAAACATTTCCAAGGTCAGACACTTCAGAACACGGTGCTCTATACAGCCACACGTGGGCGCTCTTGCTCCTTAACGTGGTGTTTTTGTTTTTGTTTTTGTTTTTGTTTTTTTAAATTATATGTATTTTTGTGTGAGTGCTGGTGCCTATGGAGATCAGAAGATGTTAGACCTGGAGCTGGAGTTACAGGCAGCTCTCACCTACGTGGGTGCTAGCAATTGAACTTGGATCCTCTGAGAGAGCAGTACACACTTCAACTCTGGTGTTTTTAGGCTTTATTCAGATGTCCTTGGAAGTTTAAATCTACACTGTGGCTTCATCAAGGAGCATGATTCAAAAGTTTGGTTTTGTTCTCGGGACCTCAAACTGGATTCTCCAGAGTGTCCACAACGCCCTTGACTGCCTTGAGACAGTCTGGTCAGAGCGATAAGTAGGTTCATTATTCAGGCGGCTCCCCTCCTCCCAGCACCCTGATGATGTTCTGTCCAGATTTACCCCAAGTCTTTCAGCAGCTCAGCCATTCTCTTCTGGTATCAACAGCTCTTTCCTCTCCCTAAGTAGCTTCTGTCTCCTCAATGAATTCTGGTTCATCCCAATGCACTCCAGGTCTATTGAAGCTGCAGATTCCTAGTGGGCTGGGAGGATTGTCAGGGAAAGATAAACCCCAGCTGTACACAGCAGGGGACATTGAGTGGCCTCCAGGCCAGACCGTGGGGGCCTTTCTCCCCCAGGACTGAAAATCACCTACTGCCCAGGCTGGAGCAGCAGTTGATTCAGGGAACAGCGGCTAGCTGCCTTGAGCTTGGCTCTGGGTGGATGGAGAGACAAGCAAAGGTGGGGGGGGGGGCCCTCTACTCTCTGCTGTCCCCATGGCCACCTGCATATCCCTTGTGACTAGGACCACCGGGTCTTGCTTCCTCAGAGAAGCCCTTTCTCACTACCTTTGAACACCGGACCATCGTCCCTATCACTCATGCTGTTGGCTTCATCTTTTGGAGAGGGTGGGAGAGTCACGCCGAATGTTCTGGGTTTTTGCAGTTGGCCAGCTCCAGGAGGCAGAGGAAAAGAAAAGGACTGTTGGGGCTGGGGGTGCGAATGTCCTCTAGAGCATCTGAGCAGTACAGGTGCAGGGGAACCCCCAGTTTCTTCAAGCCCACCCCCAAGCAACTCTGACTAAATAGCCCAATACAATGCTTTATGAGCTTCTGGTTCAATAGATCAGGAGCGGGGACACATGCCTGTCATCCCAGCAGATGGGCTGAATGAACAGGAGGGTCAAGTGTTTGAGGTCACCTGCAGTTTGAGCCTAGCCTGGCCTCCACAAAACCCTGTCTCAAAACAAAAGCCATAAAACTCAGCAGCTTCTTAACGCAAGCCCTCGATCTTCTATGGGCACAGAGGGAATTCAGCGAGAGAATCCCAGTAGAATCCAAAGGACAGCATGGGGGAAGCAGGCAGGAATTACCTGAGGGATGTTCCTCACCCTTTGCAGAAGTGAGAGGAGGGCCAGGACCTGCAAGTCCCAGGCATCTTCCACAGTCCTCCATCTGAAACCATAATGAAATCTCAGAAAGCATGCCTCATACCCTGCATCCGTGGTCCCACTGAATCTTCACAACAGCCGACTGAGGTTAGTGCTGGACTTTATCCCCATTTTATGGAAGAGAAAACCAAGGTCTGAGTAGACTGAGTAACTTGGCCCAAGTTACACAGTAAGAAGAGAGCTAAGGCTGACACTCACTGTGAGCATCCTTCTCTCTTTTTTTTTTTTTTAAGATTTATTTATTTGTTCTGTATACAGCTTTCTGCCTGCTTATACGCCTGCAGGTCAGAAGAGGGCACCAGAACTCATTATAGATGGTTGTGAGCCACCATGTGGTTGCTGGCAATTGAACTCAGGACCTCTGGAAGAGCAGCCAGTGCTCTTAACCTCTGAGCCATCTCTCCAGTCCCTCACTGTGAGCGTTCTAAGAGTCTTTGTTCTTGTCACAGTGCGGGTTCTAGGAGAGGACGATAAGCCCAGAGGACCAGTACAGGCAGATGACATCATTCATTCATTCACTCTTTTCACTCACTCACTTATTCATTCATTCATTCATTCATTCATTCATTCATCCCGTGTTCCACTTCTGTCAGTTCTCTGTGCCCTTACCTGGGTACAGCCTGGATACAAATACACACTCCTGAGGCACAAGGTCCCTTTCCAGGTTATCTCTGAGGTAGGAAATGGACCCATCTTCAAGTTCCCACACCAGACTCCCCCATAAGGAACAAACAAATTACTCTTAGTGACTCTATAACTACCCTGCAAGTACCTGCTGGGAGACAGGTGCCCAACAAGCACTGTGGGGTTGCAGAGGCCTTTGAGGAGCTCTATCCATCCACTCTTCCATCCACCCATCCACCTGCCCACCCACCCATCCATCCATCCGCTCACCCATCTATCCACTCATCCACCAACCTACGCATTCACCCACCCATCTATCTATCCACCCATCCATCCACCCACCCATCCACCTACCCACCCATTTATTTATCCCTCCACTCACCCATCCATCTACCCACCTATCCATCCACCCACCCACCCATCCACCTACCTACCCATCTACCCATCCATCCATCCATCCATCCATCCATCCATCCATCCATCCACTCACCCATGCACCGTCCCATCCACCCCCCAAAACCCAGATAGATAGATAGATAGATAGATAGATAGATAGATAGATATCTCCACCCGTCCATTCATTCACCCAACAGCAGTTTCCCAACAGAGAAGAAGACCAGATAAGCATTCAGGATGATAGGAAAAATTAGGACAAGAGCCCAGAGCTGGAGTCATCGTGGGGTCAGAGCTGGAGAGGGTACTTGGTGGGAGCTGCAGAACACTCAGGGTTAAGGGCCCCTCCCAGTGTCTGTAGAAGGAGGTCGCCAGACACCACCATGACTTCTGGCTTGTATCAGTTACTTTTATCACTTCTGTGACCTCGCAGTTACCTGGCGGATGCCTATTTATAATAAAGCAGAAGTTGAAGTTTATTAAGGTGAAGACAGTATTCTTCTATTATTGTATTTATGTCTACATTAGGATTTCGCTCTTGTCCAGGATAACTTTTTGTCATTGTTGTTTTGTTTTGTTGTTATTTTTGAGACAGGTCTCTTCATATAGCACTGGCTGGCCTGGAATTTGCTATGTAAGCCAGGCTAGCTTCTAACTCACAGTGATCCATTGGCCTCTACCTCCTGAGTCATTGCTAGCATTAAAAGCATGTGCCACCACACACAGGTAAGATAACCTTAAAACAAATATTTTAGGTGAATGAGAGTTTGGTCTGCGTGTATGTGTACCATATGTGTGCCTGTGCCCTAAGAAGCCAGAAGAGGGCATCAGATCTCCTGAAAATGGAATTACAGGTGGTTGGGAGCTACCATGTGGATGGTGGGTGTTGAACCCAGGTCCTCTGCAAGAGCAGCAAGTGTTCTCCTTTTGCTTGTTTGTTTTGTTTTGATTTTTCAAGACAGGATTTCTCTGTCGCCTTGGCTGTCCAGAACCCACTCTGGTAGCAAGTGTTCTTGACTGCTGAGTGCTGAGCCATCTCTCCAGTCTTGTCCAGGATGGTTCGGAACTGCTTAGCACTTGTTGAATAACAGCCCGGGCTGGTGGTTTTGTGTGTGTGTGTGTGTGTGTGTGTGTGTGTGTGTGTGTGTGTGTGTGTGGTGTGTCTAGTACTCATGTGGAAGTTAGAGGACAAATTTCAGGCTTCTAGGGATCGAACTCAAGTCATCAGTCTTGGCAGCAAGCGTCTTTACCTGCTGAGCCAACTTGACAGTCCTCTTTTTTGTATGTATGGTGTTGTTTGAGATGTTTCGCTTTGTTTTTTTTTGAGACAGCGTGTCACTCTGTAGCTTAGGCTGGCCTAGAATTCATGGCAATCATCATTCTTCATCGTCCCCAAAGCTGGGATTACAAGCTTGCACCCCACAGCCGGTGAAGCGCAGGTTTCACACCCCGCTGACCTGTCCGTGGGCAGGGCTGCTCCATATTGGCCTTTCCTTGGATGAGGAACGGGGAGGGGATCACAAAGAACTGAAGAGGTTAATGCCATGTTGGACAGATGACAAGGAGCTTTGTCCCTCTCCCTCTGGCCCCCCCTTCCCACTGTCACACTTGTTCCCCCAGTAAGCAATCGGTCACTTTAGAAGACATGGGATTAGCTAAAGAATTAGCTCTTAAGGGGACCCATCAAAATGACAGGCTGGCCTCGGTGTCGACACAGAGTCAATGAGAGAATAAATCCCTGGGAAACCAAATAACCTGAACCCATAGTCTCGTTGGGAGCAGGTGGTGGACAAGGACAGATGAAGGACATCCCTTCCTACTTCCCTGGGTCTTAAGCTCTTTTTGTGAAGAAAATCTGTCCAAGTAATTAACAGAAGTAATTAGGGGTCAGATGGTCACAAATGAAAATCACTCAGCACGGTCACGATGCCGAGGCTGTTTGTGCCAGGCAGACGGGGCTGGCCTAATGTGTCCTAGCAGTGTGACCCAGGACCTTGTTGTCCCTGCTTTGAAGGGAAGGGCCCTGGTGAAGTCTGAAATCACATCCCTAATCATCAGTCTGAGCTACAGTAGAGATGGGCAAGTTCTCAGGACAGGGGCACTCACACAGCTCCTAACCTCGCGGCAGTCCTGAGCTCGGTCCTTGGTCTTCTGCAAGGCAAAGAGGGCTTTTCCTTTCACGTGCACAGCACTGGTCTTCTTGGCTGATTCCTCACAGGGTATGGGTAGCTTTCAAATCCTTGAAAAAGAAAGGAAATTTGTTGGTCATCTGCCTGTTCAGTCACATATCGCCCATTCACCCACCTGTCCATTCATCCCATCCACCTACCCACAATCTTCTATCTACAATCTACTCTCCTATTCACCCACTCAGCTATCTAGTCATCATGCATGAGCAGCCTACCAATTTCCCACTCACCCATGTATTCCCCCAGTATCCTCCCGTCTACCTATCCGTCCACCTGGATGGACGTGTACTCACCCATGTATTCGCTCATCCTTTGGTCCTTCCATCCACCTGGCCACATACCTGCTTATCTATTCACCCAACCATGTGACAACCACCCATTTATCTATCCTTTCACCTACTCATCCATCCATATAAAACACCTTCCCATTCACCCACCCACCCATTTTCATGAATCAATGTGCAATCCACCCCTCTACCCATACTTCATCCGTCTACTCACTCACCCACCCATCTATCAGTCCTCCGTCCATTGACTTTACAAATATTTATTAGGATCATGCCAAGTTCAAGGCAGGTCTGCCCTGGGCATGTATAGTGAGAAGAATAATCATGGACTTTATTCCTGCAGTTTATGATACAGTCCAGAAGAACTGCACAAGCAGGTACATCCCAGCTGACAACCATGAGTGCAACCTAGAGAACCAAATAGGTTGCATAAGAGGGGATTAGAGTTCTTCAGAGAAACCAGACATGCACACATACTTACATACACATACATATATATGCACATGCATATGTATATGTATGACGATATATCAAGGGGGTTTCCTAAGGGAAATGACTCACTCAATTATGGATGCTAAGTCCCACCATTTATTATCTAAAAACCGGAGTTCCAGAGAAGCCGATGTCTTCATCCATGTCCAAAGACCTGAAACTCAGGAGCCAACAGTGCGAGTCAAAGGAGTCCGAAGGCTGGAGAACACTATGTTCAAGGGTAGAAGATGAGATCCACAGCTCCAAAAGGCAAAGAATGGACCCATCTTGTCTCTGTCCTTTTGTTTTCTTTGGACCCTCAGCGATGTGCTGGACTTGTCCACACTGCAGGTGGGTGATCATGCACTGACTCTGCCCAGGTACCCATCTTAGACACACCCAGATAGGATACTTTATCAGATACTTGGGTATCCTTTTGCCTGGGCAAGTTGACACCCAAGTGAGTCATCCACAGAGGGTGGCAAGTCAGGGTTTTCCCGGGCTGAGCAGGGCAGGAGAGGCCTCTCTAATATGGTAACATTGAGGTGAGACCTGGATGCTGAGAGGGAACAATGATCTAGGGACAGAGGAGACAGAGCAGACTCAGGCAGAAGCCTCCCACCCACTGCTGGGACAAGTTGGGGCTGTGCAAGGAACCTGAGGAGGTAGAGCGTCGAAGGGTGTGAGTGACTAGAGAGACGAAGGAGGTGGGGCAAGTCTGAGACCCCAGTTGTACAGGACTCTCCTCTGAACTAAACTGCTGCCATCTTCAGGAGTTCTGCTGGACCCAGTCGCAAAAGAAAATCACAGCTGGGCTTTGCTGACTATTGACATTTTCTCACAGAAGGAGCAGGCAGGGAGGGTTCTGGGATGCTCACTTGAGTCTCCATCCACCCTCGAAACCAGTTATATGCTCTGATTCTGTTCTTATTGAACATGACCTCAAGGTCTCGGCAGAGGATGTAGGTGGGGAGGGATGAGGGGCAGAACTCTAGCTACACAACTATGGGGAAGCCATCAGCCCCGCGGGGTGCAGACTTGCAGTGTGGCTGCTTTAAGGCCACCCACGCTCCCACCAGTAACCCCTCATCCATCGCTCTGTAAAGAAGCCTTCTGAACTCTTTGGTTCACCTGGGTGAGCTTTGTACCTCCTACCTCAGTTTATCGTTGGTGGATGTTGTTTACTTATCTCTCAGGGAAGGGAACCTTCCCTTAGAGAAGCATCACAGCTTAAGGACCAGCAGGATGTGCCCTAGACACCAAAGAGGAGACCATTACATTGTTCCTAAATGCAACAAAGCCCTTTCCTGCTCACTCTCCCCAGTTAAAGGCTCACTGATATCTGTGATGTACAAACAGGAATTCAAGCAACACCTAACGACTATCAACTTCACTTGGCCTATTTGGTCTACTCAGCAGAAGTCTACCTGCTTCAAGGGTCAGAGCCAACTAAGGTGCTGAGGTTGCCTTGGAAACCAGATAGATGCTGCTTACTTATGTATCTACCCAGCCCCTGTGAGAAGTCAGCCCCTCTGCATAAGCCCATAAAGCTGGAAGGCAGATGGGAGATTGAGAGTTTTACCAAGGTGTCAAGAGTTGCACCGAGGGTGGAGAAGTATAGCGAGAGACTAGAAGAAACGGAAGGGGAAAGGGAGGTTAGGAAGAGAGAAGGGAAAGTGGGATTCAGCTTGAAGCCACCCAATCAGAAGCGTTCTGGGAGGTGGTGGTTAGTTTCATGTGTCCAGTTGACTGGGCTACAAGGTGCTCAGATATTTGCTTAGTTCTAAGTGTGTCTATTGCAGCCATTTCTGGACAAAATCAACACTTGAAGAGAGTGAATGAACAACACGATGTGAGTATCATCTAACCCGTTCAGGGCCCGAGTAAATCACAAAGGCAGCCGAAGAGAAATTCACTCTCCCTGACTGCTGAACTGGGTCTTCTACTGCCCTGGCCTTGAGCTGCAGCATCAATTCTCCTGTCTCCACCTTGCCAACTGCAGAGCTAGGTGGTACTTCTATGTGAGCCAGTTCATCTCTTGATACGGCTCCTCTTGTACACCATGTTTCTCCGGAGAACCTGATGCATGCAACATCCAGCCACTCTAGAATGCCGCCTATGAGCTACTCTCTGTCCTGGGACTTCATTTATTTCCTTCTTTCTTTACTTTATTTCCTTGTTTGAGTTTTCTACTGCTTCCCAGGGATAGTTTTGTTTCCTTGTATTAAAAAAAAAAAAAGCTACCTTTCTAATGTGATGTGCATATGTGGTCCAGAGCAAACCAGAACCCGGCACTCAGAAATTGCTCAGTAATGATCATGGAAGCAAAAAAATTTTTCTTTCTTTCTTTATTTGTATGTGGTGTGCTAATGTGTACCATGTGTATGTAGGAGCCCCTGGAGGCCAGAAGCGGGTGTTGGATCCCCTAGAACTGGAATTACAGGTGGTTGTGAGGTGTTCTGTGGGTGCTGGGAACCAAAGCAGGGTTCTCTGCAGGAGAAACAAATAATCTGAACTGCTGGGCCATCTCTCCAACCCCTAACTTTTTGTCTTTTTGAGACAGGCTCCCATGAAGCCCAGACTGTCCGTAAACTCCTGACCCTCCTGCCTCTACCTTCCCAGTGCTGGGATTATAAGAGTGACCACCACACCTGGCTTTCATGGTATACATTATAAACAATGCACTAATGGTTCCTTAAAATACCCTGGCAGTTGCTCGTGAGCTTCTGGTCCAGGTCTTGGGCCCCAGCCCCACTCAGTGTTGCCAGGGTAAGTCATCTTGCATTAGCCCACTGGGGCTCATGACATGTTTGCTTCATACTTCCTCACCTCAGAAAACACTGTCTGTCACAGCCTATGTTCCAAAGAAATGTCATGCACACCCTGAGGCCACTTATGCCACCGACGGAGGTTGTTCAGAGGCCAAGTCCCCATGTTAGGTCTTTGGTCATTTGTTTTATTTGTGAGACAGAATCTCATTTGCACTATGTAGCCTGGTCTAGCCTGAAACTTGAGGCAATCCTCCTGCCTTCACCTCCTGAGTGCTGGCTAGGATTACACACATGTGTCAGCATGCCAACTGTTGTGTTTTTTGTTTTGTTTTTGTTTTTTAAGACAGGGTTTCACTATGTACTGTGTGTGCCCACTGGCTGGCCTGGAACTCTCTATGGGGCTTATAGAAAGAACCCTATCTGCTTCCTTAGACTCAGAGTTTTGCCTGTTTCTGCCTCCTGAGTGCTGGAATTAAAGGTATGTGGCATCACATCTATTTTTGTTGTTGTTTTCTTTTGTTTAATGGACGCTTTTTTGGTCCAATGCAACCTGCTTATTGACCTCCTGGTTTCTGGGAGAGTTTCCCAAAACTTCTTCAGCTGACAAATCTAATACCATACCAACACAGAAGATGACTCAGCTATTCTGGAGGGGGACACCCTGCTGGTACTACCGAGGAAAGAATGAGAGGGGAAAGTGGCCATCACAACTTGACACAATGATTGTCTGTCCTCTGCCAGTCATTACCTCTTAGGATAAGGATTGGAGTCCAGGTGACGCTAACAGACCTTTTCCCAGTCTATTTACCAGCAGACTACCAGCACCTTTGACGAAGTCCAAGCTTTTGTTTTTGGTAACACTTCATCTAAATACGGTGTCTCCTTGAGCTGCTATCACCAAAAAAGGAAAAAAAACACAGACATGATGGTTTATAAATAACAAACATTTATTTCTCACAGTTCTGGAGGCTAGAAGTTGGAGGCTGGTGTACCAACACGGCTGAGTTCCTGTGAGAGACCACTTCCCGGTTCACAGATCACTACTCTCTCCTCACTGGCTCCTCACCTGGAGAAGTAGAAGGAGCAGGGAGGTCTTCAGAGTTCTTATTCTAAGGGCACTAATTGCACTCAGAGTAAGTCCATTCTCATGACCGAGTCATATCCAAAGGGCCCTCTTCAAAACACCCTGAAGGAGTGGGTCCCTACAATATCCCCAGGAACTTCTTGTGAACCTCTGACTAGAGTATCTCAGCCCCCCCGCCCAGCTCAGTGTTGCTGGTCCAAGGTCATCTCACATCAACTCACATTCATCATATTGGGTATTGGGCATTAACACAGCAATGTAGGGGAGACATGGACATTGTCTATCGCATGTACATTTGCTTGTTCTTGGTCTAACATCCCAAAGCTGCTGGGACCTTTTAGAGAGGAAAAGAATTCCTGCTTCCATGGAGAATGAGCAGAACTTGAATCTCCACTGAGAACTCTGCTGTCTTTTAGGAGGAAGATGATTCATGGTCCATAGTGCAGCTTGTAATCAGAACGGCACGAACACCTCTGAGGTCAGAAGCTGTGAGCTCTCACTTCAGCTTGGGAAGGTTGTAAAGCTGTAAGCCATGAAGCCTGACTTGATTATCTTCACACACATGAATGCCCAAGCCTGGTAGTTGGGCTCTGCTCAGGAATGAATCTCTCCATCCTTCCTGCATCTCTACTCTGCTGATTCTATGCTCTGGGATCGGCTGTCAGCAGGTGCATCTAGGCAAGCGCCATCCCTTTCACTGCCTGGAGTGATGCGATGCTTCTGTCTTCAGCATCTCTGTCTCCCTTGGAGAGGTACCACTAGCTGGGCGTAGGAGAGCAAAGAGCAGGAGGAGGTGGCTCAGTCATCCTCGTCATCGTCCTCATCATCTGTGTCCTTGTTAGGGGTGCACCTCTGGAAACACTGTACCACAGTGGCCAGGAAGAAGCTGGAGATGATGGCGGCGATGGATACAGCCACCCCCGAGAAGATGATGATGAATAGGTCTGTGAGGGACAGGCTGAACTTACACTCACTAAAACTGGCTTCTGACAGCTCCCGCAGGGCCACCCTCCGGTCCTCCATGGGCAGTGAGCACTGGATGGCATCAAGGCCTGAGGAGAGACAGGTAGAATGAGAGAGGGTTAGGCTGCAGCCCGTGACCTCAGTACCTCACAGGAGGAATCCTCAGAATGCTTCCTTTGGTAACATAACTTCACAGATTCACATCTAGGCTTCGGAACCCAGGCATTCATCTCTGGAGACTTCCTTTTAACTGTGGGTAGATTTGTAAGGTGTACTTTCTCCAGGGAGAAAATGGGAGACATTATTGTGGCAGGAAGCTGAGCAACCATCAATCCTTGCTTACTTTTGGTGTCTTCAAATTCTCAGGAAAGCCTCTCTCGTTCTCTGTTTCAGAGTTTCCAAGCTGCAGAGAGCTTACCCTCAACCCTTTCCCAATATCATCTGAGGGTCAACTCTCTTTCTTCCAGCTTTGTTAATTAGCCCTCGTGTCCAGCAAAGAGCAATTGCACTCATAACCCAGTGTCCCCAAACCACCCTTGGGGTTCTTACTGGTGTGCCTCTTCTTCTCCAGCTCAGAAACAGAAAATGGAGCAAGATTATTTGAGCTTCCTCCCTCCCTCCCTCCCTCAGACCTGGCCCATCCCTTCCACGTAAACAGCTACCCCACCCATGCATTCCTCCATGGGAACAGTTGCCTAGCAACCATATTACACTCTCTCCTCTCCCTAAATCGATGTAGCTGCTTTAGAGACCCAATGATTCAGATGACCCAGAGCTCTTTGGGTTTTTTGTTTATTCGTTTTGTTTTAGGCAGGGTCTCACTATGTAGCCCTGGATGGCCTAGAAATCACTATGTAAATCAGACTGTATTCAAACTCACAGAGATCCACCTGCCTCTGCCTCCCAAGTTCTGGGATTAAAAGCATGTTTATAATATAATTACTGATACATTAATATATAAATTAATGGAATTGGCCGGGCGGTGGTGGCGCACGCCTTTAATCCTAGCACTTGGGAGGCAGAGGCAGGTGGATCTTTGTGAGTTCGAGGCCAGCCTGGTCTACAGAGTGAGATCCAGGACAGACACCAAAACTACAAGGAGAAACTCTGTCTCAAAAAACCAAAAAATAAAAAATAAAATAAAATAAAATAAATTAATGGAATTGACTTGCTATTCCTATATATACATATACTATACATTGATTCTGTCCACCCCACTGCCTCTAGTCACAGTGTGTGTGCGTGTGTGTGTGTGTGTGTGTGTGTGTGTGTGTTTACATGTGGTACCCTTGGAGGCCAGAGGCATTGGGTCATCTAGCACTGCTTGACATAGATTCTGGGAACAGAACTCAGGTCCTCTGAAAGAGTAAGCACTATGTGCTTTTAACTGCTGAGGCATCTCTCCAGCTCCTATTTGGTTAATTTTTGAGGCAGAGGTTCATTATATATTTGAGGTGGATCGGGAACTCACTATGTAAGCGCTGGCCTCAGCCTCCCAAGTGCTGGAATTACAGGAATGAGACACCGTGTCTGTCTTCACAATGGACTTTTTTACTCTTTTCTTTCTTTTACCCTCCCTCTTTCCCTCCCTCTCTGCTCTCTGTCCTTTCTTCCCTTTCACCTTTCATCTCTCTCTCTCTCTCTCTCTCTCTCTCTCTCTCTCTCTCTCTCTCTCTCCCTGTGCTGAGGATAGAAGAAGCCAGGCCCTTGCTCATCGCAGGCAAGCACAGTACCTTTGAGCTACATCACCCCAAGCCCTTGACTGTTTCTTAAGGAGCTAGAACTTGAGGGTTGGGATGTAGCTCAGTAGCAGAGCGCTTGCCTAATGTCACAGAGCACTGGTTTCTAGCCCAGTATGGCATGGTGCATGCCTATACTATTAAAACTTGCAGGAAGATTGGGCAGGCATGAGCTGCATGGAATCTTGTCTGAAAACAAAAACAAGGTAAAACATGCAACTGAAGAGAGAGCTCAGTGGTTAAGAGTACTTGCTGCTCTTCCAGAGGAATAAGTTAGGTTCCCAGCATGAGTGCCAGATAGCTCCCAACTGCTTGTAATTCCAGCTCCAGGGTATCTGATGCCCACTTCTGACCTCTTCATGCACACACACACACACACACACACACACACACACACACACTTGAAGATTAAAAAAATTAAGCATTCTTTAAAAAATAAATAAATAAAACTTCTCCCTACTTATTCAGAGCATTTGAAAAGCATTTGGGCCAATTAGAAAAGCTTCAAGATGTCCATAATGGGGCTTTTTTGCAGACATCTATTTCTTCAGTGCTAAAATCAGTCAGCTTGCCTCCTCTTGATAGCTATCCACTAGCCAAAGATACCCTGAAAACAAGAAAAAAGAGTCCTACCTGGGGCATGAACATGGGCTCTAACAGCCACGGGCAACATGCAGCCCTCAGGCTTGTAGCAGGTCACAGTTCAGCTAGTCAGTAGCTCAGCCATGCACACGCATTGCAAGCACCCCCGAGTCCATTCTCCTTCCAAGGCTGTGGCTCCTCGAGTCAATTCTGATTTCCACACTGCTCTTTGTGCCTGGAGATTAGCCTTGGCATTTTTACAAAGCGACGTTTTTAGAAAATGTCATTTCACATTTCTCTGTGGCTGGAAGAAAAGGGCTTATTTGGGAAAACACCATACGACCCACCAGGAGTGGAGGCTGGGTCTGCACTCAGCTGTGATAAGACACCCTGACTTAATGGCTTTCCCAAGCTCACAGAGGCCAGAAAAACAAGAGGAGCTGGACAAAGACAGTCGGCTGGATGGACAGGGCCAGACAGAAGAGGGTGGAGATCTGTCCCTGGAGCCAACTGCAACAGCACTTGTGACTGGTGCAGGGCTCCACTGTTGGGGTCTGTGACTTTGGGGTTTTCTCCTCTTTAACAGTATTCTACCATAGACTGGGTTTCTCAACCTGGGACTGTTTTGCTTTGGGTTTTATTGCTGTTGCTGGACAGTTCTATATATGTATATAACGCACTTAGTAGTTTTCACACACATACCCTTCCCGCTCTCATTCCCCCATCCAGAACCTTTCTTCTCAGCAAGAGCCCCACCTAGTTCCATGTCTTCATCTGTGTGTGTGGTTCATTGAGTTAATTAGGGCTGTGGTTGATGATTGATTGACTGATTGATTGATTGATTTAAAGTCATGGTGTGTGTGTGTGTGTGTGTGTGTGTGTGTGTGTGTGAGAGAGAGAGAGAGAGAGAGAGAGAGAGAGAGAGAGGGAGAGATCACTTGGAACTGGAGTTAGAGGCAGTTCTGATGTAGGTGCTGGGAATTGAACTCTGGTCTCCTGGAAGAGCAATACACTCTCTTAGCCACTGAACTGTCTGTCTTTTGTGCACCTTGGGCTTTGTTTTTGAGACAGAGTCTCGTGCAGCCCAGACTAGGCTTGAACACACGTGTAGCCAAGAATGACCTTGAACTTCTAATTCGCCCGCTTCCACCTCTGGAAGCGAGAGGACTGCAGACATGTTCCACCATACACAGTTTATTTGGTGCAGAGGACTGAACTCAAAGGTTCCTGTATGCTAGGCAAGCGCTCTGCCATCTGAGCTGCATCCTAACCCCCAACCCCAGGACTGTTGGCCTGTGGGATAGGACTCTTGTCCTTGGCTTGAGCCATGGGCTTTCGGACATTTACCATCCCATCGTCTTTACAGAAGATGCCAGCAGCACCCCAGCCAGTGGGGCAATTCAAAGTGTGTTTGTATTCTCAGTACTTGGGAAGTGGAGCCATGAGGATCAGAAGCTCGAGACCAAGCTCAGCTGTATACTGAGTGCTATATGAAATCCTGTCTCAAGCAAGTAAACAAACAGAAGAGTATCTCATGTAAGTGTCTTAGCAACCATTTAAACATAGTAAGTACATAAAATGTCTTTTCTTTCTTTTTTTTAGATTTTTATTTATTTTTATTCTTTGTGTTTTGCCTGCATGTAAATCTGTGTACCATGTATGTGCCATGCCTACGGAGGCCATAAGAGGGCATCAAATCTCCTGGAACTGGATCGATGGGTGGTTGTGAGCTAACACATGGGTGCTGGGAACAAGACCCAGGTCTTCTGCAAGGGCAGCCAGTGTTCTTAACCTCTAAACCATCTCTCCAGCTTCACCTAGTATGGTTTCTAAAACACTAACCAAAAACAGCTTGGGGAGGAAAGGGTTTCAAGTTTCAAGATTTGGCTTTCAAGTTACAGTCCATCATCAGAGAAGCCAGGCCAGGAACTCAGGGCAGGCACATAAAGGCAGCAACTGAAGCAGAGGCCACGGAGGGATGCTGCTTACTGGCTTGCTTCCCATGGCTTGCTCAGTCTGCTTTCTCATACAGCCTAGGGGTGGCACTGCCCAGAGTAGGCTGGGCCCTCCCCCATCAATCATCAACCAAGAAAAAGCCCTAAAGGCATGCTCACATCTGAGGGAGGCACTTTCTAAATTGAGGTTTCTTTTTCTCCGATGACTCTAGCTTGTGTCAAGTTGACATGCACTTAACCAGGACATCTTGCTGTTAGATGTGCCACTGTCCCTTGGAGAGCCCACACTTGGTTATATCTTATTTTCCATGACTCTTTGAGCACATGCTCTCAGGTGTGTCTTGTCTGTCCTTCTGAGTCCCCTTCTCTTCTAACGCCCACACTTGAACCTATATTAAAATATCTTTAATAACATCTCCAACCAGCTTCATAAACTGGCCAGTCCTGAGATTCTTTTCTGTGTTGAGTGAGAAATCCTGGTTTTGCCTAACTGGGGATCTCTAAAAGCCTGGGAGAACTTCTGCCAGTATCTGAGAGTAACAATGGGGGACTGTGTCTCCTGTGCCCCAGCTGACAATTGCACAGGTCGTGGACCTGCATTATTTCCTTATAGCTGCCTCAGTAACTACCCGCAAACAGGTTCACCCAAGCTAATTGCAGTTGGTGATGGTGGCTCACACCTCGGTACTCAGGAAGCTGAGGTGGGAGAACCAAAAGTTAGAGGCTAGCCTGAACTACATAGAGAGATCATGTCTCAGAACAGAATTTAAGAAACCAAAACGTGGGCTGGAGAGATGGCTCAGCGGTTAAGAGCACTGGCTGTTCTTCCAGAGGTCCTGAGTTCAATTCCCAGCAACCACATGGTGGCTCACAACCATCCGTAATGAGATCTGGTGCCCTCTTCTGGCCTGCAGGCATACATGCAGGCAGAGTACTGTATACATAATAAATAAATTTAAAAAAAAAAATAAAATAAAAAAAAAAAAAAAAAAATTAAAAAAAAAAAAAAAAAAAAAAAAAAAAAAAAAAAAAAAGAAACCAAAACGTCTGCGGGTATAGCTCAGAACAGAACTCATCCTGCCTGGCATGTGCAAGGTCTGTGTCCAGTCCTCAGGACCACACACATAACAAACCAAAAAGGTTTAATCCAGAGCAGAGTAGAGCGTCAGACATCATGACGCATGCCTGTAATCACAACACTCTGGAGGCTGAGGTGAGGCAGGAAAGTTCAAGACTGAGGCTAGCCTGAGCTACAAAACATAAGAACTTGTCTACACACACACACACACACACACACACACACACACACACACACACACTCACACAGAGAGACAGAGACAGAGACAGACACACACAGAGAGACACACTGAGAGAGATGCTCTCACAGCTTGTCTTTCCAGGATCTTCTGCTCTATGTTGCAGTCATTCAGATGTCTCTCAGCCTCTCTTCTATGACAATTGTCATTGGAGTGAGGCAATCCCCCTTCCCTCTTCAACCAAGGATGGCCTCATCTCTAGATTCTTAAGGCTAATTATAGCTGCAAAGTCTCTTTCTAAACAAAGTCACCATGACAGGAGAGTCTGGCTCTCTCCTAGCCATAACCTTTGAAGCCCATAATTCAGTCCCCTACCAGCAGCATCTATGTACCAGTCCCCACTTCCCTCGTCTCCACCCTCAATCTCCCCCACGATTTTCTGAGGGCAATCACCTCTTACCGCTGAGTGTGCTGTGGCACAACTTCCTTGAAATTGTGCGGGGCTGCGGAGATAAGATAGCAAGCATGAGGACCCGAGTTCAAACCCCAGAGTCCACTTTTAAAAAGCCAGGTGTGGTGGCATGTGTCAGGAACCCCAGCCTTACTTCCAGTGGGCAGCTAATGTGACGCCCTCACTCCTGCCTTGTAGTGGCTCTTCCTTCTGCTCGTTCATCACACCAGCCATCTCAATCTTGTGCTGGCCTACTTCTCTCTTGGGGTGGCTGTCTCGCTCCTGTGAGTGGCTGGGGTCCTCCTCCCAGCCGCACCCCCAGGCTCCATCCCCTTGAATGACGACTTCTCCCCACAGCTGACACCTGAGTGGTGAGGGTGACAAACTGCCATCCTAGAAATAGACAGTGACACAGCAGATGGCGGATTGAGATTAATCTCTCAAGCCTGGCCAGGCCCCTGGCCAAGGAACAGGCCGGGCCCAGACCTCTCGAGGGACCTTTCTCCAGCTCTGGCCTCCCGAGAGCTTCTCAAGGCGATTGGCCACAGGCTTTCCTAAGCACTTCTGTTGGTAAAGATAGGTTTCTGCTTTCCTAATTCCGCTTATTAGGCAAAGCCTGCAGACACCCTGAGACACCAGCAATAGACGAACAGAAGGGAGATGCAAGCACTCATAAATACAGGTTGCACCATGGTTTAGACCCTTCTCAGTCCTCTTCCAGGTGTAAACATTCTCAAATCTGTCTGGTAGAAATATCTCCAGCACCACGTTTGGTGACCGTTTTGGGAACATCTTTCCATTCACCAAATACCATGCTTAGATGTTTGTCTCACTGTCTCCCAGGCTGGCATCAAAGTCCTGGCATCAAGAGATCCTCCCACTTCAGCCTCTCGAATCTTGGGACTATAGAATAAAATACACGTTGGAAGCTACAGAGCTGGCTGAATGGTTAAATGAGCTTGCTCTGCAAGCGTGACGAGCCAAGTTCCAATCTCCAGAGTCTATATTTTTTTTTCAGAAGGTAGGTGAGGCTGTTTATGAACTTGTAATCCCAGCACCAACATTTTTTTTTAAGGCAGGCATGGCCACATGCACCCTGGTAAAACCAGTGCCATAGGAGACAGAGACGAGTGGCTAGGGCTTGCTGGCTGCCAGGCCAGCCCTAGGTTCTGTGAGAGACCCTGTCTAAAGGAAATAGGTAGAGCATGACGTCAGATGCACTCTGGCCTCTGAATGTATGTTTTAGCAAGGGTGCATTCACTGCGAGCATATAACACACACACACACACACACACACACACACACACACACGGATCACACTAAAAGACACACAAAAATACACATTTAATGGCTGCAGAGAATTTTATGGTAGAGGAGTCATGATCCTCTTACTCTTTTCCCAGATGCTTCCAGGATTGTTTTTTCTCCTATTTTTTTTTTTTTTCGAGACAGGATTTCTCTGTGTAGCTTTGCGCCTTTCCTGGAACTCACTTTGTAGCCCAGACTGGCCTCGAACTCACGGAGATCCACCTGCCCCCCCCCCCCCCCGACTCCTCAGTGCTGGGATTAAAGGTGTGTGCCACCACCGCCCGGCTAAAATTTTTATTACATTTTATTTTCTGTATTTCGGGCGGAGGGTGTGTGAAACAATACACCTGTGGAGGTCAGAGGACAATAAGCAGGGGTCAGTTCTCTCCTTCCACCATGGAGGTCCCACAAACTCAGGTCACCAGGCACGGCAGCAATTATCCTTACCAGCTGAGCCATCTCTTCAGCTCTGGCTAGTCACATATTCATCGTCATCAACCTGACAGACTGTAGAAAAGAATGTCACCAATAGAGTTTGTATCACTCTGGTCACCAGTTGAGCGGCATACCGTATTGTGCAATCAGGAGCCGAGACCTATGACCTCGCTCTTGTCAGTCTTCAGGAAGTGTCAGAGGCCTTAGTGACAAGGTAGACTTTGGGGAAGGGGTTTGGTAGAGCCAGTCCATCCCACTCACCCCTCACCTGCAGCTACAACTCTCGGCTGTCCTCCCACACCTTGGAGGAAGGGAGGAAGCTTGCTCTCCCACAAAGCTATCCTACAAATTTACCTCTTCTGCTTGCCTCTCACTGGGCTAAAGGGGGTACACTCTGTGCCGGTAAAACCCCTTCTCTGCCTTCCTCACAGAACTTTTAAGTCAAAAAACAAAACAAAACAACGATGACAACGACGACGAAGAAGAAGAAGAGGAAGAAGAAGAAAACACTCGGGAAATTGCAGTTTGGGACCTTTCACATCCACAGCCAGGCTTTCAGCAGCTCTGTCTCCTCATGCAGCACACAGTGGAAGGATAGATGTGTGAGAAGACACCTTCTATGCCTGAACTTCCCTCCTTCCCCAGCTGCCCCTTATATGATAGATGAAGGGTCTCGGGAAATCAGACAACTTGCTTAAAACCACTGTGATGGCTAATCTTGAGGGCAGGCACTACAACTGAAGAATTGCCTCTATCAGATCGGTCACGTGTGGGCATCTGTGTAGGGGCACTTTCTTGATTGTTAATTGATGTGAGAGCACTCAGCCTACTGTGCTCAGTACTGTCCCTAGGCTGGTGGGCCTGGAAACAAGCCAGTAAGTAGTGGTCCTCCATGGTTCCTGTACCAGGTCCTGTTCTACTTGGGTTAGTACTCTGAATGCCTTCACCATAGTTCCAACTCTTCCTGCCCTCTGCCTTTGACCTGTAAGATGCAACCATCCCTTCCTCCCCAAGGTGGTTTCATGGTGTTTATCATGAAAGAAAGCTAAATAGGACAGTCACCTAGACTCTGGCCTGGACCCCAAGTCTCCCGACACCCTGTTTAGCGTCTTTCCAGGCACCTCTTCTCTGCCACCCTGGACGTCTGGAGAAGGTGTGTGTGCTGTGGCCTCAGCTGGAGCTATTGCATGCCACAGAGGAATGCTGCATAAGGAGGTGTGCAAGGAGCCCTGTGAGGCTTGCTCCTGCTCTGGGGTGCCGAGGAACATGGGCTCTAATTTCCTATAGTGCTAACTTTTGTTTTCTATTGCCACTTTCATTAAATATCCACCATCACACAGGGGAAACGTTCCCAATCATCCTCCCTGTCTCGGCCAGCAGACACTCCGTCTGATTAAATAATAAGCTGATTTCATGGAGAGAAGGATGTATGCGCAGCATCGGGTCAAGGGCTCATCCTGGAGCGTCCTGGCACCATGCAGCCAGAGCTCCTATACCTCTCAAACAGGAATTGTCCCCATTACATGCCCACTCTGTGACAGCCCCTGGTCACCCTCATGCCTCTTCCTCTTCGGTAAATTTCATCACCCGTCCCCCCACAAATGTGGCTAACTGCACGGGACTTGTCTTAGTTAGGGCTGCTGTTGCTGTGACGAAACACTATAACCAAAAGCAACTTGGGGAGGAAAGGGGTTTATTTTATTCGTGGTTCCATACAAGAGTTCATCTTCAAAAGCACTGTGGTCAGGAACTCAAGCAGGGCAGGAAACTGGAAGCAGGAGCCACTGCAGAAGCCATGGAGGAGTTCTGCTTACAGGCTTGCTCCCCATGGCTCGCTCAGCCTGCTTTCTTATAGCACCCAGGACCACCAGCCCAGGGATGGCCCCACCCACAATGGGCTGGGCCCCCCCCCCATTGATTCATTAATAAGAAAATGTCTTATAGCCTATACCTTGATCTTATGGAGGCATTTTCTCAATCAATATTCCCTCCTTTCAGATGACTATAACTTGTGTGTCAAGTTGATATAATACTAGCCAGCACAGGATTTATGGTTTTGTGCCTAACATTTCCTTTTCTGTGTGGGTGTTTGTTTTGGTTTTTTGAGACGGGTCTCACTACGTAGCCCTGGCTGTCCTGGCACTCATTATGTAGAACAGGCTGGCCTTGATCTCATAGAGTTACATTCATCTCTGTCTCCTGGGTGCTGGGATTAAAGTTGTGCACCATAATGCCATCTAAAAAAAATTTTTTTTAACATAGAACTTTAATCGTAAAAGGATTCTCGTTGCTTATTTTTTATTTTACGTGTATGAGTTTTTGCCTACATGTATGCAAGTGCATCATGAGTGTGCAATGCACTTGGGGGCCAGAAGAAGGCACTGCATCCACTGGAACTGCATATGGTTGTGAGCTGGGAACTAGACTCAGGTCCTCTGCAAGAGCAGCCGGTGCTCTTCGCCGCTGAGCCATCTCTCAAGCTTCTGGGGAGTTTTGCTTGTTTGTTTTGTTTTATTTTTGTTGTTTGTTTGCTTTGGGGGGGTTGTCTTTAATTTTTATTATCATCATGTAATATGTATCTGCTCCCCCACTCCTCTCTGATAACTGAAGCTTGTTACTTTTATAATCAGGAAAAGAAAACTGCTTTTATTTTATTTTTAGAAAAAAAAAAAAGAGAGTCACCTTGGAGCTGTCTAAGAGAAAGTACTGTGTGACTTTCAGGCAAGCTTTAGCTTTTTTTTTTTTCATCTAGATGACAGTAATCTCCATTCATTTGCCCAAGGCAAGCCCGTTTGACATCAGAAAATTGAGGCAGTTTCTGGGGCTCAGGATGGACTCCCTCCCCCACTGGCCCTGAGTTGAGCCAGGTAGCAAATTGGGTTAAGTGATATGGTCCAGGGGCTGAATAAGCACCCTGTCTGCCATGGCACCCTCTCATAGAAGGACTCGCCCACAGAGGTACCCACTGGGGTTCCCAGCCCTGGAGATCCAGGACACTCCAGGCAGATCTGCTGGGTCTTCTCTAAGAGACTTTCCTGGTGGAGACCAGGGTTAGGCAGAGCCAAGGCACTTCTGCGTAGTTCTGCCATATCGATCCTCCTGCCTGCCCTCACCTTACATCTCCAAGTGTCAAGGTCAATGGACTCAAGCATCTCCTTCCTGGTACTGGGGGCTGTGACCACTGAGAACATATGACATGACCACGGCTAGAAAGGGAAGGCACAAGAAGAGGCCTGGCCAAATCAGCCTCCGTGATGAGACCCCTTGGCACCTTTCCCAATGTCTGCTCTCTCAGGCCTCGTGGAGACTGTACCACCTGCTCCCTGCCCCTCCAAAGCCAGGCATACAGTCCTACGTCTGCCAGCTTCTATCTCTCAATCCCAGCGACCATCTCCCACCATGGCTCCAGGACCAAGGCTAGGGACCGCATAGGAACAGGCTTCCTGTGATGGCATCCAGGCTGCTGGGCACATGTGCACACAGTGCGTGCACACCCTTATGAAAAGATTTGCACAGCCAGGTATAGTGGTATCCAAAGAGGCAGAGACAAATGGATCTCTGTGAGTTCAAGGCATGCCTGGTCCACATAACAAGTTCCAAGCTAGCCAGAGTTACATTATGAGACCTTGTCACAAAACCAAATAAATAGAAATAAATAAAAAGAAAAGAAAGGAAGGAAAAGAAAACATATGAATGCACTTTTTTTAACCCACAGATTTTTATTTGAAGATAGCCTTCCAGGCCTGATGCCTATATTCTTGATTGCAGAAAAAAATTCTTAGGCCTAGAGACAGTAGGCAATTTAGGCAGCATCACTATGCTGAATAGTTTTTATGTCAACTTGACACAAGCTAAAGTCATCTGAGAGGAGGGAACCTCAATTGAGAAAATGCCTCCATAAGATCAGGCTGTAGACAAGCCTATAGGGCATGTTCTTACTTAGTGACTGACGTGGGAGGCCCAGCTCACTGTGGGTGGTGCCATCCCTGGGCTGGTGGTCCTGGGTTCTATAAGAAAGCAGGCTGAGCAAGCCATGGGGAACAAGCCAGTGAGCAGCACTCTCCACAGGCTCTGCATTGGCTTCTGCCTCCAGGTTCCTGCCTTGACTTCCTTTGAAGATGAACAGTGATGTGGAAATGTAAGCGAAATCTTGCCTCCCCAAGTTGCTTTTGGTCATGATGTTTCATCACTGCAGTAGTAACCTAACTAAGACCATCACTCAGCTGCAAAGTACAGAGCCAGGGAGCCAAGGATTCCCCAGAAGGAGTTGTCAGGTTTCTGTGCTCAGGAAAGCCCCAGATGGGACTCATACAGCACCGATCGTGGGCTTCTTCCCTGGTGCTTGTTCAAGACCTAGGGACCTAGGGATCCACAGAAGGCTCCTGGGTGCTCTCAGATTATGCTGTCCACCTGCCAGGCCTATATGAAGGAAGCTCTGGTAAAGTGAAGCTGTAAAGAGCACAGCATCTTTAATAAAGTGTCATCACCAGATTCTTCCTGGTCTCCTGACACCCCCCCACCTCCATCTCTCTCTACCCAAAGTCTCTCTGGCTTCTGGGTCTGGGGTACTTTCTATTTAAAGAGATATATCAGCTCTGTGCCCTGGCCACCCACTGTTCCTCACTATCTGGGAGTCCAGAATCTCATGGTGAACCACCAGAGCAGGTACAGAACCTAGGACTGGAAGGAAGAAGGAGCCTGATATCACCCAGGAACTGAGGACTGAGGGGGAAGGACAGTGTCCCTTCCCATGGCTTTCAGAAGAATGGAGCATGGGGTGGGACACCCCAGAGTTCCAGGTTGTCTCAGCCACTAACTGTTCAGCCCCATGCCAGCCACTCCACATGGTACGGCTTTTGTTTCTTGGTGGGAAATTTGTTGGAGAAGGTGTCCACCAGGCAGAGACATTAAGTGAAAAGAGACGTAGAAATGACAAAGAAGTTTATAACTATAGACAGCATGGTAGGGATGCCAGAGAGCTGGGAATGGAAATGAACGCTGGCATCCTAGAACTCGGGGGACTGAGGCAGGAGAATCACGAGTTCCAGGCCAGCCTAGGCTGCTCAGCAAGACCCTATTGCAAAAACAAACAAATCAAACATGGGAAATGGCAAGGTGGCTCTGTGGGTAAAGGCGCTTGTCACCAAGCTTGATAACCTAAGTTCTACTCTTGTGATCCACATAGTGGAAAGAGAGAACAGACTCTGAAAAGCTGTCCATTGACCTCCACATTTACACTTATACATACATGTCACCACATATATGCCATATCCATATATCATATATATATATATGATATAATACATCAAATTAAATGAAAACAAAAATATAGGATGCCCAATTAGGCCTGGATTTCATATAAAAGGCAAACAACATTTCATATAAATACTAAATTGCCGTATTACATTAAATAGGTATGGCATATTTGTTCCTCATGTCTTTAAGAATAACATACTTATATTAAGAAGCAATTTATCATTTATCTGAAATTCAACACTAATTCAGCACCCTAGAATGTCTGCTTGGCCTTTTTTTCACTAGTTTGTTTTGCTTTCTGTTACCTGGCCACTGGAGGTGCTGGCATCCCTCTCCCTCTCCCTCCAGCAGAGCAGTTTCTTCTCTGGCCTCAGGCCCAATGGAAGAGCCTGTCCTGCCCCTCCCTGCCCCCTCCTCTCCTGGGAATTAGCTTTGGGGCTGAATACTCCCCATCCCTGTGTGGTCACAGGGGAGGCTCACCTGGCAGAGAGCATGTTTGCTACTGGCTGAGGCAGTCAAGGTCACAAGGAGAAAGCTCTGTTCTGGCCTGACGAGGAGGGTGCACAGACACAGAGAGCAACCCCAGAGGCAGCTGCACAGGCCTGGGGGAGAGGCAGAGCTTGTTCTTAGAAAGCCTCGAGCTTGTACCCCGTGCAGCCTGATTTTCATTGGCAGAAAGTTGGTGGTCAGTATGGCTAGGGAGGTGGGAGCCAGGAGGAAGCGTCTTCAGTCAAAGCCACACTTTGTATGAGTGTGGCTTCTCTGCACATGTGCCTTCTCCACAGTGGGGGCAGTCTGGACAACGCCACCACTTAAAAAGTCATGCAGTTCCTATTGCTACTGTTCTAAATCTCCCAGGAACCTCACCTCGAGGGTACTGTATCATCATTTACAGATGAGGTAAGTGTGTTACAGAAAAGCCACGCAGGACTGGAGATGTCACTCAGTAGTAGAGCATTTGACACTGCAAACACACACACACACACACACACACACACACACACACACACACACACACACACACACATTCAGTGCCCCAGCTGGGCTTTAGATATTTGGCCTTGGCCTTCATGAAAGACATATACTGGGAAGGAGTGGGGGAGGGGGACAGAGGGAGGCTACATAATGTATACTACGGAGGAATAAACCCTAGCATTCTACGGCATAGGCAGGCTATATTATTTAATTATTTATTATTGTGTGTGTGTGTGTGTGTGTGTGTGTGTGTGTGTGTGGTGTGCATGTATAACCAGGTACAGATGCACATGTGAAATGTGCATATGGATGGAGGACAGAGGTCACGTGTCTTCCTCAGTTGCTCTTCACCTTATTTTTAAGTGTCCTTTTAAAATGTGTTTTTATTTTTAATTATGTCTATGCATGTCTGCTGTAGGGATGCTGTGTGTGCCACAGGAGTGCAGTCCCCTGGGAAGCAAGAAGACCTTGTTGGATCCCCTGGAGGTGGGAATTACATCCTGGGTTCTGGGAACTGAACTCTGATCCTCTGGAAGAGCAGTAAGATCTCTTAACCATTGAGCCATCTCTCTGGCCTCCCTCCACCATTATTTTTAAAGAGAGTGCCTCTCACTGAGCCTGGAGGTCCCTGATACAGCTAGATTGGCTGGCCAATGAGCTCTGGGATCCATTTGTCTTCACCCATCCCACCCTAGCCCTGGGATTACAGATACACACTATCATGTCTGACTTTTACATGTGTGCCTCATGCTTGTGTGGCAGCCCTTTATAAACGGAGCCATCTCTAGTCCCCATATCAACATATTTATATTGTATTAAGGCCAGAAGGAGCTTGCAAGAGGCCAGACCAAAGAAATGACCAATGGTTAATGGGATAGAAATGGAAAATTTCTCTTATTTGATAGCTATACATCACATACATGTATTAAATTATCACATTATGTGCCCCAATAATATACACAATTACCATGTGCCAAGTAAAGTTTGAGGAACTGTCAAGTATGATACAGGAGGGTATGGAAATTAACCCCTCTTGAGTATCCACGGCACACTGGGCATCACTGTGCCCTTCATCAAGCACATGGCTTTTAAGCCTCCCAGCAGGCAGGAGGACAATGTCCATATTTGGAATTCAAAAGCAGGGAAACTGAGGCTTGGGGAGGTCAGGGGCTCATCTCAAATCGTAAGACTGAATCCAGATCAGGACTTGTGTCTTACACTCAGTTCTCAGCCTGAACCAGTTCCTTCACCCTCCCAGCTTCTGGTTCACTTTGGGGACACTGTTCTGGCCACACTCTGTAGGCAGCTGCCCTTGGCTCTGTGCCCCAGGAGGTGTCGTCCAGCTGTCCCTCCTCTCCTGGCTGGATGAGACTAGTCTCCCTCTCTGCCCTCCCTCTCCCCAGGATCCTTACACTGTCTTCTGTTCAGTGCCTGTCCATTCTCTTCCAGCCCCATGTGTCCACCTGCTGTCCATTTTCTCCCATGGATGATGGATGTTGGAAGAGTAACAGCTCCCCTTGCTTTAGGGTTACACCCTCATTACTGTGTTTTGATTTTGACAACACATGAAGAAGGGAACCCTCAAAAACCTTAAGTGACCTACTCAGAGTCCCCGGGACCTTAAAGCAAAACTCAAACCCCGGACTTCAGACTCTGTGGAGGTCTCAGAGGTCAACCCAAGCAGTCAAGAGACAATGATGCCAAGGCACAAGAACATTCAAAGTCCACTCAAGGTCCCAGCTACCCAAGGCAACACTGAAAACAGAACCCAACCTCCTGCCCCCAACTGGAAGACAATGGGAGCCCCCTGGTAGACACACAAGTGGGTAATTGACAAGCAGTCCACTAAGATGGGGCAATCAGAGACAAGGTGACCCTCTCCCCAGTGAGGGCTTTGACAGGACGTTCCTGTCATTCAGAATATCCTGGCAGATCTAGGGAGCCAGGCAGGAGAAGGCATCATTCAAACCTGGGGGAGTCTGCAGCTCACAGGCCAGATCTTTTAAGAACTGTTCACAAATAGAGCTATTAGGGAGAGAAAGTGTCCACTTGTCACACGAGCGACAGCAGGGCTCAGGGTGTGTGCCTGTGACCCTGTGGGTCATATGAACAAGTAAACACAGGAATTCCAAGAAACACCAAGAAACAGTGTTCCTGAGTTGTCAATGGGAAGAATAAAGGTAAGTTCACAGCTATGCCACCCTTTATAACGTGTGCTATACAGGACTGCAACCAACTTCACCAAAGCTTTAGAGGCTCTCAGGAGGTCAATTTGGGCCAATGCTCACAGGCTCATGAGTAGAAAGGTGAACTCTACCCAAGGTAAGGATATTACCTGTCCTGGCATGCACCCCAATGAATGCCGGGCTCCCTGACTTCCCAGCTCTGCCTTTACTTCTTTTGTGCTGTGTTCCCAGAGCCCTTGTGTTCCCATCAGCCATTTGGGTGTGTGGGGGCCATCAGGAGGGGCAGCAGGAAAGCAGGGGAGGTGCCCACCCGAAAGGTTTCTATCCCACATTTGCACATCTAGGCTGCCTTTGTCTTCACCAGGGATTCTCTTCACCGGAGGTGGGCTGAAGAGTCAAGGGGATCTGAGAACAGCTGGACCAGTTTGGAATCTGTGGCAGCTAGACTACATTCAGGACTGGCCAGCTCCTCTCCATCTCTGGGTTCTGGGAAAGGTATGGTGTCCCACACAGCACTGGGTTTTCCCACTAGAAGGGACCAGTACATTCCTCACACCCACCTGTCCTAGGGCCCAAAAGCTCCCAAAGTGGATGTGGACCACAGTGATGGAGAAAAGGCGGGTCCTAAATCCGGGTAGGAGGTGAAGAAAAAAGGGAGAAACTTGGGAGAGTTCCGGATGTGATCTTTGGCATTTTCTTTGCCAACATATCCGGGAGACTTTCAGGCAGCTGATCTTGTGTAGTTACATCCACAGGGATTCTCATTCAGGGGGCTTGCTTCTGAGTCCCCAAAGCGAGGCCCCAACATCCAGACTGGACTGGACTCTCCCAGCTCCTTCCCTACACCACCCAGCCCTGGCTTTCAGCCACCCTCTGGCTCACCTTTGGGCAGTTTGGATGCGTTCTCTTGAATCCATGAGAAGAGGTGGGCGAAGTCACAGTCGCATAGCCAGGGGTTCCCATCCAGGCGCACAGTGCGCAGCGCGGGCAGCGCATCCAAAGCTGCCACGTTGAGGCTGCGCAGGTTGTTGTCGTTGAGTTCCAGCACCTGCAGCGACTCCAGGCTCTCAAAGGCGGCTTCGTGCACACCGGCCAGGTGGTTGTTGGCCAGACTCAGCTTGACCAGCCTCCCCGCCGAGCGGAAGGCGCCGGCGCCCAGCTGGGTGAGGTTGTTGTAGCTCAGGTCCAGGAAGGCCAGCTTGGCGGAGCCGCTGAACGTGCCCTCCTCCAGCGAGCGCAGCGAGTTATTCCTGAAATCCAGATAGACCAGGTCTCCGTGGAAGATGAAGAAGTCCTCGGGGATCTGCTGGATTCGGTTGCCGGCCACTAGCAGCTTGCGCACGTCCAGGGGGAAGGGATCGGGCACGCTGGGCAGCCCGCGATCACGGCAGTCCACGGTGTGGGGATCGGTGCAGGCACAGCCCGCGGGGCACGCGCGTCCCGGCCCGAGCAGCATCAAGAGGCTACCGAGCCCCAGCGCCGCAGCGGCACCGGTGGGGCGGCGGGAGACAGCGCAGAGACTCATGGCCCCGGGGACTCTGGCGGACACGGCTCTTGGGGCGAAGCAGGCGCAGCGGGGGCCTGGCTGCGGGGCGCCGGGAGCCCTAGGGCAGCGGCGCGGGGCGGGGAGACTGCTCCCGGGCGCGCGGGAGCGATGAGAGTGTGGCGGGGACAGAGCGACCTGGGGTGTCCGGGCAGCGGGGAGGGAGGAGGCAAAGGAGAGGCGCTGGGCGCCGAATTCACCCGCACAGGACACCGACCCTCTGGAACATTCCAAGGCATAGGAGGGGATCGCGGAGGGAGTCTAGCGAGACCCCACTCGGGCGGGGAAGTGGGACCTGTCGCACGGACCTGGCCAGCGGCGCGCAAGACTAAGTTCGGTGACCGATCCCTGGAGCGATTTTCATAGGGCGTGTCTGGGGCATGCGCCCGCAGCGCCACCCTCGTCTCTGCCAAAGGGGCCCCAGATCACTCTGTCTCCAAGTCCTGGACAATGCCCGCAGGCTGTCAAGTCCCCGTCTGGGGCTGCGAAACTGAGTACGGGCTAGGCTCCAGGATGACTGGGCTTCCCTCCGACCACCCTCCTTCCTCCCACCTGCTTTTGTTCCACCTTCTCCTGGAGGAGGGTGTGAGCCTGGCGGGGGGCTGCCAGAGTCCTGCTGTGACTGGAAAGATGGCCCCGGCCAGTCAGCGTTTTCCATGCTGGTCCTGAGCTTGGGGACGGAACTGATTATCCTCCCAGCATGGAACTACTGTGGCTCTGAGCAAGGCCCAAGCAAGAGGCACAGGGGCAGTTTGGAAGGGAATTGGCTGACCTGAGACCAGAGCCTCTTAAACCCCTTGAACTCCTGGGGAACTATCTGTGAAATGGGGAGGGTAGCTGATATCTCATCACTCACTGTGAGGACTGAGGAAGGCCAGAAGCAGAGTTTGGGAGTTACCAACTCCTTCCATTCCCCTTCAGCCCTTCATTTTGATGCCCGAGGAAAGTGATCTGGTCGGAGAGATGCCAAGGTTTAGAGCTCCACAGAGGTGAGGCTGGCCTTAGACAGTGGCAGAATTCCTTCCCTGTCATTCCTCAAGCCAACCTCCTGTTCTCCCCACCCCAGCTTTGACTCTTTTCCTTGGGAAAGCCCCCACAGAGCCACAAGGAGATTGCCCTGCAGGTGGCTATTTTAATCCCAGTACCCTGAAGCTGAAAAGCTCAGCCCCTGGTCCAAAATAACTCAGGGAACAGGTGTCAACTACAGTCCCCCCCCCCCCATGGCCCCTGCCCCAGCCTCTGGCTCTGCTGGGGATTGGTGGAGCCAGCTATTCCAAGTCCCAGAGCTAAGTCTGGATATTTTTTTCCCAGTTTGAAGGGAGTTGGATGACCTCTTTTTCCAGTTTGGAAGCCAGTTGGTACCTCTGAGCCAGGGATCAGGCAATCGAGCCTTTGGGATGGAGCCAGGGGGCCCAAGAGGATAATAGCACTTGTGTGAGTTCTAAGAGGGGCCCCCTCTGTAGCTTCTGCCCTGCACACACCCATGCCACCAAGCCAGACCTACAGTCCCCTGCCTTGTATCCCCACTCTCTCCGGAGGCCCCAGAATATCCTTACAATCTCCAGTTTCAGGGGCTCTGCCCCTTAAAGAAGCAGTATGGGGTAGAAAAGATCTGGGTAGATGAAGGAGCCTTAGCCACACTAGTGGTGTGCTGTTGAAGATGAAAGCAGGTAGCCAGAATAAGCACATGCTACTACCCTGTAGTCCGCAAAAGCACCCTGAAGAAAGAAGCCTCAGGTTCTGTTCTGACTGTTCTCACCAGAGCTGAGCAATACCACAGGACCTGTTGGAGCTCTGGGCATTTTTGTCTCAGGACACCTGATTGATCAGGCTGCCATTTTGTCCTCCCTTGTATGTGTAGGGCTAAGTATGTACAGGTGTCTTTCTGCCAAGGGCCCTGACTAGCTGCAGCTCTGCACTGTGAGTCAGATCCCCATCCCTTCCCCTGGTGTCAGATCCTGGGCCTACTACTGACCACAGAATTATAGGTCAGGTTCCTTTGTCTTTCTGAAGCCTTCCTAGACGTTGTCTGTTAAAATTTAGCCTGGTGAGAGGTGGGCTTTTATCTAGAAAAAGGACACCAAGAGTAAACATGGCATTCACTCATGGGGAACTTTAATCAACAGAAACAGTCGCTTTCTACCTAATACATGCACAGTATTTAGCTCACAAAACAGGTCAGGCTTGATAGCAAAATAATGCCAGGGGTTTCCGGAAACAAAACAACTGAGAAATGCCCCTCCTTAGCTGTGACTCCCTTGTCCTGAAGTGAAGAGGAACTGCTTCCTCTATCCTTGCACAGACAGCATGAGGGCATGAGGGGAATTATTTGTGTGGAAACGTGACTTGGAAAATGTTGTAGGAGCCATGCATGGAAAAGTGGCCACAAATCTCCCTGTCGGGGACTCCTTGCCTTTTGCTTTGACTGCCTCCCAAAGTCCCTTGGATCCAGATCTAATCGTTGTTTTGGTTTGGTTTTTAAATTAATATCAACAGGACATGGCTGAGGCTCATGAGAATCAGGAGGCCCTCATGCTGTAGGACTCGTGTTCCTTGGGAAAATGAAAGCTTTGCCACCTCTGATATTTCTTCCCCTTGCAAGAAACACAAAACCATGACCTCAGCAAGGTCACTCTATGAGTCAGAGACAGGAGCTGGAAATAGAATGCAGGCGTTGTGGGTCCACACCTGTGCCACTCACCCACTCGGCTGCACCCACTTAGGACAAAGCCTCTCAGGGAGAGGACAAAGTGCAGGTAAAGAGGCCCGGAGAAGCTTCCAGAGCATCTGCCTGTCAGAAGTGCTCCTGTGTTTTTTCTCAAAACACAGGATTCCTATTCAAGACACTCTAGATGGGGTATAAAATACCCAACGTATCCTGATGGGTGTTTTTAAAAACCTAAGGTTCAGGTTGTAGAGATGGCTGAGTGGGTAGAGGTACTGAGTTCAATCCCTAGGACCTACATGGTGAAGGAGAGAGGCAATGCCTACAAGTTGTCCTCTGACCTCCACAGGTGCAAAGTGGCACATGTGTGCCCACACGCATACCCATACTCATACACATTGGCATATGAAAAGTCAGAAGAAGAGTTTGGATCCCCTGGAACTAGAGCTAAGGATGGTTGTAAGCCATCTTATGGGTGCTAGGAATCGAACCTAGGTCCTCCAGAAGAGCAGCCAGGGCTCTTAACTCCTGAGCCATCCCTCCGGCTCCAAATAAATGTAATTTTTTAAAAAATTGATGTGAGGTCCTATTCCGCCTTTCCCATCCTCCCTTTCACCACTTCAGAAGTTCCCGGAACTCCCTGTGCTTTCCAATCTTCATCCCGTCTGGCCCTTTTCCCATCCTTGTCAATTATCCAGGAGGTGGGGCCTCAGTGAGCTGTACACATGGAAGTCCCCTGGAAACCCCCTAAGTAGGGCCAGGGTCCTGAGAGCAAAAGCAATCCAGCAGACAGGCTTTCCTCTTGTTGCCACACTGACATCTAAATTAGCCAAAGTCCCGGGCCTTGACTCCTAAACAAGATGATGCCAATATGTCAAAGGCTACGTTGGAATCATAAAAAATGTGGCTGGTGTTTGGTGATGTCATTTGGATTAGTGGTGTGAATCACTTTTTGATCAGTGCCTGGCTGCCTGGGCAGGAGGCATGAGGACATCCCCTTGTCCCCCAGGGATGAGAACATACTCTAGCCCTTTTCCTAAAGCAGTTTGATGCAGAACATACTCTGTACTTTGAGTCTGTGTCCCCTACTAAAGGGCTAATCTCAACTCCCCACCCTTCTGCACCACCACCACCAGGGGGTGCTATGTGATGCGCACACAGGTTCAGGAGGGGAACAGAGGCAGGTGTTTCTTCTACACACACACTTCTTCCAGCTCTGGCTGGCTTGTGTACTAGGTGGGCAGCATTCCTCCACTTTGCTCAGTAGCTTGATTATTCTGTGAGCTTGTGAATAATAATTCTTGATTATTCACATTCTATTATGAATGTGAGCAAGTTAACGGGACTCAGGACATGGGGTCAGTCCATTGGCTTGGCCCAAGGAAATGTGTGTTCTTTGCTCATGGCCAGTGCCCCTAATGCCAACCAACCATTCATCAAACGTGTGGCCTTAGTTGGGGCTGGATAAGGATAGGGCTCCTGGCATCCTATCTGTCCCAGAGAAAAGCAAGAGTCCTGGGCATCATCATCCCACAGGCAAGACATATTCCAGTAAGCCTGGGTGTCACCCACCCCCACTCCCTCTCCACCTATCTTCATCTTCTATCCACTAGCAAGACCTGTTATCTCCTTGCCCAAAGCCATGCAGTGCTCTAACTGCCAGCTGACCTCTACTCCTGCCCAACTCCCAACTCATGCTTCCAACACTCAAGGAAGCCAAAGTGATCATGAATATATAAGTATTTATATCAGAATATGTCACCCCCTGCTCAGATGCCGCTGATAGGTTCCTGTGTGTGACTGGAAGATTTCTAAGACGATCTCAGGATCCCACCTCCAGGTGTTCCCTGAGCGAGGGTGGAGTCTGTGACTTGTAGCTGCAAGCCAAATTGAGGCAATGGTGAAAGATGGCACATCTGAGATTGGGTGGCAAAGGAGAGCTGCTTCCTTCCATGTTGCCAGCAAACTGTCACCTTCTTGGCTTGCACGGTTTGATGGAGCAAGCCGCCAACTTAGAGTGGCCCACATGGCAAGGATTGGAGAGTGACCTCAGAATAACAGCCCATGAGGAACTGAGCCCGGCCAACTCCACAAGAGCTTAAAGTCGAGCCTTCCCAGTTGAACTTGAGGCTGCCCCGGGGCCAACCCAAAGTAGTTTCTCACCCAGAGAAACTGAAATAAAACCATAATAAAGCTTTAGTTTTAAGCTATTAAATGGGAATGGCGGTGCAATTTGTCATACAGCAGTAGCTAACTAATACAATTGAGATAAAATCCCACCATGCCTAGCTCTATGTATCTTTTCCACAAGACTTGTGACCCTTCCTTTGCCTATGCTTCACCAACCTCTGGTCAGCTTGGTTTTCTGGATCTTTTTCTCTTTATTGATTTCTACTGCAAAGCCATTGCTCTGGTGTGTCCTCTGTATAGACACTACCACCACCCCCTCCAGCTTCTGGCTTTATTGGTGCCATTGTATGCTTTGGATTTTCTCAGTCTAAATATCATCTCCTCTGCAAGCCTGCCACGACTTCCCAGCTTCTCCATCACCCTACACTTCCCTTGTCTTCTTGTCAAAATGCTCATTATCACCAGACGAGACCTCACTTTCCTCTTTCTTTACTTGTTCACTCAATTGTCCCTCATTAAAATGGAAATGGGACGCTGCATTAGTCAGGGTTCTCTAGAGGAACAGAACCAATGGAATGAATGTGGTTCAAAGGGGATTTATCAGGTTGGCTTACATAACACAGTCCAGCTAGTCCAACAGTGGCTGGCTGCACACTGGAAGGGCTGAGAACTTGGTAGCTGATTGCTAACTTTGGTGGCTGGATGCCTTAGCAGTCCCTATCTGGTGCTGAAAGTCTGGAGGATTCCTGGAGAGCCACTGGTCTCAGTCCAGGTTAGAAGGCCAAAGAAGCCAGATTCTGATGGCCGAGGATGGGGGTGGCAGCAGCGGCAATTGTACAGACTCACTCACCAGCAAGAGGCAAAGTCAGGTGTCAAGCGTTGCTTTCTCCTGGGTCATTTTTATATCTGGGCCATTAGAAAGTGCTGCCCACTCTTGGGGAGGGGATCCTCTTTTCAGTTAACCCTTCTGGAAATGTCCTCAAGAACTGACCCAGATGGGAGCTTCTACATTGACTCCAAATCCCATCAAGCTGACAATCGCTATTAACCATGGATGTTTTGTTCCAGTTCTCAGTGTCCACCTCAGCATACAGTTGGTACTCAAGGAGTGTTTAAATAATTAACTAATTGTCACCATCACCTGCAAATGATGCTTTTCAACCAGGTTTCACAATTACTTCCATGGCACCCCACCCGGAGATAGATGCTCACTCGACCTTCCTGGTAGAACAAAGGCCTTGTCCCTCCAAAGACAGCCTTGACTCTGGTCCTATGAGAAGTCAGAGTGTATGCAGGGATCACAGAACACACCAGCTGTAGCCTTGCAGTACCCTGGGAATTTTGGGTCCCTCCAAACGTTTATAGTCCCTCTTTAGCCCATCACAGGCAGGCAGTACCCCATGGCTTTATCCTACCCTCCACAAGCCTTCATCAAACCCTTTTCCCAGCTTGTCTCTCACTGAAATCTACACTTACTTAAGGGAACTTGACTTTCCAAATTTACCCAGTCCCCTTTGGTTCTCCTTCTTGGGAGAATAAGTGTTGTGTTAGGTGTGGGATATAAAGATGGAGTTGGTACAACCTATCGTAAAGGGGTCCCAGGCTTCGGAAGGAGCTACAAGAACTAACAGAAATTTTGCTGGAGCTCAGGACTTTCACATTCATCTGCAAAACTCAAGTCCAGAGGCTGGAGAGATGGCTCAGCAGCTAAGAACATTGACCACTCTAGCACAGGACACGGGTTCAATTCCTAGAACCCACGTGGTGCTCACAATCACCTCTTAACTCTAGTTCCAGGAAATCTGATACCCATTTATGGCTTCCACAGACACTGAATACACAAGATGCATAGACACACATGCAGGCAAAATACCACACACATAAAATAAAATAAATCAAGTCCATACTCTCTTACCAAGTGTAACGAAATAGGAGTGGTAAGCTTGGGTGGAGTTGGAGCTCAAAGCCTCGGCCCTTGTACCACTTGGTCTGCATTCAAAGCCAGCATTTCTCTGCATGTGTGCTCCCTGTGTATAAATGGGCTTCCACCCATGCACACTTGTGTTGAGGCTCGAGGTTGAATTCAGGTATCTTCCTTTACCACTCTCCACCTCAGTGTTTTGAGACATGGTCTCCTACTGAAGGTGGAACTCACCATTTGGCTAGTTTAACTGGCCACCAGGACCCTGGGATCCTCCTCTCTCTCCGTGCTCCCTTCTATCCCCCAGTGCTGGGGTTACAGGGAGGCACTGCCATATCTGGTTTTTACATAGGTGATGTGAATACAAATTTGGGTACACATGTTTGCAGAGCAAGCCTTTTCTCTACTGAGCCACCTTCTCAATCCCCAAATTAGCGTTCCTAGGCTACTTCTGTTCTACAAACAAGGCCATGCCTCCAGATCTTCACAGATTCATCTGTAAAGAAGGGGCTCATGCTGGTCACTGGAGGGGTGTTCAGTGAAGAGGGGCATCATGAAGGTGGGAACATTGCCATCCATGCCCACACTTTCAGCAAACTCAATCTCTTGCCTGCTCAAGAGCCCAGAGCAAGGCGCCGAGCTGGGTTTCTAGGGGAAACAAAGATGTGGAGAGAGCCCCAGATCTCAGTGACTCAGTTTCCTTGAAGTGACAAAGCATAGGTTACAGCCAAGGACAAACAACATAGACTCACTGTTGGCCGTAACTGAGGAGCGGGCACCTAGGCCCATAAATGTCACCAGCGTTTGTAGGAGCCAGTGGTGCCAGGGAAAGGTACATCTTGACACCATTGACCGTATTTCCCAATCGGAACACACAGCCGTGTGCCTTCACGCTTCTGTGCCCTGGCACACGGCATCCCTTCTGCCAGTCCACCTGGCAGGCTCCTGCACATCTTTGGGACACAGTGCATTTCTGTGTGACTTTGACCTTCTCAGGTACAGCCAGCCCTTCCCTCCTCTCTATCTCCTGCAGTCTAGGCTGCCAGGCCTGCCCTGTGTGTGGTGTTTCTGGGTGATACGTTTGTCTCCTGTTGTGGGTGGTTACAGAGCTCTGAGATGAAAAGAGGTCCCTGTGAGCAAGGACAGCAAGAAACGATCTCTTTTTGTGTGAACAAAAACGACAGTGTCCTCTCTGTCCTTATGTCCTGGAACCCTGCAGAGAGCTGATCCCGGAGCCCATGCTCTCTGCCTCTTTGTCAGATGAATGAACTGGTGCATGCTTGTAGGGACAAATGAGCCTGCTGTCCAGAATGATAATTGGACAAAGTGCTTGAAGACTGAATTACTTTGGAAAGCTCATGTTGCCGAGACTGCTGCACGGCCTTGTGCTAACCTGTCTTCCTCACTGCCTCCCTTCACCTTCACCCTGTGTAAGACTGACCAGCTGGGGCTGAGGAAATATCTCAGTGGGTAAAGTGCCTGTCCACGCAAGTAGGAAGACCTGAGTTCAAATCCCGAGCACCCACTTAAAAGTCAGGCATGGCAGCATGTGCTTGTAACTCTAGTGCTGGAAGTGAAAAGACAGAGAGGTCCCTGGCGTTCCCTGGCCAGACAGCCTAGCCAATTGGTGAACTTCAGGTTCAGTGAGAGACCCTGCCTCAAAAAATAAGGTGGTAAAAAAACAGAGGAAGAGACATGATGCTGACCTCTGGCTTCCATCCATGCATGCATACACACAAGCACATACATACAAAGGCATGCACAAACATAAACCTGAGATGCACATTTACACGTAACAGCTAATAATAATTTTTTTCCTGTTCTTTCCTTTGTTGTTGTTGTTGTTGTTGGTGGTGGTGGTTTTTCGAAATAGGGTTTTCTTACAGCCCTGGCTATCCTGGAACTCACTCTATAGACCAAGCTGTATTCAAACTCACAGAGATCTGCCTGACTCTGCCTCCTGAGTGCTGGGATTAAAGGCCTGTACTATCACGTCTGGCTGAAAGTTTTAAATATGGATCTTGAGAGCTCGTTTGTAGGCTGTAGATGGGGGCATGGCTACCTGTATACCACCAAGCCACCTTCCTTTATTGAGAAGGGCTGTTCTCTTCCATGGAGCACTCAGCTTTGGTAGGGACGTGCATGGAGCACTCATGCTCAACTAGCCAACCAGATTGGCCAAGTCAACCCTGGTGATAAATAGGGTGACAAATGTCAAAACCAGATCACTCTCACATCCTGAAAGATTTTTTTAAATTTGTGTTATATATATTTATTTGACATGAACACATGTGTGTGTCAGTGTGTGGACATACTGGCATCAGAGTGGAAACGTGGAGGTCAGAAGAAAGTCTGTGGCAGTCAATCCTCTCCTTCTACCATGCAGGTCCCAAAGATTGAAACTCAGGTCATCAGGCACCTTAACCCGCTGATCCCTCTTGCTGGCACACGTTCTAAAGTTTACAGTCTTGGACCTGCCACTCCTCTGAAGCTGCCACCACCAACTCCTCTGCCTCTGAGACCCACGCTCAGACACACTCACATCCACGTGCATGCCTCTCCCCGACAGGTGTGTCTTTCAGTGAGGACAGATTAGAAACCTGACAGACCAGAGAGTGGCATGAACAAAGCCATCAGACTTCTTTCTAGTAAATGCGGAGGTGGTACTCACAGACTACTTTATGAGAATCTGTATGTGATTTGCATACATTTGCATGCTTTTCACAAAGTCATCCGACTGAGTTCACAGAACAGAAAATTACCTGGTAAAGGACACCTCACCCGAAGCTTTGATTTCATAGGACACCTTTTCTGTATTCATGAAGACCCCAGAGCCTGCAGAAAACATAATGCTTCATTGGTAAAAATAGTCACCGTGGAGTAAGAGAGATGGTTCAGTGGTTAAGAGCACTGGCCGCTCTTCCTGAGGACCCAAATTCAATTTCTAGCATCCACATGGTGCTCACAATTATCTGTAACTTCAGCTCCAAGGGGTCTGACGCCCTCTTCTGGCCCCTGCAGGCACTGTATGCATATGGTAAACACACAGGCAAAACACCCATACACATAAAATAAAAATGAAGGTTAAAAAAAATAGTCATCATGATCAGGAAAATATCCATCACTTAACTGAGCACTTTTTAAGTGTTAGGTGTGGTTCTCTGAGTTTAAAATATATAATACTTTAAGCAAGCCATCTCTTTAGTAATGTACATTTGTGGTTTTTTTAAATTTTGTTTTGTTGTTGTTTTGTGGGGGAGGTGCTTCAAGACAGGGTTTCTCTGTGTAGCTTTGTGCCTTTTCTGGAACTTGCTTAGCACAGCCATCTCAAAGCAGCTCAATTGTTCTCCCCACTTTACAGGTGAAGAAACTGAGGCCCATGTGGTCAAGGCTGCACACCTTATCATGTTGTTCTAATAAAGGCATCCAGACTCCATTCACTGGAACAGTGGGTATTACTGTTTGAGCACCTGCCAGGGGTCAGCTACTCCCTCAGGCACTGGGTACACTGCAGTGGATAAGGAAGACGAGGCTGGGATTGTCACTGAGTACTTGTGACACTACTAAGAGTAAGGCTGGACTGCTGTAACAAAGAGAGCCCAGGTTGATTAGAGAAGTCAGAAATGCGAGCTGGGGAGATGTCTTACTCAGTGATGATAGGTTTAATTGCCAAACACATGTTTAAAAAACCAAAAAGCCTCAGCAGGGCATGGGGGTGCATGACTTTAATCCCAGAACCCAGAAGGCAAATGTAAGTGGCTCTCTGTGAGTTTGAGTTTGAAGCTAGTCTGGCCTACATATTGATTTCCAGGCCAGCCAGGGCTACCCAGTGAGACCCTGTCTCGTGTGAGGGAGGGGAAGCCAAACACAGTGGTGTACACTTTTAGTTTCAGTGATGGGGAGGTAGAGACAGGGCGATGTCTGGAGCTTCCTGGCCAGCTAGAAGGCTCCTGAAAAAGACAACTAAGGTTGTTCTCTGGTCTCCAGACTCTCTCTCTGTCTCTTTCTGTGTATGTGTGTCTGTGTGTGTGTCTGTCTGTCTGTCTGTCTGACACAGAGACAGAAACAGAGACAGAACTCAGAAATGAAATGCTCTTGGGAGGTTCCTGAATGTAAGTTCCAGACTTGGGCAGCCTTGTTTCCTCCACACAGGCGTACAGAACACCCAAGAGCCTCCCACCTCATCTCGGCAAAGCCCGTGGATGTCTTCACTCCTGATACAGCGGAAGAAGGAATGGGAACGGAAGGGACCACACCCAGGGCACCAAAGCCCAGCCTGCCATTGTCCTCGAAGTGGCCTGTGGTTATATCTGATTTTTAGGGAAACTAGGGAAAGGGTCGTGCTGAGGGCCCGAGGACTTGGGTGAGCAGCCAGTAGCTTTTGCCAGAGATGGCAGGTTTGAGGTGAGTAGATAACGTTCAAGGGATGATGTCTGAGGTAAATCATGCAGTGAGGAAAAGTAACCAGGAAAGACTAGAGATGACATGGGGTCAGATTTGTGGACAAAGTCCTCAGCTCTTGTCACTGTCCTTACCTGACCCAATCACATTCATGTACACTGTAAAAATGCCCAAGGCTTAGGGGAGCTTCGGCACTTCCTGAACTCGGTAAGGTCACCTTACACCCAGCTGAGAAGCCAGGTGCTCCGTCCAAACAAGGCCTAACTGGCCCTGACTGAGTTTCTACCGCCTTTTAGTGAGAGATTGTGTATCCATCCTTTTTTCTTTCTCTTTTTTTGTTATTTTAGCTTACTATTTTATTTTTGATTCAGGATCTCACTATGTAGCTCTGGCTGGGCTGGAATGCATCATGTAGCCAGGCTGGCCTCCACCTAACTCAAAGAGATCCACCTGCGTCTGCCTCTAAGTGCTGGGACTAAAGCCATGTGCCACCATGTCCAGTTTTTGTTTTTATTTTTAAAATCCTTTAAGGTACCTAGTGAAATCATTGTCATCTTCTTTTTAATTTTTTTGGGATTTATTCATTTCTTATATTACATGTATGTGTGTTTTGCCTGCAGGTATGTTTGTGGATCACAGCCATGCAATGCCCACAGAGGCCAGAAGGGAGTGTTGGATATCCTGGAACTGGAATTACAGAGAGACCTAAGCTGCTATGTGGGTGCTGAGAACCAAACCTGAGTCCTCCGGCCCCTGTCATTTCCTTTTGTTGAGAAGAGAATTCAAGAGTTGGAAATATTTGGTCTAATTAAATGACAGAATTTAGCTGGGTGATGGTGGCACACACCTTTAACCGCAGCACTTGGGAGGCAGAGGCAAGTGGATCTTTGAGTTCAAGAACAACTTGGTCTACCAAAAAAAAAGATACAATTTCCTGAGCTTCTGTGGGGTGGGGACTAGAAGAGGCAGCGTAGGGCTGGAACAATGGCTCAGTGGGTAAGAAGAGACAGGAGAAATTGAAGGGGCTGCACCAGGGCATCAAAGCCCAGCCTGCTGTTTCTTTCCTTTCTGTACGTGCTCTGCGGCCCTATCTACTTCCCAGAGGAGCTGGACAGCCCCATTGGTTCAACCTCTGGTGACAGTAGGGTCCCCTTGGTTCTGACACATACAGCAAAGGGCATCATATCAGGATCACAGGCAACAGGAAGAGACGGCCGAGTGGAGTCAGAGAGGGTCGGGAATCAGGTTTGTTCATTTACCCCAATTCATTTTTCTTTTCTTTCTTTCTTTTTTTTTTTTTTCTTCAGAGCTGAGGACCAAACCCAGGGCCTTGCGCTTGTTAGGCAAGCACTCTACCACTGAGCTAAATCCCCAACCCCAGCAATTCATTTTTGAGAGAATGCTTTCTCGCCATAGCACTCATCCCTATAACATCCACGGAAGTGAAATGTGGAAGGCAGAAGCCTGGGTCATTTCTCAGCACTGATTTTACAGGCTAGTGAAACACAGGTAGACTTGTGTCGCACTGTTAGGCCTCTCTGAGCCTTTATGGATGTAATTCCCTCTCTCTGGAGCATATCCCCATCTGGAATAGAGTCTTCACTTATTTATTTAACTGCTTCTGTTTAACCATCAAAACCGTGGTCATGAGTCCACAGCTAAAAGCACTTGCTGCTCCTTTAGGAGACTCAAGTTTGGTTCCCAGCACCCATATCAGGTGACTTTTCTGGTTCCTTGGATACCTGTATGTGTGTGTGTTGTACCTACCTTAGTACCCCCTCCTGCCTGCTCGGCTCCTCACCATCCTTCTCCAAAGGCTTGGTGCTCTTCTGGCCTCACAGAGTTTCGTGTTTGCTCCCATGTCCATCGCCAACCCCAAGCCATGAGCCCTGTGAGGTACACTGTCCATGCTCAGTGAAGACCCTTGTCTTAGAATCAGAGAAAACATGATTAGAAGCTGGGAACACCAACAGAGAGTCTCTATGGTGTCAAACTCCAGAAATAGCATCCTGTAGCCTAAAATCGCTAAAACACATTCAATTTTTCACTAACACTTGAATAACATGAGACCCAAGTAACCAGCCCCCACCAGCCTTCAATGTAGCTTCTTTGTATCTGCTCAGTGGTTCCAGGCCCCAGACCCCACCTCCAGCACTCTCCAAAGCCTGGGTTCTCTCACCTTCTCTGTCCTTCCCTGTCCTGTTCCCTGGTTCTCACTGTCCCAGTTCAAGCTCTCCCAAGCCCAGAATTCAGGCTACAAAACATAGAACTCTCCTTCAAGGTGAAGGAGACAGCCCGACTACACTGGTGAAGACATAATCACACGTGAGCTCCAGGCTGGGGTCGTGAAAGGCCATTTGTTCTCTCTGGGTCCAGTTCTAGAAGGTTCATTATAACTTTCTAAGTCAGACACATGCAACAGCGGTCAGGGTCATGACCACAGCTGGACACACCTGCAGAGAGCAGCTGTTGGGTTGTTGAGACTTTTCTTGCCACACAGCCTTTCAACTCATTCCCACAGCTTGTCCTCTGACCTCTGTGTTCACACGGTAGAACATGCATACACACACATTAAATAAATATTTTTTAAAAATCCAGGCCCAGTGAGATGGTACAGCAAGTAAAGGGACTTGTTACCAAAACTGACAACCCAACTCTGATACCTGGAACCCACATGGTAGGAGAGAACCAACCCCAGCAAGCTGTCCTCTGACCTCCACATGTGCCATGGCACATGTATCCCTGTCCACATACACACATTCACAATAAATAAGTGAATATGAAAAACAGTTCTTCTGTTTTTTTAGACAGGGTTTCTCTGTGTAGACCTGGGTATCTTGGAACTCACTCTGTAGACCAGGCTGGGCTTGAACTCACAGAGAGCTGCTGTGAAATAATCCTTCTGTAAATTGTGAAGACGTATTGCTCTCATTGTTAATAAAAAGCTGACTGGCTGATGGCTAGGCAGGATAAGGTTAGGCAGGAGAATCAGACTAAGAGAATGCTGGGAAGAAGAAGAAGTCTGAGGAAAGACACCATGAGATGCAGAGTGAGCAGGATGGGAAGTATGTAAATGAGGTAAATGAGCCACAGGGCAGCACATAGATGAATAGAAATGGGTTAATTTAAGTTATAAGAGCTAGCTAAAAACAAGCCTAAGCTATTGGCCAATCATTTATAATTAATATGAAGTCTCTGTGTGGTTATGAGGGGAGTGCTTGGCAGGACAGAAAAATTCGCCTACAAAGATCTGCCAGCCTCTGCCTCCCAGGTGCTGGGATTAAAGGTGTACACCACCACCACCACCACCACCACCACCAAGAAAAACAATCCTAAGGGGGATTTTCTTTGTGGGATCAAGAGAGGACACTATACTAAAGCTTCCATGACATTCCAGTCAGGTTGCTGACCCCGGATATTAAGTGCTTCTCTGAGAAACAACTGATGGGTTGTTTGGGGGTTCAGGTTATTTTGCTTTGTATTCTTAGCAATCTGTTCTGACCAAAGCAGCAGTTACGGTGTTTATTCATCTAAACCTCAAACTTCTGGGCTCCCAGATTGATCTCTGAGAGGCCAGGAAATCTGAAGAGGAAGCCATAGTGGGCTGGGACTTTGAGTGGGAAAATGAATTCATTTCCACTGGCAGATGGAAATAAATGGAACCGGCTTTTCCCATAAGCTGCCAGCTCCTCTTGACTCTCCACGCTGTGGCACCCTACCTATGCCCCGATGATGGTTTATGATTGCTCTAGTGAGACTGTCCTATTGGGGTGGCGTCTTGGATGCATATTACCCACTAGGCTGAACCCTGCTCAGAACGAGCAACGTGCTGGTAAGTGTTTCTTGGCTTTGTAGGGGGAGGTGGGCACTATGCATACATATACATACATAAATAGGTATTGGCCTTTCTGATAAGAAAGATATATAACGTGATTTAAACATAATCATAACTTGTATAATATTCCCTATTGCATATTCTGAATTGTCTGAACTATTTCTCACAGAATGCATTTATTTAATTTTTGCTGAAGTCATGACCTGGGACCAACCTAAGGCTGCTCTTCCACCTTGTCTTAGCAAAACCAGACCACAGATAGCTACTCAAGTAACATCCGTATGGCAAATTTCTAATTTTTATTTATTTTAAATTTTATTTTATGTGTATGGGTTATTCTGTTTGTTTGCTTGGTTGGTTTTGGAGTTTTTGAGACAGGTTTCTCTGTGTAACAGCTCTGGCTGTCCTGGAACTTACTCTTTAGACCAAGCTGGCCTTGAACTCACAGAGATCCTCCTGCCTCTGCCTCCCAAGTGCTGGGATCAAAGGTGTGCGCCACCACCACCTGACTGTATGGGTGTTCTGCCTGCATTTATGTCTATGTACCATTTGCATGCCTAGAGTTCACAGAAGCCAGAAGAAGGTGTCAGATCCCTTGGAAGTGGAGCTCCAGACAGTGCTGGGTCTATCGATGAACTGACCCGCATTAACTCTTGACACCAGTTCAGAGTTGACGGCATGGTGTTACTCTAACAGAATAGCCAAGTCTGGGTAACTTATAAAGAACAGAGGTTTGTTCCTTACTATGCTGGAGGCTGGGAAATCTGGTAAGGGCTTTCTTGTCACATCCTCTCACGGGGACACAGGAACCCCAGGTTTACAGTCAGTGGATCAGAAGTACAAGGCGCCTGAGAGTCACACCTGGCATCTGAGACAAGTCCTTTACCTGTGGGATGTGACTCCACTTCTAGGTAGTGTCACATTGTAATGGAATTAGACACCCAGCTGGTGGTGGGGGAAAAAACACCCACAGACAAGAGCTAGAGAAAAGAGTTCATTATAATCCTCCCCCTCATTAACTTCTAATTCATAGTAAAATCAAGCACGTGGAGAAGCGGGGGAGTGTGAGGGGGGGGAGGAACAGCGGGTCGTCCTCTGCCTGGGATGCTGGAAATTTAATTCAAGGACATCCCAGGAGGCACCTCCACTTCGACTTTCTCTTCCTCATAGACCTCCAAGTCATGTGACCGAGACAAAGCAGCCTCCTAGGGGTCTAATGGGGACAGTGTATTCCTCAAAGAGGCACCAATGAGAGGAGCATTAATCTGTCTTGTGTTGCTGCAGTAACATACACAAAGCAATGGGACTTAGAAAATAGAGGGAATCATAATTCCCAATCATAACTGGCTCATAATGTTGGCAACCAGAGGGTCCAAACCACGTGACACTGTCTGGTGAGGCCCTGCATTCCACCGTGGAGAGAAGCAAACCGAGAAGTTGCCATGGATGGTGTGTCCTATTTTCCTTACCGTTGACCTGATAAACTATCCTGGCAAAATGTAAATTGGAGAAGAAAGGGTTGATGGTAACTTCCAGTTCCAGGTACCGTCTGTCATTGGGGGGAATCAAAGCAATAACTGCACACAGCTAGTCACATCACATCCACAGCCAAAAGCAGAGAGAAATGAGCACACATTTGACTGCTTGTGGTCAGCTCAGTTTCTCCAATCTCACCCGAGTTGAGGACTCCCTCTCTAGAGAATGGTGACGTCCACAGCAGGCTGGGTCTTTCCACATCAATTAATTTAAGATAACCTGTGGTGATGTATTGTGTACCCTAATAAACTTTGCCTGAAGATCAGAGGCCAGAACAAGCCACTAGATTAAACATAGAGGCCAGGCTGTGGTGGCACACACCTATAATCCTAGCACTCCTGGGAGGCAGAGATCTATCTGGATCTCTGTGAGTTCAAGGCCACCCTGGACTCCATGAGATTGACTCAGTCTAGGAGAGAAAACAGAGCCAGGCAGTGGTGGCACACGTCTTTAATCCTAGGAAGTGACATGGCTGGGCGGAGAATGGTAAGCAAGGCGTGAGGAGACAGGAACAGAAGGCTATATTTGGCTAGAGTCTTTCGGCTGAGGAGAGCTTTTCAGGCTGAGGAGTCCTAGAGGTAAGAGATGGCTTGTTCCTTTGTCTCTCTGATCTTTCAGTATTTACTCCAATTTCTGGCTCCGGGTTTTTTGTTTTTTGTTGTTTTTTTTTTTTAATAAAAAGACTATTTACAATAACAATAAAGAGTTACAATAATCTGCCACAGGCACACCCACAGACCAATATAATGTAGATAATCCCTCACTGAGAGTACGTTACCAGATGGTTATAACTTGTGTCAAGTTGACAATTAAAGCTAGCCATCACTGTGTGTAAGCGAGGAAACAAGAGACTCAAACCGGAGGCAAATATTAATTGCCCCGTGGGAACGGAGCCCCTCATGACCTAATTACCTACTACCAGCTCTCTCACCTTAAAGCTCCTACCAGTTCAACACCGCCACCCTGGACACCAAGGCTCCAGCACCAGAACCTGTGGGGAACAAAACACATCCAAACTTTAACAAGAAGACTGGACTGAATCAAGCTTTACTTGTGTGCTGATATTTCTTTCTTCTCTCCCCAAACTCCCACCACCATCATTCTCTGCCCCAGCGAGATGGGGCAGTGCTGGGTTTTAATGAAGGAAGCAGAGATGTCAGAAGAGGGGTGATTGGGACACAGAAAAGCCAAGGACCATTCAAAGAAAGAAATCAATGCAGCCAATGAGCTAGTTATGTGTGTGAAAGAAGCAAGCATTTATTGAGTCGCGCGTGCACGTGAGCCTTGAACCAACCCTGGATCAGATCACGGTGTTGAGGTGAGAAGCCAACAGAAAATGTAAGCCATAGGCATGAGTCCATGGTTCTCAGCATCCCTAACCTCTGATTTGACCAGGCTAGTTTATCTTGGAATGTCCTCAGCTCTCTAAATATTTAATTTTAATTATGAGGCGGGGGGTGGAGTAGAGGTGGCAGTATGTGCACAACAGTGTAGGTGCACACTGAGGCCAAAGACAGCAAATCCCCCCGGGGCCAGAGTTACCGCCTCATGTGGCTGCTAGGCACCAAACTTGGGGCCTCTGCAAGAGTAGCAAGTGCTCTTAATTACTACGGCATCTCTCCAGCCCTATGGAACTATACTTAATCAGCACTGTGCTTAAAGTGGAAACACTCAGAGAGGAGCACGTGAGTCAGCTCGGAGAGGCTGAATTTGGACGTGCCTGCGTCTGAGAGGAAGTCAGCTGTCTCATCTTTGGGAGTGAATGACCTCTAAAGAAGGTGGATTTTGTCATGTGAAGGAATGGAAAGAGGTCAGGTGTAGGGGGTGTCCCATCAAAGGTATACATAATTTCACATCCCCTTTTCAGGGTGTCTTGCTGTGGTTGGCTGTCATACTGATTGGATCTAGAATCATCTATAAAGCAAGCCTCCGGGCCAGGCACACCTATGGGGGGGACTATTTAGATTAGGGCATGCCTGTGCAGGCTTTTCTTGCTGAGGTTCATTGAGGTATGGAGACCCATCTTAAAGTGGTGGGCTGTACCAGGCCATGGGTTAGGGTCTTGGACTGGATAAATGGAGCCAGTGAGCTGAGTATCAGTGTCCATTGCTCTGTTTTCCTTGACTTCTGCCGCCACGCCTTCCCCATGCCGTGAAGGACTGCACCCTCCAACTGTGAGCCCGGATAAACCTTTTCTTCCTTAAATTGCTTTGGTCAGGTATTTTACCTCAGCAATGGGAAAAAGTGAGCGCACGCACGCGCGCACACACACACACACACACACACACACACACACACAGAGAGACACAGACACAGACACAGACACAGACAGACAGACAGACAGACAGACAGACAGACACACATACACACACACACACACACACACACACACGAATCCAGGCTTCTTTCCCAGCTTAATCACAAGCCCTTTTGTGTGCTGAGATGCTTCATTTCCCTCGGCCGATTCGTTATTCAGGAGCTGTCCATGGGTGACAGTTACTTTAGAGTCGCGGGGACTGTCAATCCCCTGGAGTGTGGTAAGTGCGCAGGAGGCCTCTGTACAGAATGACAATACACACTGGAAGCAGGGGAAAGGCTTCGTTGCCACCTTGAAACAACACCCAGTCTCTGAGGAGCAGCACTCTGCAGACGGCCTGGGTAGGAGTCCAAGGCGACTATTTCCGAGAGATCATCTGACTAAGATGGGCTGGGGAAGGAATTCGTGAACAGAGGGGAGATGAGGGGACTTTTCTTCCCTGCTGGGATGAGATGACTTCCTGAAAACTTGGTTGAAAATTGGAAATTTTATAGTTCAAATCATTTTCCTTATTATTTCCCTTGCCCATCCTCCCAAATGGCTCCTCAGAACATTCTTAGGCTCTTGAATATAACAAAATTACAGCTGAGGCCACAGCAAACCTTTAAACATTATTGCTTTTATAACGGAAACTGACCATTTTCTTATATTAAAAAAAAGCACATGTGGAAAAACATGAAATAAGATAGCTGAGGTTGTTTCTCTGTGTGGCACAATAGTTTCAGCTCAGTGGCTGTTGACTCAGAGGCTTCTAACTTTGGGGCAGCAGAGGAGCATTTCCACATGGCATCTAACTTCACTCTGAACACAATCCTGTGAGCTAGCTGTTACTTCCGTCTTAAAATGTGGTGATCACATTTAGGCAGGTAAGGAACTTACCCACACTCATGGTGAGCTAGAATTGGCTAAGTGAGGATTCAGACCCAGGTGTGGGTGGCTCACAGTGCATTGTATTTTCCCCTTACCTCAGGTACTCTATTAACTGAGCTACATCTTCAACTCTGCCAATACCACTAGACTGGGAACCGAGCTTCCAACACCTGTACCCTTGGGAGATAAATCACACCTGAACTATAGCATCAGTGGACTAGATGTATAGCTCAAATAGCCTCTAGGACTTGATGCTTCTTCTATTAAATGGGAAGAAGCCTGATGCTCTCTTTGGAATTGTTGAGTCCACAGAGGGCTCACACACACACACACACCACCCAAAGTCAGTGTCTCACATCTAACTCATAGCAACAGCTCTTCTCTGTCAGTTCCCTCATAAACCTCAGGCTGAGTTTGGGGCTCAGCGAATGGTTGATAAGATGGTGTTGAATTAGTTAGATAAGAGACTATGTCACCAAGAGGAATACAGTCCTAGCCCCTATATCCCATGAAATCAGCAACCAACTGACACAATAATAATAACTCTCCCCCTTTTCTTTTGGAGACAGGATCTCACTATATATCCTAGGATGTTTTAACTGTCAAGTTGACACAACCTACTATTACCTGGGAAGAAAGTCTCAATAAGAAATTGTCTACACGGAGTTGGCCTGTGGGCATGTCTTAGTTAAGTTACTCAGTGTGGGAATACCCAGCCTCCTGTGGGCAGCAGCATTCCCTCGGTGGAGAGCCCTGAACTGTGTGAGAATGCAGAAGTAAGTTGACCACAAGTAAGCAAGCACTCATTCTCTTCTCTTGACTGTGGATATGATGTGACTAGCTGTTTGAAGTTCCTGCCTTGACTTCCCCACAACGATGGACTATATACCCTGGAATTGTAAGCTGTAATAAACTGTTTCTCTCCTAGGTTGCTTTTTTGTCTGAACATTTCACCACAGCAACAGAAACGAAATTCAGACAGCTTGAATCCTAGCCGCTCCTCTAGAGCGTCCTGAGTGCTGGGATTATAGATGTGTATCATTTTTAGTTGAACATTGCCAAGCAATATGATTGGAACTCTGTCTCAGACGAAGCCTTAAGCTGTTGTTGCTGTTTCACCACAAGAAGTCTCAACTCATTAGGAAAACACAAGCTCAGATGTGCTCTTCAGGGCTCCACTGAGGGTGATGCTCACCTGGAGGTGGACCTGCAAACACTGAGGAACCAGCGACCTCTCCAGCAGCAGGCCACAGGCACCCTGCCTGGACCACCCTCGCTCCCTCCCTCCCTCCACTCCTCAGACTATGTCTCAGCAGCTCCAGCTGGGAGAGAAAACACCAGTTGTTTCCTCCCCGCTACAGGGCTTCAGAGGATCAACTGTTGACGTCAGAGATGAATTTCTCCGGCTGGTTCTGGTCTAGAATTTCACAGCCTGTGGTGCCAGGAAGGTCTGAGCCCTGTAACGGGACACAGATGGAGCGCCACTGACATGAGAGAGCTGTCCTGCTTGGATTACTCACCAGAGCTGGGCTGAAGGGAAAAGCCGGGCATGTCTGCGGTTCCGATAAGAGGAGACTGAGGGGACGAAGGTCACTTGAGCCCAGGGGTTCCCTGCCAGCCTGGGCAAAATAGCAAGACATGTCTCAGGAATAGACTGAGAAAGAGAGGGACTGAGAAAGAGGGAGGGAGAGGAAGGAAGGAAGAGAGAGAGAGAGGAAGGGGAGAGAGATGACAGGAGGAAAAAGGAAAGCAGAGAGGGAGAGAATAAATCAAGTATTATAGCTCAAATCTATAATACCAGCACTTAGAAGTCTGAGAGAGGAGGATTGCCTTGAGTCTGAGTACAGCATGGGCTAAATAGTGAGTTTCACACACACACACACACACACACACACACACACACACACACACACACACACACACACCTGTCTCAAAAGAAATTGGTAGAATGCTCATCTAGTGTAGCCCTGGGATCAATCCCCAGCATCGCATGAAATAGGTATTATGGCACACACTTGAAATCCCAGCACTCAGGAGATGGAGGCAAGAGGATCAGAAGTTCAAAGTCATTCTTAGCTACATAGGGAGTTCCAGGCTAGCCTGGGCTACATGAGATCTTGTTTAAAAAAAAAAAATTAAGGAAAAGGAAAAAGGAAAGGACGGACAGAAAGAAGATGGGAGGAAGAGAGGGACAAAGAAGAGAAACTGTGACTATATTGTCTACCAGATGAATGAGAAGCTCTGAACAGCAATGAAAACACTTGTCAAACCAGGGAAGTCAGAAATGCTGTGACTTCGGTAAAGCAGTTACCTGGTTGCCAGGGTGTGATGGCGCACGCCTTTAATCCTAGCACTCAGGAGGCAGAGCCAGGCAGATCTCTGTGAGTTCGAGGCCAGCCCAGACTACAGAGTGAATTCCAGGAAAGGCGCAAAGCTACACAGAGAAGCCCTGTCTCAAAAAACCAAAAAAAGAAAAAAGAAAAGAAGAAAAGCAGTTCCCTGGCCACGGTACTGACAAGAAGCTAACTCATCTGTAGGTAACAGGCAGCATTCATATGTTCTAGTGCTGGCCAACCCACAGCCTGGGATAAAAACCTTCAGAATACCAGGTTTGTGTGTGAGGATCAGGAGTTCAAGGCCAGCCTGGGGTACACAGCCAGTCTCTGCCTCAAACAAACTAACAAACACCAATAAAAACAAGCAATAGAGCCCTCTCCAAGGGGCTGGCAAGATGGCACAGCAGGTAAAGGCGCTTGCTGCCAAGCTTGACCAACTTGAGTTCAATCCCCAAGACCCTATGGTGAAAGGAGAGACCAGACTTTGGAAAGTTGTCCTCTGACCTCCACAAGCATGTTGTGGCACATGAATACCAACACACACAAATAAATAAGTAAACAAACAAACAAATAAGTAAATAAAATTGCATGAAATTTGATTAGATCGGCTGTGTTATCTTACTATTTTTTATGTGTATGATATATGTCTATACACACGAACAGGCAGCACTCAATGAAGGCTGAAGAGGGCGGCATTGGATCCCCTGGAACTGAAGTTACAGACAGTTGTGAGCTGCCATGTGGGTGCTGGGAACTGAACCTGGATCCTCTGGAAAAAACAGCTACTGCTCTCACCCACTAAAGCAACGCTCCAGCCCATGTGTTTTGTGTCTTAACATGACCAAATGCATACAACTTCATCGTATGATGAAAAGAAATTGTTTAACCCCGAAACCCTCAGACTTCAAAGCTTTGGAGTAACCCAGGACACAGGATGAGTCCAGCTGAGCAGACACAGGGCCCACTAGAGACTCAGGAAGAGCAGCCACAGTTCGCCAGCTCCTTCAGGACCCAGCTGAGCACAGCCACAGCCCCACCACACACCCATCTCTTCCTGCTTCCATGTTCTTCACTCAATTCAAAGGGACTAGGAACATCAGGACTACCAGTTTTGGGTGGTGCATATGGACACAGCTGTGGGCAGGCAGGCATGAACAGGAAACAGACAATAGACAAAGAGAGAGGTGAAGGACAAGGTGTTCACACAAGAACGGGCTTACAGGGAGACTAGAATTGGTCCACAGTCAAGGGAGACTGGTGGGGCTCCTTTTGATGGGTGGTGGGAGAGGCCTCCATAAGGGAACATCTGGCTTACTGCAGAGTTGGGCTTTGGATGAGCAGTGTCTTGGTTAGAGGTGGAATCTGCCACACAGTTCACAAGGTAACTGCAAAGTGAAAATACAGAGCTTCGTTCAAAAACCAGTATGAAGTGGAACTGACCACGTGGCTCAGGGATTGAGGGTTCTTGCTATTCTTGCAGATGGTCCAGGTTCAGGTCCCAGCACCCACATGGCAGCTCACAACCACCTTGGTTGGTTAAAGCGTCGGCCATGCCGATGGAGGAGAGTGCTGGATGTATCGGTGACGTCACAAGCCATGGTTACCTTTCTAGAGCTTTATTGGGGGGGGAGGGAGAAAAGACCATGCGGAGGGGGGAATATGGAAGGAGAGAGTGCGGAAAAGGAGAGGGCACAGAGGGCACGCCCACTTTTTAGGCTGGGATGCCGTCACAGGCTAGTGATGCAATTAAGGACATAATCCTTACACCTGTAGCTCCAGCTCCTGGGGAACGCAGGGAGATTTTAAGTTCAAGGCCAGTGTAGGCTACACAGTGGAATCTTGTCTAATACCAGAAGACTTTTGAGCTGGCAACTTGGAACATTAAAGCCAGCACCAAGTGCTTCTAAGCCTAGAGCCCCAAGGAAAGGTATGTGAGATATATGCTGAGGAAGAAAACCCTGGAAGGACTAATAAGACCCACAGGCCCAAGGCTTGGAAGGGCTTAGAAAGCCCTGGAATTAGAGACAGGGTGTATGGAAGGTAGAGGACAGGAGATATTGTCAAAATGTTGTGTGGTGGAGAGATGGAGGAGGCAGGGTCTGGAAGCCAGGGAAAAGGGGTGAGTTGTTAACATGGCCATGTCAGACCCGTGGGAAAATGTGGAGTATCCCAAGCTACAAAAGCATCTCCCCATTTATTTCCTGGGGTGAGGCTCAGAGGGAAATGACAAAACCTCCTTGGAAGTCTAAGTATGAATGTTGATAGTGTGTGCAGATGTCCACCTTCACTTTCTCCCCTGAGATATCTATGGCCTGAAAACTGCCCCTAAGGAGACTGTTTCTACCAAGACTAGCTAAACCAATATACCATAAAACCACCTCCCTACTCAACCATATACCATAAACCCACATCTCTGCACAACTGTATACCATAAACCCACCTTCTTGTTCAACTGTAAACAATAAAACCACCTCCCTACTCAACTGTATACCATAAACTCACCTCTCTGCTCAACTGTATACCATAAACCCACCTCTTTGCACAATTGCATACCATAAACCCACCTCCCTGCTCAACTGTATACCATAAGCCCACCTTTCTGAACAATTGCATACCATAAACCCATCTCCCTGCTCAACTGTATACCATAAGCCCACCTCTCTGCACAACTGTTTACCATAAACTGTTGTTGGATGGGTTTTTTGGCTTTTTTTTGTGGAACCTGCACCTAGCTCCCAAACAAATTCACACACAGAAGCTTATTATTACTTACGAATGCCCGACCTTATTTTGGCTTGTTTCTTGCCAGCTTTCCTTAACTTATCCTGTCTACCTTTTGCTTCTGGGCTTTTCCTTTTCTATTCCTGCATACTCTTCTTTGTGGCTTTCTGGGTGGCTGGGTGACAGGCCCCTGGAGTCATCCTCCTTCTCTGGCTCCTACTTCTTTTCATTCCTCTCTCTCTTTACTTCTCTCTCCTCCCAGATTTCTCCTTCTATATATTCTCTCTGCCTGCCAGCCCCACCTCTCTCTCTCTCTCTCTCTCTCTCTCTCTCTCTCTCTCTCTCTCTCTCTCTCTCTCTCTCTCCTTGCTATTGGCCGTTCAGTTCTTTATTAGACCAGTCAGGTGTTTTAGACAGGCACAGTAACACAGCTTCACAGAGTTAAATAAATGCAACATAAACAAAAGTAACACACCTTAAAATAATATCCTACAACAAAAAAACCACCTCCCTGCTCAACTGTATATCATAAACCACCTCCCTGCTCAACTGTATACCATAAACCACCTCTCTGCACAACTGTATACCATAAACCACCTCTCTGCACAACTGTATACCATAAACCCACCTCCCTGATCAACTGTATACTGCAAGCCACCTCCCTGCTCAACTGTATACCATAAACCACCTCTCTGCACAACTGTATACCATAAACCACCTCTCTGCACAACTGTATACCATAAACCACCTCCCTGTTCAACTGTATACCATAAACCCATCTCCCCACTCAACTGTATACCATAAACCCACCTCCCTGATCAACTGTATACCACAAACCACCTCCCTGCTCAACTGTATACCATAAACCACCTCTCTGCACAACTGTATACCATAAACCACCTTTCTGCACAACTGTATACCATAAACCACCTCCCTGTTCAACTGTATACCATAAACCCATCTTCCCACTCAACTGTATACCATAAACCCACCTCCCTCTCAACAATATATAATAAAAACATTGTGAGCTTCCAGGGTGCTGGGAATTTCCATCAGAGGGTTTAGTCTGCCTGACCCCAGCTTTCCTGTGTTTCTGTATATCTGTCTGTCATTGGTTCATTCTCTTGTCTCCCTAGTCAGGCAAATCTCTGGAAGTTGTGCAAGGACTCTGCAAAAAGACTTGTCAGAGATGGGGTTCTGAAGGGAAGCAGGAAACTAGGTTGGAAGCGGGGAACCAGGTTAGTAAGTTGAGGTTACGGTAGTCTGGGCCCCAGTGATGATGGCAGAAGGATCTGATTGATGGTTAACCTCGACTGTCGACTTGAATCACCATGGCAACAAACTTCTGGGCGTGTCTTCAAGGGAGTTTCTACACCACCGTCCATCCCTTCTCTCTCCTCACTGTGGATGTGACCAGCTGTCTCCAGCTTCTGCCGCCATGCCTTCTCTGCTGGGAAGGACGACCCTTCAGCTGTGAGCCCAAACAGACTCTTCCTTCTCTAAGTTGTTTCTGTTACAGTTGCAGGAAAAGAAGCCAATACAGGCACGCTCCGCCCCCTTCCTTCTTTCCTTTAATATGGTTTTTTGAGCCTCAAACCTGATAGGTCGGTGGGGACAACACTGAACTTCTAAGTCTAACCTCACCCTAGCACTCATCTCTCTCTGCTTCCTCACTTCCAGACCCAGCGTGAGCAGTTGCTTCATGCTTCTGCTATCATGGTGGACAGTCACCTTGAACTGTGAGTCAAGCCCTTCTTCCCTAACTTCTTTCTGTTAGATATTTTGTTCAGCAGAAAAAAGTAACTAACAGGGTGTAGGAAATAGAACACTTGACTGCCTGCAGCTCCTGACGTCCACCTTAGAGTCCTCCCTCCCTCCTTTCCTCCCTCCCTCCCTCCCTCCCTCCTCTCCTTCATCCCTTCCTTCCTCCCCTCTAGCCTCCTCTCTGAGGTACTTGACATCTTGGACCTTCACTTTGCACTCAGTCTCACTCTGCATCTCTACCTGAAGGACCACAGCTCCTCCCAAGCATCTCTCTTCCTGGTGGCCCACAGAGTGTCTACCACATGGTGATGCAAGCCCCATCACTGCCATCAAGTGAAGACGTTTGTCAACTCAGGCCAAGAAAGAGGGCTCTGCTCCAGCCATGCAGATCTAAGCCTAGACCTTGACCTGAAAAAGGAGAGTTTATTTCTAAACACCCAGCGCCTTTCCCTCTCATTAAATGTTTAAAAAAAAAAAAAAAAAAGAGTCACAAAAAGAAAGAGAAGAAGCTGACATCCGAGGCTGTGGCATCCAAATTGCAGGCTGTGTCTATTGTTTACACTATATTTGTCCTGTCTCCAGGCATCATCCGGGGGACAGGAAGGAAAACGTCAAGCCACTGGCTTCCCTGGCCCAAGCACCGCTAGCAGAATGAGTCCGTGTTGCCTCCTTGTGGCCAGGATGGGAACTGCCTTGACCTCCAAAGCAGAAAAAGCAGTTGGATGTGAAGGTAAATGGAAGGGTGAGCCATGCTGAGAGCCTCTCAGGCTGGTGGGCTCCATTAGCCTGGACTGCTATTTACCCTTTGGGTTGTATCAAAATCCCAGGGCTGCCTGCGCAGTAGCTAGGAGAGACCTATCCTAGACAGGCAGCTGGCAGCTCTGGTCCAGGGACGGGAACACAGGGCCTTTTAAAACGGCTTTTAACGTCCTCCTTCACAAAACTACTTTATTGACCTGCTGCGTGAATGAGGCCTAAGAAAAACCCACATTTAACGTGTAATTTAGAGCTAAGTACACGATAGACGTCCGGAGTTTTAAAATTAGCCAAGTGAACTGAACGCCGGGGCGGTATGCTTGCTTTCAAGTGCCTGGGTGTCTGTCAGGGAGACATCACCTGGGGCAGACTCTTGATAAAATAATCAGGCTCCATCATTCCTGGGGGAGGAAAAGATGCTGCTCATAAAAGGATTGCTATTCGCCAAACCTTCTCCAGCCAAGTCAGTGAGAAAGGTTGTCTGTGTGTGCATGCCACACACACGGGGTGCCCTGTGGTTTGCACAGATTAAAGGGAGATCCGGAATGATTTCCAAAAGATTCTTGAATGTCTAATTTTAAAAACATATCCCACCCACTCAGCTTTCAAAACCAAGGCTCTCCCCGGTCCTGTCCCCCATCTTACACAGGGTGAATAGATGGTGTGTGTGCAATGGAGAGAGGTGTCCCCCAGTGCCTACTGATAACTCATGGTAAGCCTTCACATTAGGAGTCAGAGCAAAGGCTGTGGGGGTGCTTCAGGGGGTACTGTGCTTGTCTTGCCAGCGTGAGGACCTGAGGTGGATCTCCTGGCATTGTGGCACATACTCCCCAGTTCTGTGGGGACAGAGGGAAAATGACTCGCCCTTGATCACTGTGGTAGTTAGAGTTCCTACTGCTGTGAAGAAACACCATGGCCAAGGCAACTCTTATAAAGGAAACCATGTAACTGGGGGTGGCTTACAGGTTCAGAGGTTTAGTCCATTATTGTCATGGAGGGAAGTGTGGTGGCCCCCAGGCAGAAATGATGGGGGAGAAGGAGCCATGTGCTACATCCAATCAGCAGGCAGCAGGAAGAGAGTGACACTGGGCTTGGTTTGAGCATCAGAAAGCCTCAAAGCCCACCCCCAACTTTCTCCAACAAGGCCATACCTCCCATAATGCGACTGTCTATGAGTCTATGGAGTATGGAGTACCCACGGTCCGGGGGCTAGTTATGTCCGGCGTTGGATATCTGAGGGAAAAAAAATCTACGTACACTATTGTTCTTATGTCTGTTAACTTTATTCCTCTAAGGCAAAATTCTATCAATACAGCTACAGCTCCGTCAGGCACTCAGGGCAGGAACAACTCTAGACACACCAAGCTCTATATCTGTCTACTTTATTTCTCTGGGATGAAATCCTGTCTACAATGCATCAGTTCCATCCAGTTCCCTAGCCCATAGTCCTGCTAATGACTAAACTCCTATGCTTCTGGGCTCATCTTCATCCTCTGTATCCTCTTTCTCCATCTTGGCTACTCTCTACTCCTGGCACTCAGAAAACTCTACCCAAGATCTGCTTACCCTCTACTGAACCTCTGTCTTCCTCTCTTCTTTCTCTTCATGCTGTTCTGTCCGTTTCTACAGAAAAATGCCTGCCCTTTCTTAATGTTATGCTTCTTAATGTTAATGTCTATCTCACCATGATAGGTAAAAATCTCTTTTCTTCTCAGTCAGTTGCTCTAGAGAGCAGCTAGGCCTGCTAGGCCTCAGGTCAGGGGGATGGTCTGAGCTTCATTTGCACAAGAAGCAAAGCTATGTGTCTCCTGCCAGCCTGTCTTTACTTCCATGACCCTATCCAGGTACTGGCTCCTGCAAAGAAGTTACCTAGAAGTTCAGCAGGTCTGAAAATATTTGGCCATGCAAGAATTTCATAGCAGAAGACAGCTGAAATATTAAAGCCTGGATAGCACCAAATATTCATAATAAATAGCTTGCCTTTTGACAGATACTTGGCCAGTCAAATTAGAGCTTTAATACACAGCTGAATCTCTATGATGTATTCTTGTGGCCCGCAAGAATGGGAGTCATTTTCGTTCAAACCACCACAATCAGAATGGAGGGAGGTGGGGCCAGGATTCACAGATGGACTTTTCCCAAACACCCTTTGCTATTTTCTCCAAGAGCAGAGGGGAATCCAGGGAGGTTACACCTCAGATCATATATTTGTTGACATGGTAGGGAGTCAATCAATAGCACTCCCATGGAGCTTGGACATACAGTTGAGAAATGGACATCATGCTCCTGTATCCTCAAACATGGCAGCTTCAACAACAGATGTTTATCGCCTCAGAGTCTAAAGTAGGAAAGTAGAAGATGATTGGCGGGTAATGATGGGACAGTGTATCCTGGGAGGCTGTGGACAAGACTCCAGCCAGGGCTGCAGTGAGCTCAGGCTCCTTGGAGGCTAGGTGATTAGATGCTAAGCTCACTCTCTGGACTACTGGCATGGGTTTTATGCTACATGGGCTTCGCCCAGGGCAGCTCACACTTGGAGACTGGTTTCTCCAGAGCAAGTGATGAGAGAGGATGGGACAGAAAGGAAGGAAGGGAGGAGATTGCCAGGGAGGGAAGGAGAGGTAAGCATTCAGAAGTGAGCCATTATCACTGTTACCATGGGGACCACCTTGATTACAATACGACACTCCTCAGGGACATGAAAAGTTATTAGGTGCCATTTTGGAAGGTGCCCACTTCAGAGCTAGAGAAGTTGGAAAGACAGAACAAAACCATGGCTTTAAAATACAGAGAGCCAGACATTATGGCTCATATCTGTTATTCTAGCACTGGGAGGCTGAGACAGGAGGATCACAATGAGCTGAAGTCCAAGCTGGGCGACAGACTGAGGCACTGTCTGAAAATTTAAAAACAGAATAAAACAACACACCCAAAACCCCACTAATACACACTCGAGAGGCAGAAACAGGGAAATGACCACAGCTTCAAAGCCACCCTGGACTACATACTGAGTACAAAACCAGTCGGGGCTATGTAGTGGTGTTGTTGGATCCTAATGGCTCTCTCAGGGGAGGGGGTGAGAAGGTGCGGCGTCAACAGCACAGACACTGGGAGTCAGTTGAAGGCAAACAACAAACTCATTAATTTAATAACGGGGAAGGCCTTATTATATACCCTTCTCTCAGCACCCAGTCTGTGTCACAATCTGGTGGCATTTCGTGGTCATCCCTCATTGGCTGGGCATGATCAGGTACTCTGACAGCAACCAGGATCTCTGACAGCTCCTGTTGCTAGGCCCTCAGGCAGACTCCAGGTTGGCTCATAAGAAGTATGTTATGTGCATGCTGTAGCAACTGATCTGAGCCAATTTTCTTGACCCTATGGGCCTGTCCTACTACATAGTGGGACTCTGTTTGTTTTTGTTTTTCGAGACAGGGTTTCTCTGTGTAGCACTGGCTATCATGTAGCTCACTCTGTAGACTAGACTGGTCTCAAACTCAGAGATCTACCTGTCTCTGTCTCCTGAGTGCTGGGATCAAAGGCATGCTCCACCACCACTTGGCATCGTAGTAGGACTACTATCTAAACAAAATAAATACAGACAATTAGCATCAAAGGATGGTACAAGATGTTGGGCCACAAGGACTCCTTAGGGGTTATCCATGACACAGGCATATTTAGCCACCTGGTCACTGGTGGATCTGGAAGCCAAGGAAGCCAAGTAGGCTTCCTGAATGGAAAAGTGGAGAAGGCTTCCTGAATGTAAGACACTGCCAGGAATGCACTGGATGGGCCCTGCCCCACTGCCTGAGCCAGGCGCTTCCTTCACTCCCAAGAGGCTGGGGTTGCTTGCCTACAGACCTGTTCTCGTCAAGATGTCCACCAGGGGACATTTCTCTCCATCACTGAACTAGTCTACTCTGTTGGTTCCTACCTCATCTGGTCAAGAGCCCTTTCTCATTGATGTGTATGTCTGCAGAAACCATTGTGGTATGTAACAATTGATACCATCACCATCATCTCGCTCCTCTGCCTCCTCCACCACTGTTCCCAGCACGTGCTGTGCCATGGTCTACTTCCTCCACTGCTGACATCTGTCACTGGACTCCCCCGTGCCCGACACTTGTGCTGGTCGGTTTCTGTCAACTTGACACAAGCTGGAGTCACATGGGAAAGGGGACTTCAATTTAGAATTGCCTCCATCAGATTGGGATGTGGCATGTCTGTGGAGCATCTTTTGATGATTGATTGATGTAGGAGGACCAAGTCCACTCTGAGTGGTGCCAGACCAGGGAAGGAGGTCCTGGATTGTGTAAGAAAACATTCTGAGCAAGCCACGAGGAGCAAGCCAGTAAGCAGTGTTCTTCCATGGCCTCCGCTTCAGTTGCTGCCTCCAGTTTTCTGCCTTGAGCCCCTGCCCTGACTTCCCTCGATGACGAACTATAACTCTTGAGCCAGATGCCCACCCCCCACCCTCCTTTAAGCTAGTTTTGGTCAGTGTTTTATCACAGCAACAAAAAGCAAACTATGACAGTAATGTTGCCATCCCCACTTAGTGGCTATGACAAGTCAGTCTTGTTTGGTTTGGTTTGATTTTTCGAGACAGGGTTTCTCTGTGTAACCCTGGCTGTCCTGGAACTCTCTCTGTAGACCAGGCTGACTTCGAACTCACAGAGATCCGCCTGCCTCTGCTGCCCAAGTGATGTGATTAATGACATGCACCACTGCCGCCCAGCCTGACGAGTCAGTCTTAATAAATTAGCTCAGCATGTCCATGGTCACGTGATTAATAAATTAGCTCAGCATGTCCATGGTCACGTGATTAACAGATGGCCAACATGTGGCTACAATCCCGTCAGTCTGACTCCACAGCCTCGTTCTTTAGCTCCAGCCAGAGAGAAGCTGCTTTGTAAATATTTGTTGAAATAGAAGAGTTGAAAAATAGATATTGACCTAAAAAGAAGGGGGGGAAAAGGAAAGAAAACCCAATTAAGTAAAACTGTCGAAGCATAGAAAAGTTCCAGACAAGCTACTCTGTACAATACTTTTTCCATAAAAATTTAAATTGGGAGAGGCAGTAGTGGTGCATGTCTTTAATCACATTACTTGGGAGAAACCCTGTCTCAAACAAAAACAGAGAAAGAAATTTAAAACTGAAAAAAGGTATTGGAGCATGCCTTTAATCCCAACACCGTGGAGGCAGAGGCAGAGTTGGAGCCAGCTTGGTTTACATGGGGAGTGCCAGGCTAGTCAGGGCTACGTAATGAGACCCTGACTCGAAAAGCCCTTCGAAAGGAAGCACATCATCTTGCAAATAAAGAATTCACTTCCAAAAGGGAAGAGCAGGAGACATGGAGACAGTCCCTTTTCTCTGCTGTTTACTTCCATAGATGAGGATTCTGGAATGACCAGGCTGAGCTCTGAGAGGTCAGCAAACCAGAGGGCGAGAACTGTCGATCCCTGCTTCCCACTCAGGTTCAGCGCCATGTTCACACACGGGCTCTGACCGTTGGGAAATAGGGGCAGGTTTCCATTGCCCTGTTCAAGAAGCAGAATTCCAGAGTTTGTCTGTAACTCAAACAGATGAGAGGCTGAGAACAAGCCACCCAATGAGAGTCTCAATGCCTCTCTCAAGCCTCAGCCCACTTGCTGTCACCCACCCCTACTGCCCAGCCTCCCTCTTAGGATGTCTCTGGCCACGTCAACTATGTGCTGCAGGTCATGGCACCTCATTTGAGAGAGTGCCAAACCCTAACCACTAGACCACCAGGGCATGGCACCTCATTTGAATGTCCACAGCCAACCACAGTTGGCCAGTTGCCACGTGAACACTAGCTCTATGAATTGTAGAGCATGGTTCATGAGGGAAGTGAGGTCTCTGGGGACACAAGGGGAATAAAATCGTGTTAGAGGACATGGTTTAAGAGTATATTACGCCGGGTGGTGGTGGTGGTGGCGGCGGCGGCGGCGGCGGCGGCGGCGCACACCTTTAATCCCAGCACTCAGGCAGAGGCAGGCAGATCTTGGTGAGTTGGAGGCCAGCCTGGTCTCCAAAGTGAGTTCCAGGAAAGGCGGAAAGCTACACAAAGAAACCCTGTCTGGAAAAACAAAACAAAACAAAACAAACAAACAAACAAACAAAAAAAGAGTTTATTACTTACTTTTCTCAGTGCTATCACAAGACACCTAGCAACAGCAACTTAAGGAAGGGTTCGTTTGAGTTCACAGTTGGAGGGTGCACAATCCATCACCTGTGGGAAAAGCACGGAGGCAGAAGCATCAGGCGGCCGGTCACATCACCTCCACAGTCAGGAAGCAGAGAGAGATGAATGCTGGTGTGCAGCTCACTTTCTCCTTCTGATTTAAGCTGGCACCCCAGCCCATGGAATCAGTCTTCCAACCTCAACCTGATCTAGAGAGTCCCTCATAGGCATGCCTAGAGGTGTGTCTCTTAGGTGATTCTAGATCCTGTCAAGTGACAATTTTGACCATCGCAGATTGACAAAGAGTTGCAAGAGGTGAGTGCTTTGGGGTTTGCTTCAATGTTAGCGTGAGTTAGGGTACAGGGCACATCACATAGACACATTGATTGATTGGTTCCAGAGCTTTTCTCAGTTACACAGAGGAGAAAGGTAGCCCTGGACCCGGCTGGAGAGTGAAGCTTGCATGGAGGATGTGGGGTCTGAAGAACTGGAGAGATACTTGATCAGTAGTTCTTAGCCTTTGTCTTAAATGGTCCCTGAGGTGTTTGATAACAGCCTGTATGTTATTTAGTGACTTCGTTAAACTGATCACTTTTGAAATATAAATTAATTCTTTGAAGGATACTTCATATCACTGTGGTAAATGGGAAATCAGTAACACTTGTCATATGGAAACACAGCCACACAGCACAGAGATGGAAACAGCTGGGCGTGGTGGCACACACCTTTACTTCCAGCACTTAGAGGCAGAGGCAAGATGATTGCTGGGAGTTCGAGACCAGCCTGGTCCATACCATGAGACCATGTCTAAAACTCAGCGGTGGTGGTGGTGGGTGAAAAGGAAACAACAAAACAATGGAGTGAGATTCTAGGGGCTGGGGTATAACTCAGTTAGAGGTACTGGCCTAACATCCAAACTGGCCCATGCCCTGGATTTCATCCTCAGCATCAAAAAAAGAAAAATAAATAAGCGAAGTCAAGCTTGATGCTATTTCTGGTTAAGTTTTTGACTCTTGACAGATCCAAAAGAGAGGTTAAAGACACAGGGACAGGTGTATGGATACAGTTAAGGGGCAGAGTACTGGTTTAGCATGCATGGGACCCCAGGTTCCATCCCCAGCTCACAGCCCAGGCTAGACTTTCTCCTCATTACAACCCAAAGAATGAAAATGCAATGTCTTCCTCTGCTGGGAATATGGAGGATTTGCCTAATAGACGTTTCTGCTTCTGGGTCTTGGGAAAATTACCACGAGTGTTTTTCTGTATATTGTTAGGCTTGGGAGAAAATAAGGACAATGCCCAAGGACAGTGCAGAAGGACAGTGCAAACTGGAAGGAGCATACTGAATTGACAGTGGAAGGAGCCAGGTTGCATGCAGCAGAGCGGGCTGGGCACCCTGAGATCCTTAAGCCACGCAGTGAGCTCCTGTCACAGTGAAAGAGAGATGCTGGGGCTCTTCCCTTAAGCCTGGACTCTGATGACAGCTCATGTGTGCCCTGGAGTAGTGACAGTGTCCTGGTATAGTGACAGTGTCCTGGTGTAGTGACAGTGTCCTGGTGTAGTGACAGTGTCCTGGTGACAGTGTCCTTGTGTATGACAGTGTCCTGGTGTAGTGACAGTGTCCTGGAGTAGTGACAGTGTCCTGGAGTAGTGACAGTGTCCTGGTATAGTGACAGTGTCCTGGTGTATGACAGTGTCCTGGTGTATGACAGTGTCCTGGTGTAGTGACAGTGTCCTGGTGTATGACAGTGTCCTGGTGTATGACAGTGTCCTGGTATAGTGACAGTGTCCTGGTGTATGACAGTGTCCTGGTATAATGTCCTGGAATAGTGACAGTGTCCATCTCTTCAGAAAAGATAGCATACATCTTCCAGGAAGAAAACCTTCCTATGAGAAGTTTCCAGAACCCTCCTGATGGTGTTCAACCAACATAAGTTCATGATAAAGAATCCCCAAATACACAGAGAAAGGATCATCCTACAGGATCCACAGAAGTCAATCAACAGCTTTAGATTCACATGACTTCCAACATGGAGACTATAAAAATATGAAGTATTGTGTATGCAACATCTACAGAAAATGTCATTAAAAAGAAGCCTAGACAGAAAGCCATGGGAGAGAACTCTTAAAAGAGTTGTGATAAGGATGATTGTTGACAGGGGTTTGGGTGGGAAGAACCCAGTTTCTTTAAGGGGCTGGCCACCAGGAGTTTGACCATGCTCCAGTGGGTATGTGGGCAACACAAACTGAACTAGCTTTTTTCCCCTTCCTCTTCTTTTTTGAGGGGTGGAGGTCACAAAGGTGGAGGGGTGTACCTGGGAGGACTGAGAAGTGGGTGTGATCAGGGTTCATGTTACGAAATTCCCAAATAATCAATAAAAATATTATTAAAAATGAAATAACAAAAATCAAATGGATGGAGAGCAAGGGCCCATAAAAACTGACAGGACAGCCAGAGGAAGAAACAAAACAAAACAACAACAAAAACACAGGACTTTTAGAGGGTGGGTGAGATTGTTCAGTGGGTGGAGGAGCTTGCCCAAATCCACAGAGAACTGACTCCTACAAGTTGTTTTCTGATACTGTGTATGTACACACACACACACACACACACACACACACACACACACACACACACAAATAAATAACGATGTAAAATTTTTTAATTTAGAAAAGAAAAATAGAATTATTTTAACGGTAGGTGTGCTCAGTAACAGACTGGAGAGAGAGCCCAGGTGTGCTGGTGTGTGCCAGTAACCCAGCGCGCAGGAGGCTGAGGCATGAGGATCTCAAGCCAGCCTTGGCTATTATGGTTTGACTGTGAAATATCCCCCAGACGCTTTCCTGGTGTGGACAATGGATTATTAGCTGGTAGCACTGTCTGGAAAGGTTGTAGACTTCTTCGGTGGTGGGGTCCAACTCGAGAAGTAGGGCCAGGCCCTGAAAGTTTTGTTTTGTTTTCATTTTGGTTTTTGGTTTTGTTTTTTCAAGACAGGGTTTCTCTGTGTAACAGCCCTATCTGTCCTGGAACTTGCTCTATAGACCAGGCTGGCCTCAAACTCACAAAGATCCTCCTGCCTCTGTCTCCTGAGTGCTGGGATTAAAGGCATGTGCCACCATCACCTGTCATTTTAAAATTTTTATCAGATTTATTCTTTTCTTTTTAAATGAATGTTTTGCCTGCATGTATGTCTTTGCCCCACATGCCCACTTGATGCCTGCAGAACTGAGAAGGGACATCAGACCCCCTGGAAGTGGAGTTACAATTCGTTAGTTGTTAACCACCCTGTGGGTGCTGGGAATCCAACGTGGGTCCTCTAGAAGAGCAACAAGTGCTCTTAACCTCTGAGCCATCTCTCCAGCCCCTGGGCTCTAAAGTTTTATTGCTCCATCCCAGATGCTCCATGTTCTTGGTCACATGCCTTTTCTGCCATGATACACTGGATCCTTTGGAACTAGAATCCAAAATGAACCCCTTCTCCCTTAAGCTGACTCTCGTGTGTTTGGTCACAGTATCAAGAACGTAAGTAACACAGAAAAATGGTGTTGAGGAATGGGACTCTTGCTGACTAGTTTGTAAGAAGAGTCTGGAACTGCAGCCTGGAAACACCCTAGAACAGTGGTTCTCAACCTGTGGGTCACAACTCAGAAAACACTTACTTCTGATGGTCTTAGGAACTGAGACACCACTCCTCTATCAAATTACAGTTATGAAGTAGCAATGAAAATAATGCTATGGTTGGGAGTCATCACAACATGAGGAACTGTCTTAAAGGATCGCAGCATTAGGAAGCTTGAGGACCACTGCCCTAGCATGTTCTAAGTACAGCATGATGGACCATTCAGGTGGGTGTCTGCAAGATTAGGATGCCAAGAGACATGTGGCCAATGAAGAACTAGTTCATGACATTTCAAAGGGAAACAAAATCTCCATTGGAGACTGAGTGAGAGGCAGTTCATGGTACATTCTGGCGATGAATCTGGATGCATTTTCCTTGGGACTGGAGAGCCTGAGTGAGGCTGAAGTCAAAAGTAATGAACTAAGTTGTTTGGCAGAGGAAATATCAAGAGTGAGTAGTACTTAGGCTGTGGCACAGTTACTGCTCACTGCTCTTATCCAGGTTTACAGAGAGAGAGGGAGAGGAAGAGGGAGAGGGAAAGGGAGAGAGAGGAGGGGCGGGGGGGGGGGGGAGAAAGACCGCGCGGAGGGGGAAGAATACGGAAGGAGAGAGTGAGGAAAGAGAGGGCACAGAGAGGGCACATCCACTTTTTAGGCTGGGACGCCGTCACAGGCTGGTGACGTAATTGAGGACATAATCCTTACAGCTATGATCATTAAAGAGAAACTGCTTGTACTCACCTCTTTAATGATTATACAAGCTAGGGTCATTTGGGAAAGACACCTTCTCCTGAAACTGCCTCCATCAGATTAGCCCGGAGGTAATTCTGTAGGGCATTTTCTTGACTAAAGCCCACTGTGAGTGGTGCCATCCCTAGGTAGGTGGTCCTGGGTTGTATAAGAAAGTGAGATGAGCAAGCCATGGAGAGCAAACCTCTGCTTCAGTTCCTGCCTTCAAGTTCCTGCTCTGACTTCCCATCAAGATGGACTGTGATTGGGAATGTATAGGTCAAATAAACCCTTCCCTCCTCAAGTTGCTTTTGGTCATGGTGTTCATCACAGCGGTAACATCATTTTCTCCCCTCCAGGACAATCGAAAAGGTGTCCTGGGAACAAGACCCTGCCCACCAATGGGTGTAACTTGTGAAAACACAAATTGATGTAGATGGTGTGAGCCTGAACTGAGATTGCTGATGAAGGGGTTCCATGCTCAAAAACAACTGCTAAGAATGTTTTCTCAGGTTGGGTGTGGTGGTGCACACCTTTAACCCTAGTACATGGGAGGCAGAAGCAGGTGGATCTCTGTGAGTTTGAGGCCAGTCTGCTGGTCTCTCTCACAAATTCTAGGCCATCCAGGGCTACATAGTGAGACCTGTCTCAAAAAGATTTTTTTTCTCCCCCAGCTTCAGCCACTTTTGCTGTGACAGAAGGGGATCAGATGCATCTTGAGTTGGCAGCAGAGCTTGGCAGCACCGTCTGCTTGTACTGGCTTTGCCTGCATCGAAAACAAGGATGAGGGGAGCATAGAGGCATGTCCCAAGGCTCCAGAGAGCCACTGAGGCCAGGCAATGGGTGGCACAGTGAGATTCCTTGCAAGGAGGCCCAGGGAAGCCATTGTATGAAACTATCAAGGTGAAACCTAATTGCAATGGATGTTAGAAATGCCAAGACCATGGGATATCTGCCGAGGAAAGCTGCAGACACAGGATGGAGCCAACCCAAGGGAGAAGCTGTGTATGTGCTACAGGCAGAAGAGCTGGAAGGGCGGGGCTATCCAAGGCCATTAGGTGTTGATTGGTCCTTGATGAATAGAACAGCAAGGTTATTGGTCCTCTTGTGCCAAGCCATGTGCTGACCTCTGCCGCTGATGTTTCTCAGCTCTGCTGGTGGTTCTAGCCATGAGGTCTGAAGTCTCCTGGTCTTCTATCAGGACCATGGCTCCTCTTCACATCCCTGCTTCTTCAAGGTGACAGGAAAGTCTTCTCTATTGCCTGTGTTACCCATGTCTCCTTCGGGACCCTCCATGCACTGAGCCACATTGCTGCATGCAGGCATTGGTGGGTGCCTCTGCAAGCAGGACACCTGCTTGGATGTTCTTGAGGTTTATCTTCTTCCCATCACCCTGGTCTTGGGCAGCAGCTCCCAGAACCAAGCATCACACCTCCCCGCTATGTTCTCTGTCTCAGAGACATTTGCCACCCCTTCCTAGAAGACAGTGCCACATACCACATGTCACATATAGATTTTCTCTAAGCAAAAACGCTGTGATCCAAGCTGGCTAAGTTTGGCTATTGTTCTAGGAAGGATACTTGAGGCTGTTGGATATTCTCAATATGGCTTGATTATTTCAGGATGTTTTATTGCTGGGAATTTCAGAAGCCCATTTTGAAAAACAAATACTAAACACCAAGTCCTTTCTCTGTATAATCTCATGTCTCCCAAACCAGTCCTCCCACAGGAGATACCCTGGTTGACTGGTTTGCAAAATGAGGGTCAACAGGGAAATTTTACTGTGCAGGTGACCTTTAATAGATTTTAATCTCATGTTTTATCATTACATGGGGTGAATGGGTGTATGCCACTGGTACCTGCTCGATTGATTCCATGGTTGCTCCTAAATTTCTTATAATGCCCAGGGCATGACTTCATAAAAAGGAATTATCGGGTCCCAAATACCAACAGTGCCAAGGTTCAGAAGCCATGCTATGGCTGAGCAGTAGGAACATCCCAGATAAGCCACTGTAAGCCCAGCCATCTGTCAGCAGTCCCACAGTCCATGTCTGCAGCTCCCTGCTTCTCCACCCGCCTCCTGTGGTTCCCTTCTCACCTCCCCTCAGTGTAACAGCCAATCCACCGACTGTCCTGCCTGCCTCTGTGTCTTCCTACACCCTGCTCCTTCTACCTGCCCATCTCTCCCATCTTCCATCACTCAACAGTCGGCTGAAGGTGACTCTGTCTCCTCTTCAAAGAAGCCACCTTACTTCACAAAGTTTTGCCCCACTACACTGTTCTTCAGGTTTGGGGGGCCGTTGTTTGTTTGACTGATTTTATTTTTTTAAGACAGGGTTTTTCTGTGTAGCCCTGGCTGTCCTGGATCTCGCTCTGTAGACCAGGCTGGCCTCAAACTCAGAGATCCCCCTGACTCTGCCTCCAGAGTTCTGGGATTAAAGGTGTGGGCCACCACATCCAGCTTGGATTTTGTTTTCCCTAGAAACATTATTGAGCAATTTCTCAATGTTACATACCCTCTGTGTACACTTTAAAATCCTTGTAGATGCTTTTGGCTGTGGCAGGCATCTTCCTGCGATGCAACAAAATGACAAACACACCAGGAGAGAGGAGATCCCTGCTCTGTGTTCTCTAGAGCCTTTAGAAAACATGAGTTATTCCTTTGGCCACAGATATGTGAGACAAGAGGGCTCACATTATGGACATCAAGAGAACGCATACTGTTCAAAAAGGAATGCCCCATAATTGTCACCATGGCAAACCTGGAGGAGTCTACGATGTCACTCAGCATGCTGATGGCATTGTAAACAAGCAAGTTAAAGGCCAAATTCTTGCCAGGAGAATTAACATGCAGATCGAGCATGTTAAGGCCTCTAAGGGCTGAGGCAGCTTCCATAAACGGAAGGAAAAGGATATGAAAAAGTGAAGTCAAGGAGAAAGCACCTGAGGTGAGGTGGTACATGCTTGGAATCCTAGCACTTCGGAGCAGGAGACTGGAGGATCGGGAGTTCAAGGTCACCCTCTGCTACAAAGTGAGTTTGAGGCTATCCTGGGCTACACCAGACCCTGATGTGGTGGGTGGTTGTTTGAACCATGCCCTGAAGCACCACCCCTAGTGAGGCAGCTGTAGCTGTTACACCTGCCTATGACCTTGAGGTATCTGCCCCTGGGGTGTGGCCACAGGGGACCCTTAAGACCTGGGATGCACATACTCCACTCTCTCTTGGCTACCTTGTGGTTTGGATGCTGAGATCTTGGGCCAAGCCTTCAATGTGGGACATAGTTCAGCTTTCCTGGACCCTATGATAAATCTCCCATGGTTGTGAGTTAACCCCCAAATAAATTCCTTTGATCATTAAGCTGATTCCATGGGTTGCTAGCAATTTCATCACATTACCCTGCCTCAAAAAATAAATAAATAAACAATTCAGGGCCCATAGAGATGGGCCAGCAGTTAAAAGCTGCTGCTCTTCCAGAACAAAGTTCAGTTCCCAGCATTTGCTTTGGACAGCTCCCAACCATCTTCAGCTCCAGGAGGTCAGCCATCCTTATCTGGGCTCTGGGCACCAGCACAGATGCGACACTCACACATACCTAGAAATAAAATACAATTAATGATACTAATAAACTAATAAATAATTAATCAAAATAGAAACTCGCTGACCAGAGAGTTGATTCCGTTGTGTAATAGTCAGTACTCTGCTCTAAAAAGGTGGCCAGAAGAGGGCCTCAGATCCTCTGGAACTGGAGATAACAGTTATCAGACACCATGTGGGTGCTGGGAATCAAACCCAGATCTTCTAGAAGAGCAGCCAGTGCTCCTACTCATACATCTTTGTAAGTTTGGCACTCATTAGTAGAATATGGTAGAAGTCACTATTTCTGTATGTTTTTTACTTGTGAGGAGCTTTGCTAACTAAGGAATGCTGTAGGCTGTGTACACAGGCCAATGTTAACCAGCTGAGTACACAGGCTCAGGGCTCAATCCCCAAGAACTCAAAGGGGAAAAAAATAGAATATTGAAATAGAAGGAATCTTATCTCATGTCTTTGAACTGTATCAAAGATAAAGATTTATTAGGGATTACATAGTATAAGTCATTAAATGATCATTTCATATGACAACTAGACTAATTATTCCTCCTGGTTTTCTCACTTTTATTTTTATTTGAGTGTTTCGCTTGCATGTATATCTGTGCATCATGTTCATGGAGGCCAGAAGAGGGTACCAGATCCTCCGTGACTGGAGTTACAGACAGTTGTGAGCTCCTAAATGGGTGCTGAGATTGAACCCAGGTCCTCTGGAAAGATGGCCAGTGCTCTTAACCACTGAGCTATCTCTCCAGCCCCTGTTCATTGTTGGAGGTGGGTAGGTAGTATGGATTAGAAACTTTTCTCCACCTGGGATCTTTTGCTTTTCATTAAGAGACATTACTAAATCATTGAGCTGTTTTCAGTTTCTAGAAGCATACCCCAGGCCAGCAAAATGGCTCAGTATGTGAAGGTTCTTGTCACCAAGCCTGACAGCTTGAGTTGGGGATCCCCAGGACCCATGGGGAAGGAGAGAACCAACCCTCTCAAAGAGTCCTCTGACTCCAATGTGTGCCATGGCGCATGCATACAAATAAACAAACAAACAAACAAACAAATAAATAAGTCTGTAGTGGGTAGCTCTTCCAGCTTTGACCTGGAAATACAACCCCCACTGAGGCTTCTGCAACTGTCACGCCTACAAGGCAGGGCGAGACAGGAGCCCTTAAGAGCCGAGATACGGATGTGCCGGCTCTCTTGGTTCTTGGATCCTGGACATTGGAGGCAGATAGAGCAGAGTTCTCCAGAGAACACCGCTGGACTGCGCTACACCTTTCCCGGACCCTGTAACCTATCCCTTTACTTGTGAGTTACCCCACAAAATAAACCTCCCTTTTAACTACGTGGAGTTGCCTTAAAGGCACTCCCAAGAATTACTAACTGTTATTCTGCTTAGAACGTTTTAACCAGATGTACTCAACATGGGAAAATAAAACATTTCATGAGACCAATGCACTTAAATGAGTTTGATCTCCCCACCCACTTTCCACTTACTTAGTTAGCCATTAAGCCGTAGGTTTTGTTCAATGAATCAGTAGGAGATTTCTCTTCCTAACACTCCACTGGCAAAGCAGTCTTCCTTGTCAAGTGGAGTGACGAATCAGTCTGTTCTCTTGTCTGTCTGCCTTCATTTCCTGTCTGACATAACACATTGTCACACCTGTCCTGAGACGGTGGACAAGATGCGTGGGTTAGGGGGACAGCACCGTGAGGAGCCAGGCTGCTCCACCCTTTCCTGGCCTCCTGACATCCTTTCTGCTTTGGCCCCCAGGGCGCTAGCAGCAATCATCAGAGTCCAGAGTCAAGATACAGAAGAGGCCACGACACAAAATGAAAAGAAGAGGCACTTGCCGTCTGCATTAAGAATAACACAACCTTGCTGGGCGGTGGTGGTGCACGCCTTTAATCCCAGCACTCGGGAGGCAGAGGCAGGCGGATCTCTGAGAGTTCGAGGCCAGCCTGGTCTACAGAGTGAGATCCAGGACAGGCGCAAAACTACACAGAGAAACCCTGTCTCGAAAAACCAAAAAAAAAAAAGAAGAAGAAGAAGAAGAAGAATAACACAACCTTGGTAAAAATTCCCTGTTCCAAAGCTGCATTTCACACTTAGCAGAGACATCTGCTTGCCAAGAAAGGAACAACCTGCCCCCACCCTATCTCCACCCCCTATCCCATCCCGAAGCCTATGGAGGCTGTTCGGACAGTATTCTCCTGTTTTCCGTTGCCAACAACAGGCAATTCCTCAGCCCGTATAAACTTTAGGAAAATGGAGTTTAGTCAAGGGCTGTGTCTGGTGATGGCCTTCTTAATGTCAGAATCCCAAGGTGGTATATGACCTGCAAAAAGACAAGGAGTCAAAGGTGTGCTGGTATGCACACGCGTGCTCACATGCCTGCATGTGTGAGTGTGTGCATCTCTGTGTGTGTACAACTGTGTGGTAAGTGTGTGTGTGTGTGCATACCTTTGTATGCATCTCTGTGTGTGAGCACACACACCTACATGGTGAGTATGTGTGTGTGCACTCCTATGTATGAGTGTGTGTGTGGTGCCTATATCTGGGTACACACCTGTGGGGTATGTGTGTGTGTGTGTGTGTTATATGTGGTACATGTGGTGACTGTGTGTATGTATTTTGTGGTGTATTTCTCTGTGTCTATGTGTGTATGCACACCCGTGTTGAGTGTGTGTGTAGTTCCTATGTGTGTGTGTGTGTGATGTGTGTCTGTGTTTCTCTCTGTGTGATACCTGTGTTGAGTGTGTGTGTGGTATATGTGGTGCATGTGGTGACTATCTGTGTGTGTGTGTGTGTGTGTGTGTGTGTGGTGCCTGTGTTTCTCTCTGTGTGATACCTGTGTGGCGAGTGTGTATGTGGTGTAGGTGTCTGTAGCATGATGTGTGTCTCTGTGTGCGTATGTTGTGCGCATGTTGTGTGCTGCATGTCTGTATGTATGTGTGATGTGTGTGTATGTGCCTGTATGTGTTTTGTGTGTGTGTGTGTGTGTGTGTGTGTGTGTGTGTGTGTGTGTGTGTGTGTATTCATGTGTGTGTGTTCTGGGCTCTCCTTGTTATAAAATCACCAGGATTCCATCAGGAGGCCTCACCCTGACAAGCACATCTGAACCGCCTTCCAAAGGTCCCACCTCTGAATGATACAATCCAGTGGCTTATCCTCTCAACACCTCACAGACGAGATTAAGTTTCAACACAGGAATCCTTTGGGGACAATTTCCAAACCACAGCACACAACAATCTTTCAAATTGTACTTTAGTACAATGCCCTGAGTGGGATCTGCATCCTAGGATTAGGCACAGCCAGGAGCTTTATGTTTCTCTAGCGAAGTCCAGAGAAAAAGAACAGAGAACCAGGAAGTAGACACACGTTAGCAAGGAGAGCACAGGTTAGCTGAGACTCTGAAATGGATGCCCACGACTCTCCCTGCCTGTGAGTCCCTTTAGAGGCTCGCTGCTCCGCTAGCGATTTGTTAGCACTCAGAAGAGAGCTGATCTCCGTTGATGCATTTCTTCAAGGTATTCTTTTTATTATTGCTTTATATTATTATTTTTGCTTCTCTTTTCTGTTTCTGAGCCCATCATCTGTCTCTTTGAAACACAAGAGGCTCAGAAATGGGAGCCTGAAAGTCTGGCCCCCTGGCATGTCCTGAGAGCCCAGAACACTGGGGCACACACTCCTAATTTGTGTAGTGCATGCTGACCTTATCCTAGCAATGACTGTGTAACCACACTCCCTGCACCAGGCAAGGAAAACAGAAAAAATCACATGAATAACATCTCCCAGAAGCCTCCTGGTGCTTCTTGACCATCTCCAGGAAACACACTGGGGCTGTGCGAAGCAGGGAGTGGCCTTGCTCCTTTAGGGTCTGAAGGCAGCTGGGTAGCAAGGACCCTGCTCACTCAAAGCTCTTTTCTCTCAGCTTTATTAACTTCTAAGCCTTTTCCTGTTTGCCTGTTGTAGCCAAACCCACCTCTTGGCAGACAGTAAGTCTGAGTATTTGAATTAGATTCCTGAGCAGTGATTAAAGCAGATTTGGGCCCTTAACAAAAGAGGTTCTAAAACAACAGCAGGGGCCAGGCTAGACCGTAGTGACTGCACTCCAGCTTGTGGGCCTGTGACCTGATCTCTGGGCAGGACGCAGTGTGCACCAACCAGGGCCCTCCAGGGTGGGATGAGGTCTGGGACACTGGCACTCAGCTGTCCTCATGACAGATGGCTGCTGGCAGAATCAAGCCTTCGGTATGCAGTTGCTCCCCCAGGGAGGACATCCTTGGGGACACAGAGTCCTTGTCACGCTCATTTTCACAAGTCCATTTTCCACCCAGGGATACAAAGAGGCAAAAAGGCTGGGACTGATGTCCACAGAGTCTCTACCTTTCCAGAGCGCGGTGAAGTTAACGGCAGCCCCGGCTGCTCTCCAGCCTGCTCCCGAGTGCCTTCCTAACCTCACACACTCAGACGCATTCAGTCAGCAGAGCTTAAGTCTTCACATCAGAGCCCCTTGAACACCCTGACAGGAGCTTTCTGTGATTTAGTGCTTCATTGTGACAACGTCTACCTACCCGGTGCTTTTCTGTTCCTTCAAACTCAGCTTTGGCTCTGTGGGCGGTGAACACCACCATCCCAGCACTGGGAAGGCTGAGGCAAGGGAACCAAAAGTTCCAGACTAGAATGAGATTTTTTTGTCTCAAAGCAGAAATCGCAAACTCAGTATTCACCTTAACAAAGCAAACCCCAGCCTGACTGACTACAGTGACTCTTTCCACCCAAATCATCAGAGACCTCTGAATTCAAAGTGGATTCAGACAAGTTCCCCTTTCAGTTGGGGGGAGGTAGTGTGTAAACAAGCAGTGAGTTGCTATGACAACAACCATCAACAGCTGAGGGAGTCTTTGCATTTCTTCGGCGTAGTGAGAAGCCTGCCTGGGACCTAGAGTCTCCAAGACGGGGGTGGGGTGGGGGCTGAGGGGGTGGGTGGTGGTGGGGGGTGTCTCTCACCTTCAGAGGCGCTGTTCACCTCGCTGGCCAGAGCAGCACGTGTGAAGCCCATGCAAGGGGTCCCACTTAGGGGATCAAGGGCTTCCCCGGAGGATGAACACCACAGAGGCCTGTTGATCTGGATTTGGATAATTTCCTTATCATTCCAAGCAGATACCAAACTCTTTTAATCGATCATAGAAAGAATCTACACAATACCTCATTCCTTGCCTTATGACAGGCACAGGGACCCACCTCAGTCACCAAAGACTGTTCATGAAGACTCAACCACAGGGCTGGAGAAGTAATGTAGGTGGTAGAGGACTTGTCTAGCATGCAGGAGGCCCTGCATTCAATCCCCTGCACCAGATAAACTGGGTGTGGCATGGAGTGCTAGTATTTCCAGCACTTGGGAGGTGAATAAAGGAAAATCACGAATTCAAGGCTAACCTTGTCCACATTTGTGAGTTCAAGACTACCCTGGGCTACCTGGGATCCTGCCTTCCTAAAAGAAAACACACCCTCAAAGTGAACGACCCTGTGTGTGGACAAAATGTGATCAACCATGCCTTCCCCACCCTGATGGACTCTGTCCCTCTGGAACTGTTAAATCTTTTTCTTTAAACTGCTTTTGGCTATGATATTTTATCACAGCAACAGCAAGGTAGCTAATACAGACCGTTGGGTGGGCTGAAGAATCAAGGTTTCAGGGTCCTAACTTTCCCTATTGAGCTGCTGAAAGAACGCCACCCTTCACAGGAATCCATCTTACCCTCAGAAAGAAAAGCAAGTCTCATGTCTGAAACAATAACTTGCTTGTCTTTCCTGTAGTCTAGGCTGGCCTTGAACTCGCTATGTAGCCAATGATGACCTTGAACTTCTCATTCTCCTGCCTTCACCTCCCAAGTGCTGGATTTACAGGTGTGCACCTATAAACCAGTTTTTTAGGTGCTGGGAGTGCAACCTGGGATTTTGTGTGTTCTAGGCCAGCACTCTACCCCTAAGCTACAGTCCCAACGAGGTCAAGTTCTTATCCCTAGCATCTTACCTGTCCATCTTCCTACAGAGCATTTCCTGGGATGGAAACAAATGCCCTGGGACTGTAGTTTAGTGACTGAGTGCTACCAGACCACTGTTGGGGGGAAAAAAAGTAACTTTAGTCCAGGGTACCAATAGGAAGTACATACATACTGTTAAGGGCAGAGGTCCACCCAGGTGTTCTAAATTCAAAAGCCTGGATTAAAGGCTCAAAGGTGGCACTCAATAGGTGATACATAAGAAAGATACCACCACACTCCTGCACCCCCCAGCCAGGAAGGATCATCTACATCTAGTCATCAGGAACATCTCCCAGACTCCAGCTGAGGGGCATCCTACAAACACTTAGCTTCTCCTCTTCACCAAGTGTCAAGTTCATGAAAGACAAAGAAAGGCTCGGTGTTCTGCAATCTTCTGAAGACATGGCAGCAATTACAGACCAGGGACAAAACAAAAGCAATGTTTTAGTTTTTATTTGTTTATAGATGGGGTCTTGTTACCTTGACCAGGCTGATCTCAAATTCTTTGGCTCAAGTGATCCTCCTGCCTCAGTTTCCTGATAAGCTGGGACTTCAGGTAACCACCACCATGCCAGGCATGCTGAAGATCAAACCCAAGATTTTCTCCGTACCAGACAAGCACTCACCACCCAGCTACATCTCCAACCAAGAGCAGTGTTTTAATGTTAAATTTCTTAAGTTTGATAGTTCTGCTGTGCCTATGAAGGCGGTCTTTGAGTTTTAGGAAATTTGCACACAAGAATTGAGGACTAGAGGGCATAATGTCTCTATGACTCTCCCAGTGACTCAGAAATGCATCAGTGTAAAAAGGCAGATAATGCTGAATCACATGAAGGTAATGAGGCAGACTGGTAAATACGGAGAAAGGATATATGGGAGTTCTGGAATTACTCTTTCAAACTCTTCTTTCTTTTCTGTGGGTTTTTTTGTGTGTGTGAGGGGGGATTTTTTTGTTTTTGTTTTTGTTTGTTTTTGTTTTTAGAGACAGAGTTACTTTGTATAATCCTAGCTTTTCTAGAACTCACTCTGTAGACCAGGCTGGCTTCAGAATTCAGAGATCCACCTGCCTCTGCCTTCCTAGCGCTGACTGAAGGCATGTACCACCATGACTAGGCTCAAACTCTTCTTTCTTTTTCATCCTCCTCCTCCTTCCCGCCCCACTCTCCTTCCCCACCTCTTTGAGACAGGCTCTCCTCCGATTCACTATCTAGCTGAGAGTGGCTTTGAACTCCTGTCTCCTGCCTCCACGTTACAAGCACTAGGATTGCAGGCATGAGCTGCCATTACTCCCAGTTTATGCACCAATGGAACTGAAACCCAGGGCTTTGTACATGCTAAGTAAGCACCTCCCTTCAAGCTACAACTCTTCCCCTCTCCTCTGCTCTCTTTTCTGGAGCAAAAGACTGAACCCAGGATCTTACACATCCTAAGCAAGGCAAAACTTTGAAAATATGACAGAAGAAAAAGCTGAGAGGCTGAATACATAGCACAATGGAAGAGCATTTGCCTACTATGAGGCCCCGAGTGCAATCCCTGGCATCAAATAAATAAATTAATTAACTAATACATACATAAATAAATAAAATAAAGGAAAAAGAAACCTGAAAAGAGTCATGTATTTAAAATTATCAGCATATATATATATATATATATATATATATATTAAAATTCACTGATAAAATTCTATACAACTTTTAATGGTCAGTTTTACCAAATCATGTTGTAAAACATCTTTCCAATTACAGCCAGTATTCACCGTATTTGGGTTTTTGTTTTTGTTTTTTTTTAATTTCTCTTTATGTGTATCAGTGTGTTGCCTGCAGGTATGCCTGTGCACCACATGTGTGCAGTGTCTGGAGAGATCGGAAGAGGGCATCAGATCCTCTGGAACTGTGAGCTGCCATTGGACGCTGGGAAACTGAACCTGGGTCCTCTGGAAGAGCAGCAAATACTCTTAACTGATGAGCCACCCCTCTAGTCCCACCTTATTTCTCTTTATGAAATGCTTAACACGTTCAACATCTTGTTCAATCAGTCCCTGGATCCATGGGTTCAACTGACCACAGATTAATATTTAAAGACCTGGGCATAGTGGTGCACAATTTTAATCCCTTCATAAGGGAGACAGAAGCAGGCAGATCTCCATGATTTCAGGGCTAGACTGGTCTACATAGGAAGTTCCAGGCTAGCCAGAGCTACAGTGAGACTCTGTCTCAAAAAGGAGTGGGTATTGAACATACACATTTTCCTCTTTCCTATTCCCTCTAAACAATATATTACAGCAGCTATTTATTAGCACATGGTATCGATATCGCATTAGTTATTATTAGCTGTGCTTTAAGGTCCTGGGAGGACATGTTACAATAACCTGGAAATACAACCCCTGTTGTTTGCATTCAATACAGTGGCTGCACCTTAAGCAACTGCTGTCCTGACTACAATTGAAACTCCACAGCTACTAGGTGGTTTGGGCGGGGCCGCAGGAGGTGGGAATTCCTTTACCTCAGGCACAGGCTTTATCATGGTCACTAAAGCAAACTTTATCTAAATCTCTATCCTTCTATTGAACTCAGGATTCAAAGGTTGAGGCAAAATCCTGCTAGCTCAGAGAGGCAGAATAGCAAACAGCTCACCTTTTCTTCTTGCTCACGTCTCCCAAAAAAAGGGGCGTCTTTCTGTTCAGCCCCCACTAAAGAATCCTCACTACACTTAGTTCCTCCCTACCACTTCCTGTCAGATAGTTGCTGACTCAGCCTCCTGACCCCCAGGTTAATTTTATTTAATCAAACAAATGTAACACGTCTTTGCATTGTTAACAAAGGCAGAAGAAACAAACGTAATACACCTTTACAAAGTTAAAATAATATTCCACAACAAACCCCATTGTCCACAGGGACTTGAACATCTGTGGATTATAGTATCCCCAGAACCCACCTCCACACACACTGAGGACGACTGTGCTTATCCAACTCTGTATGGAAAATGGGTACCTAGCTCTGCAAAAATTCTTTGGGGAGTTTGAAGGTGAAATGGTTGTGCAGCCCTACTGGAATGGAGGCATGAGATGATGACTGATATCAGGAGGAGCAGTTGGCATCAGGGAGATCTCATGGCAGCAATGGGCACTCTGGCACTTAGAGGACACCAGGGGGTCAGAATCAAGCCAGTCCCTACTCATGGAGCAGCAGAAGTTGGCTTCCTGGCTGGGGTCTCAGTGTAGAGTACCAGTTTATAGGTGGAACTGGAAATAAGTCCAGTTTCCCAGGAGTGGGCAGACTGATGGGACCCTCATAAATCAGGCTTGGGTAAAGGTTGGCCAGGAAGAGAGAATGACCCCATGCTTAACTTAGTTCTGTGTTGTGTGGTCCATGCCCTAGATCAAAGAAACTGGTCCCCTTAGAGCCATTTTAAAAACTTCTGCCCCACACTAGTGTTTAGTGACTGAGTTTCCTGGTGGGTACAAACAGCACCAGAGGAGGAAAGAGATTGAGAACTCAACAGGGCAGAAACAGCCACCATCAGGATCCGATCCTGGCTGTATGCAGAGTTCTCTGGAGTGAGAAGGACACTCTTGAAGAATGCAGACTCTGGGGCTCACGTGGCCCAAGGCTTTTTCCAGCAAACCAAGGTGTTGTGAGTTCACAGCCTGACCTTATTCCTGCCCCTGCCTGAGCCCTAAGAAATGACCTATTCAGGGGTAACCGAGATGCTTCGTGCCTTTGGAAAGTCGGTTGAAGGAGTTTCAGCCCTGGAACACTGTGTCTCCTTGGGTAGCCTGCTCTCCAGGCTGTGCAGAGGGCTCAAAGAATGCTTCCAGCACCAGAGACCCAACACCAACCTCCAGCGTGCCCCAGAACAAAGAGTCCCATACTGTCTGGGTCATCTTAGCTCCTTCTATTATCTTATGTAAGACCCAGATTAACAATAGGCTCCAGCCCTGGTCAGCCACAGAGAGATACATGTCTTCCTTCCCCGTTCATTTTCTATAGGACTCCACATGGTTTGTGGTATGTTCTGAGGAGTGCTTCTCAGTGTAGGACAGCCCAGCTCTCCTTCCTTTAATGAACGAGAACTTTGGAATGACCCCAGTGACCTGTGTGTTAGCCAGCCCTCCAGGTGAATCAGTGCTAAGCCATTTTCCTTGAATACTATGATCCTAGAGCAAAGGTCGACTGGAAGATCAGGTGAGATTGCAAGGTAAGATTTACAAATGGTGGGGCTGTGAGCGGTATCTCAAGGCGCCAGTCTTTCTGCCTCCGCCTTTGTTTGTTTAGTCTTCACGCAGGCTGTGTCACAAGTGGAAAGGACCCCTCTGCACATTGTCCCTGTGGTCCCTGTCATGTGTGGTCCCCTGCCCCACCAAGCTGGATTTCACCTTTAAGGCTTTACTGGCTCTGTATCTCTCCTGGGTATCTTTTGCCCAGGGCCAAGGCATCTCTAACTTGCTGTTTGCATTGTTGTGGAATGTAACCCCCTCCCCCACTCCTGTCCTTCAGTGACTCTTCTTGGGGCCACACACACACCTGGTTATTCAGAAGGACAACATAAAGAACCATAGCAGACTTCTCCAGTCCTGTGTCCTCTTTCCAGTCCTCTCCTTGTCCCCAGACTCCCAACAGAATTCAGTTTCCACTTATGCCCCCTTCCTCCACCCTCTACAAGAAGGTAGGGGACCAGCCTTCTACAACCTAGACACATCCCTATGACGTAGGGAGAGAAGAGCAGGTGATGGATTTATTTCGTGGATTCTTACTCTATTCCTAACCCCTCCTCCATATAGGCTGTTTCAGTTGCCAAGGTAGAGCCCGTTGGCCTCTGTTATTTGTCTAAGAGGCCACCCAGACCATGTGCATGGCACTCAGTCTGTAATACACATTACTCACACAGAAGAAATGATGTTGCAACACCAACCCATTTCTCCCAGGTTTCTCTTTCTCACTTCCCCGAATCCACTTCATTCCTGTCTTGTAGCCCCAGGACAAGTCACTGTCCCTTGAGCAGTTCCTAGATATGGAAGACCTCCTGCCTGCCCAGTCACACCTGCTGCTGTGTGGGCAGCCCCCCTCTCACTCTGGTAGGTGACACCAGAATGCTGCTAAAGGGCACAGCTTGCTAACTGTCCCTGTGAGCAAGTTTTCCCGGGATACTGGTTCACACTAGCATTTCCCCAAAAAGGCTTATTAATCAGTGAGTGGGATGGGAGATGAGAGTCTGAGCTTTCTTTTTTCTTTTTCTTTTTTTGGTTTTTTGAGACTTGGTTTTTCTGTGTAGCTTGACTGTCCTAGAACTCACTCGGTAGACCAGGCTGGCCTCGAACTCACAGAGATCTGCCTGTCTCTGCCTCCTACTGGGACTAAAGGCATGTGCTGCCACTTTCTGAGCTTTAAAAATAATCTTGGCTCAGGAGATAGAAGGGCTTGCCTGGCAACCTGAGTCTGAGCTTTAGAACCCATGTAAAGTTAGGAGAGAGCTGACTTCACAGAGCTGTCCTCGGACCTCACACACATACCATGTCATGGGTCCCCACACACCTCATGTATACACATGTGCACACATGTGCATGGGTACACACACACACACACACACACACACACACACACACACACACACTAAATAGTTTTAAAAATCTGCTCTTGACCAAAAAAATAAAAAAATAAAAAAAATCCCCGCCAGAACTGTTCTATAGAGAAAACTTGTCTCAGAAAACAAACAAACAAAAACTCTACTCTTGTAATTCTTAAGATGAAGTCTGTTTGGAACAGAGGTCAAAGAAAAAAGGATGAAAACAGCCCATTTTCACCCCCCATTGGGATACTTGGAGAACATTCATCCTTAAGTTCTGTTTTTAATTTTCATTTTTTACATTTTGTGTGTGTGTGTGTGTGTGTGTGTGTGTGTGTGTGTGTGTGAGAGAGAGAGAGAGAGAGAGAGAGAGAGAGAGAGAGAGAGAGAGAGAGAGTTAGAGGCATCATTCTGGGGGCTCAGTCCTTCCCTTTCACATTGTGGGTCACCAGGTTTGGTGGCTGAGCTGTCCTCGAGCCCATCTTCAGATACTTTTGTTGAATGGAATTTATGGCATCTGGGCGGGGAGCCAGGACCACCTCTCCAACCTTGTTCTTCAATTCCGACAGGCTCGAAGGGAATAGAGACAAGTTCTCTTGCTGATACCCACTCCCTGAGACCGAGGAGAGAGATGTTCAAATCCCAGGATTACTGCTTAAACCCTGGGATTAAAACGGATGAGCTGGAACTCTTAGCTCCAGGTGAGTGGCCGCTGCCAGAGGACACAGCTGCTCACGTCTCCAGGTGAAGCCACAAAGTCCCAGTATCTGGAGACGTCATGTGCTCTGCCTTTCAAAACTCCGCTAGGGCCAAGCACCCTACCAGCCCAGGCGCCCCACCCAGACCAGTACCCCTCCTAGACAAGTACCCACAAGGCTAAGTACCGCTCTGGTGACCAGTTGTGAAGGGACAGGCACTCCACCAGCCACTCATCCTTGGATGAGGGCTCAATTAATTAACAGGAACCGCCTCCGACCCACCCAAACGACAGTCACTGTTTTTTTTTAAACCATCAGTTTGAGTATTTACAAAAAAATTAAAAATTCAATGTGTGATTCTAAAACCAAGGAACGGCCACAGGGACCACCGTGTGAGTCTCACTTTAGCCCAGTAAAAAGGAAAACGTAAATTTTGTGCTTTCCCCTTCAAAACAGAATAATAAATACAGTAGAAAAATAAATAAAAATTATAAAGCAGAACTGTTTACTGCATGTGGCCCCTCTTTCTCCTGTGGTGGAGCATTCAAAAGCTTTTTTTTTTTTTTTTTTTTGGCTTGGGCTGGGCTCCAGTGGCTGAGGCCCTGTAACTTTAAACCTGGCCTGAGGTCATCTTGTGATGCTGGCCAAACAGAGTCGGGGGGCGGTCCTAGATCTCTGGGCTGGGACCACCTGACGCCCACCCGCTCCCGCCCCGAATCCGGAGACATAAAAGCTGACGGCCGGCCGCGGAGAAGTTGCTAGCTGCCAAGTTTGCTGTGCCTGCTGCGGTGAGCCAAGGAAGCCGGGGCACTCTGTCGCTGAGACTTTACTCACCGCCTTCCAGCCTCCTGCTGACTTCTTCCCGGCTGGGCCTATAGTTGCGAAGCCTTTTTTCATCTTTTCACAACCGCAAAAACCAGTAGCGGGGGAGGCTCCAAAGAGATCAAGATGTGGACCGCGCCAGTGTTGTTTTGGATTTTCGGGAGTGCGTGGTTCTGGCACTTTGCGCAGGGAGGTAAGCGCCCGGCATGAGAGGCTACCAGCACTTGCTGGTGGGGATGGAGGGAGGCGGGGATGCCTGGGCCTGGGATCTGAGAGTGCCAGGGAGAGAGCTGGGGCAGCTTAGAAGGAGCCAAGTCCCCAGGAACAGCCAGTGGGTGTGGCAGGAGTCGTCTGGATCCACAGGTGGTAGCGGTGCAGAATGTCCCCCCCCCCCACCCCGGGGGCTAATGACATGGGGTGGGAGGGTGTCAGCCAAGGGAGACTGGATTGGCCCAAAGAGCAGTGTATTAGAGGAATGGTTAATGTCTCTGGATGAGAGGAACAGGCGAGAGGACATAGAGGTCCCATTTTGGGGGATAGACGGTAGCCCGGGTGGGAGGCAGAACAGCTTGGAGTAGAGTAGGGGAACCGAAGGCTGCTGTCTTAGCAACCTTGTCTCTGCCTCCTTCCTTCTTCCTTTATGTCCAGCCCTGGGAATGGATGGAACCCAGGGTGTCCAGCATGCTAAAGCTGTACCTCCTGACCTGGAGGATTGCTGTGAGCAGTGAGGTGTAAGTGTGTTTGAGGCCATGTATTGAACTTGGCCAAGGACTCAATGGATGAACTGCCGTTAGTAAAAGACCAGTGGAGCCTAGATGTGCTCAGTTGGCAGAGTCCTTGCCTTGCATGCATGATGCTCTGGGTTCCATCCCCAGCAAGGTACAAAAACCAGCATAGTGATGTTCACCTGTGTGATCTCAGCATTGGGGAAATGGAGGCAGGAGGATGAGAGTTTTCAAGGTCATCCTGGGGGCTACATAGCAAGTTTGAAATGAGCCTGGGCTTCAGGATCATACCCACCCTATTTTATTTCTTGCCTTGTGTTTTTAGTTGTGTCTGTTTCCCTGGTGGAATCTCAGCTCTAACCTTGATCCCTGGGGCCAAAACATCACCTGATAGTACCAGTTGCTCACTAAATACTGATTGAAGGCCTCAGCAAGCCAGTGGTCTTCAGAGAAGGAGGAATGCCCTTTCCGGTGAGGGAAGTGGTCTATGTGAGCCTAGGCTTCTGTAATTCTCCACAGACGGCACCTACCTAGTCTTAGGGAAATTATACAGCATGCACTGGGCGGGGCTGTCTGCTTCAAAGAGACGAAGCTATTCTTTATGGGGCTCTGGGCTATTTCTGGCAATCCTATCTTTGAAACTTCTCCTTGCACTAGGATATATACAGTTCTGTATTTCAGTTCTACTTCCGTTTTGGCGAGACAATGTGTGTAAATGATACAACTTTTCACTCACCCGAACCACATCCGAGGAAAGTCAGAGGCTGGCTAACATCCTTCCCCCCAGGCAAGAGTAGGCTGCAACTCTCTTAAGCCAGCCTGCAAGGTGCTCAAAGTCATCTTTGTGCTATCCCAGAAGCTGTAGAGCTAAAAAAAGAGGTCTGGTAAAGAAAGCAGTGGCCAAAGGGATGGTCATGTGGTCTGTTGTATGCAGGTTGTTCTGCTGCAAGATTGAGGCGTGCAGGGTTTTTGTCTGAGAATAATGAATATGGATGAGTTACTCCACTGAGTTGAGCTATTATTGGGTAGCCAGACTGGAGGTGATTGTGCTGTGCTAATTCTTCTATTAGGGCCATGTGCCATACTGATTTAGTATTATAATCCCACCCCCTTTGCCATCTCTAAGGTGTTAGTAGATTCTAAAGAGGCCTGCTGTCCTCACATCTGGCATCTTCCTCCGTCACCAGGCCCCACCCTCCCTCTGAACTTTCATTCAAAGCCTGTACCCCAGGGCCTGTCTCTTAGACAATTAATTTTTGTAAGATTCTGAAAGCTGCTGCTTGCCGCTAACCCATGTGTGCTCTTCCGGGACCAGTCCAAACAGGATTAATCATGTGGCAAAGAAATCATCCTGTGATTTCCCTGAAGTTCTTGCCAGTTTTGGGGGCCCTGGAATCCTCACGGGTTGCTGAGGGTTTTTGTTGTAGAGGCCTTGAATAAAGCTGGTTCTGTTAGATGTTCTGTGAGGGAAGCTTCGGCTTATGATCCCAAACCGAGTTCAGAGGAGGAAAACATGTTTGAAGCCATGTGTCCAGCAGCAGAAGGCTGAGTGTACCTGCAACAACAGTACTCAACTCAGCTCACCACTGACTCAGCGCTGGCACCTGGAGAGACCCAAATCTCGGCACGACTGAGGATGGCCCTGTCTAGTGGGCAGGACACCACTTTGTTGCATTCCCATCCCCCACCACACTCTAGGAATGTCAGCAGCCTACCTTGTTTAATCCTCAACAACTCCTGTAAATTATACCCTACTATCTCAGAAGCTGCCCGAACCAGGATTCAAAAGCAAATTCAAGCTCTGCATTACTACTAAACTTAAAAAAAAAAAAGACGGCTGAACTTGGTAGACTTCACTTTTAGTCCCTTAAACGTGAATACGAACTCCTCTAGACTTAAGACTTCCCTCCTTTATACACTACCCACACCAGAGTCAGTGCATTAAAATTGATTGCCTTAGTTTATCCTGCATGCAGCAGCTAAATACTTCTCCAGAGGGTGTGGCAGGTTGCTGGATGAAAGAAAGCCAAGTGTGCGCCGCTGCCATCCTTGCCAACCAAGAGTGAACCTGTGCTCCGGATCGCACGGGCTTATCTGAATTTTTGTCATATTTCTGGCTTCTGAGAGCAGCCATTCCAGGTTACAACTTGTGGAAGTATTTCGGGGGAGGCTGAGGAGGGAGCAAGCTCAAATATCAGTCTTTCCTGGAACTCTGCAGAGGATTCCCATTCCTTCCCATCATCCCATCTCTCAAGGAAACTCTGCTATCCTGAAACCTCTCAGAGAAGAAGCCAATGTAGTCTTGTTAGAGGAGGGTCCATGATTGTGGAGAAGTTGCAATACTTTTAAAGCTGATGAGGTTGCTCATAGGATTCTCTCGTGGTACACAACAGATAAAGCTCCCCTTGCCAGCCATTTTGAGTACTTTCTCAATAGATGTTTTGAAGTGTGTGTGTGTGTGTGTGTGTGTGTGTGTGTGTGTGTGTGTGTGTGTGTGTAGGTCAAATCTTCCTCAATTACTCTGCATCATATTTTTTGAGAACACTGTCTCACTGAACCTGGAGTTCACCAATTGCTAGACTTACTGAGCAGTGGCCCTTAGGGGTCCGCTTGCCTCTGCCTCCCCAGTGTTGAGATAACAGATGCATGCCACTGCACCCTGCTTTTTGTGTGAGTCTGGGGGTTGGGACTCAGATTCTCACATTTGCATGGAGAACACTTTACTGAGTGTTCTATTCCCTGTAATGTTCTGGGAAAGGAAAGTGATGAGCCCTTTCAACCCTGATCTAATGGAGGACAGAGTCAGGTTAGGAAACCACTGACATTCTGCCAAGTTCACCCAGGGCAGGAAATGGAGGTGGCTGTTTCCTCCCACATGTCTAACCACAGCGCCTGGCTGTCCATCATCCCAGCCCATTCATGGCCAGCCAGGTGATGGGAAACTCTTGAACATCAATGGAAAGAGTAGAGTAGGATTAGAGAGACAGCTGGGTGGGTAAAATGCTTGTTGTGCCAACATGAGAACCTGAGTTTGGTTCTCAGAACCCATGGAAAAAAGCTGCGTGGTAGCAAGGATTTGTAATCCCAGAGATAGGAATGTAGAGACAGGCAGATCTCTGAGGCTCTCTGGCCAACCAGCCTAGCCCAATCCACAAACTCCAGGCCATTGAGACACTTTGTCTCAAAAAATAAGGTACCTGGGGAATAATACCTGAGAGTATCACTTGACCACACACACACACACACACACACACACACACACACACACACACACACACTCAGGTAGATGGATATGTCTGTGTTTGTGTCTGGTCCAGTGTCTTTGTCTCAGAGAATAGTTTGTATTTGGAGATGAGTCAGGCTAAGTTCAGAGGGAGGCTTTCGACCTTGGCCAGCTGATCACTTACTTGAGGAAACAGAAGACAGACATTGCTGAGGCAAGGCAAAAATGGATGCAGTTTCAAAAACAAAAATATATGGAAAGGACAGTTGCCTTTCCAGATGAAGATGAGCTCATGACTTCGGTTCAGAGGGGCCAAAATTGCAGAAATGCCTGGAAAGGTATGGGCAGGTCAACTTGAACCACACGGGGCCTTTGAGAACTTATGTTAAGTTGGCAGGGTGCAGGGGAATGCCAATAGTGTGGAGTGCAATCAGAGGCCAGGGGAGGGGGTGTGCAAAATGTGTAAACAGTACTGACGAGAGCAGGGTATTTCCCAGAGTCCATCATGGTGTTTCCATCAGGGAGAATAAAACACAGCACACAAACAAAGCTGTGAGCCAGAGGAGAGTGTCCCACCCGAAGGAGAAAGCATTTCATTTGCCTGGGATCTCTACAAAGGGAGAGAGAGAGAGAGAGACAAGGAACACTGTTTGCTGCTGTGAAAGCTGCCCTGCCCAAGGAATTTGCTTATTTGACAAATACTTATTGAGTTCTTGCTGTGTGTTCGGGCATTGGAGCATGGTGTTTTCCTGCTGTGAGCTCCTACAGGGGTGTCCTATTTGGCAGCCTTGGGGATTCTGACCTCAGTTAGGGTGGGTCCCTGAGAATCAGAGAACTTTATTCCCTTAATCTGGCAACACATTCCATCCAATGCTTTTGTTCTACAGAAGACCAAACATCTCCAGAACCCTTTTCACTCAAGAAGGGCATGCCACAGGTAGTAAATCTCTACATAAAGTGCAGAAACACATGTCTCATTTGTGTGTGTTCGTGCATGTGGAGGCCAGAGGAAAATCTCTATCTTGCCATCCATTTTTTTTTTCTTTTAAGATTTATTTTTATTTTTTTAAGCTATATGTATATGTGTCTGTGTGGGAGTATGTGCATATGAGTGCAGGTGCCCACAGAGGCCAGAGGAGTCGGACCCCTCAAGAGATGGAGTTAACTGGGAATTGTGAGCAGCCTAAAGTGGGTGCTGGGAACCCAGCTCGGTTCCTTTGGAGGTGTAGTATGAGCTCTCAACCACTGAGCTATCCCTCCAGCCTCACTGGGTGGTTTCTCTGAGACAGGCTCTCTCACAGGTCTGGACCTTGTCTAGTACACCAGGCTAGGTGGCCGGCAAGCCCCAGAGAGCCAGCTTGCGTCTTCCTCCTCAGAACTAGGATAAAAATCACACACCATCACACCCATTTTTTTAATTTAATTTAATTAATTTTTTTTTTTTTGGCATGGTTCTGGGGATCTAAACATGGTTTCCATATGTGGTGGTTTGAATGAACATGGCCCCCAGAGGCTCGTATATTTGAATGCTTGGCCCACAGTTGGTGGCATTGTTTAAGAAGAATTAGGAGGCATTGTGTTGTTGGAGGAGGTGTGTCACAGGGTGGGGGTAGGCTCTGAGGTTTCAAAAGCCACCCCCCCTCCCTCTCCCTCTCCCTCTCCCTCTCCCTCCCTTTCCCTTTCTCTCTCCCTCTCCCTCCCTCTCTCTCCTTCCCTCTCCCTCCCTCTCCCTCTCCCTCCCTCTCCCTCTCCCTCCCTCCCTCCCTCCCTCCCCCCCCCCCCTCTCTCCCTCTCTCTGCTTCTCTTCTACTTGAGGATGAGATACAAGCTCTCAGTTATTGTTCCATTGCTATCTGCCTGCTGCCATGATGGTCATGGGCTCGCCCCCTGAACTGTAAGCCCTAAATAAACCCTTTCTTCTCTGTGTTGCCCTGGCCATGATGTCTCTTCACAGCAATAGAAAAGCACTAAGATACACCATGCTTGCAAGGCAAGTTCTTTACTGGCTGAGCCATCTCCCCGAACTCCTGTGTCTCGTTCTTAGTAACATTTGGTTCCTGGCATCTTACTTACAATTTTCAATTCATGGAAAACAGCCTTTTCTGAAACTATCACCCCATAGGAAGATTAGATGTGAAGCTGCAAAGCCACACACACTACATTCCAAATGGGAGGGTCTAATGGCCATAGCCACTTCATAACTTTTCCCATTTGCTGAGCTAGAGTGTGTCAGCCACTCACAATCGCTGTTTCACTCAGTCCGCCCAGCACAACTACAAGGGAGGAGCTATTTACATCTTACAGATGAGTTACGAGGCTCCTCCAGGTTCAGACACAAAGACAGGAAGCGGCGACAATGATCTCGAACTCAGGTACTGGAGCATACCAAGAGCACATATCCCTGGCCACTTAGCTAAATGGCCACTAGTGCTTGGAGTTAGTGTCCCTGAAGATACCCTGAAAAGTGATCCCTCCAAGGACTTATACAGCAGCAACACCATCTGTTACTGTTATACTCACAAGTTGTTTTAATTAATTTTTTGTTTGTTACGTACATGATTTTAAATATGTATCTGATGTCAAGAGTACTATGCTGGGTAGTTTTTATTTTCAACTTGACACAACTAAGAGTCATCTGGCAAGAAAGTTACAGAATTGCCCAATCCATGGGACATTATGATAATTGATGAGGGAAGGCCCTGCCCACTGTGGGTGGCACTGTAACCTAGGGAGGTGGTCTTGGGCTGTATAAAAACCTAGCTGAGCATGTGGCAGAGAGCGAGCCTGTAAATGGCGTTCCTCCATCTCTCTGCTTTAGTTCATGTCTTGAGTTCCTGCCCTGACTTCCCTCAGTGATGGATGATTACCTCGAGTGTTGCTCTTGGTTGTGGTTGTTGATCCCAGCAACAGAAAGCCATTAAGAACAAGTACTAAAATGCCGTCCCTGTTCCCTTCAGGACACATATTATCAGGGATTAGAGGGTGTGGTGGTTTGAGAACAGCCCCCATAGGCTCATATATTTAAATGCTTGGTCCCCAGTTGGTGGAACTGTTTTAGAAAGCATTAGGGGGTGTGGCCTTGTTGGAGGAAGTGTGTCACTGGGGGTGGGCTTTGAGGTTTCAAAAGCCCATGCCAGCCTCTGTCTCCGTCTCTCTCTGCCTCATGCTTGTGGATCAAGATGTAATCTCTCAGTTTCTGCTCTGGCACCATGGCTGCCTGCCTGCTGCCATGTTCCCTGCCCTCATGGTTGGACTGTAAGCCTCTGAGGCCATGAGACCCTAAATGAACTGTTTTGTTTTATAACTTGCCTTGGCTATGGTGTTTTGTCACAGTGATAGAAAAGTAACCAAGACAGAGGAGGAGATGATGGAGAGAGGCTGGATGGTTAATAGGTACAGGAGCGTAATTCATAGGCATGAGTTCCAGTGTCCTACAGCTCAGTGGGATAGCTAGGGCTGACAACAAGCAACTGTGTGTGTTGATGCAGCCAGTGGAGAGGATTTTGAGTGTTCCTGACAAGTGATACGTATATGAGGTGATGGAAGTCAGCAGTCCTGCTCTGATGTTTACATACTATAGAAAAGTATTGAAATATTGTACTGTACCCCCTAAATATATTTAAGTGTATCAGCAATTTATTATTATCACCATTATTATTATTGTTATTATTATTATTATTATTTTTATTTGGTTTCCAGGCCTTTCTTTCTTGGTTTTGTTATTGGTTTTGTTTTGTTTTTTTTTCGAGACAGGGTTTCTCTGTGTAGCTTTGCGCCTTTCCTGGAACTCGCTTTGCAGACCAGGCTGGCCTCAAACTCACAGAGATCTGCCTGCCTCTGCCTCCCAAGTGCTGGGATTAAAGGCATGCGCCACCACCGCCTGGCTTGTTATTGGTTTTAAAGTGTTGCTGTTTCCCAAATTTTAGTCTTTAAAAAAGAATTTCATGCATGAGATCTGTATTCCCATTATTTCCACCCTCTTTGTGTGTGTGTGTGTGTGTGTGTGTGTGTGTGTGTGTGTGTGTGTGTGTGTGTGTATAGAAGCATGCACCAAAAAGAGACATCAAGTCCCTGGAGCTAGAGTTACAGGAGGTTGTAAGTCACCCAACAACGTTGCTGGGACCAAACTTGGTCTCTTTGGAAGAGGAGCAAGTATTCTTACCTGTTGAACCATCTCTCCAGCTCAGGGTCTTACACAGCTCAGGCTGACCTCAAATTCACTATGTAGCTGAAGATGACCTTGGACTCCTGCTTCCCCTGCCTCCATCTCCTGCGTGCTGGGATGACAGGTGTGTCCTACCATGGCCAGTTTATGAGGTGCTGGGGATGGAACCTGGGGTTTTGTGTATGCTAGGCAGACACTCTACCAACTGAGACAAATGTCAGCCCTGATCTTTCTTAAATTTAGAAAAAAACATCTGCACACTTGTTCTCTCTCTCTCTCTCTCTCTCTCTCTCTCTCTCTCTCTCTCTCTCTCTCTGTTGCCATTCTAATGAGTAGGGGGTATCTCAAATAATTCTGAATTGTCTTTCCTTTCCTAATGACAAATAAATTTGAACACCTTTTCATGCTAAACATCTTGGGGGATTGTTCAAACCCTTGACCACTTTAAATTGAGATGGATTCAGGTATTTTACTAATTTGCTTTTTTTTTCAAGTGAGAAATTAGTTTATTGATCATCTAATACGTACACATATATGAGAAAGAGAAGGGGGCCAGGGCTCCAGCCATTTTTAAGAGAATTATGTCAAGTGATTACGAATAGACGAATTGTTTGCACACTTCAGTGAACAGTGTTCTCAGGCCAAAAACGAACTGGGAGCTGTTAAAAAACAACAACAAAAACAGCAAAGAATGAAATAATTAATTATTAGTTTCTTGATAGATCAATTTATTTCTCTAGTTTCCCCTCCGAATATTAACAGCTTGCTGCACATTTTGACCTTTAGCACTTTCATTATCAATAAGTAATACATTTGTTGTTCTTTAGGAGTTCTGTAGATTATTTCTAGTTGCAAAATATGAAAATTTCAAATATTTTTTGTTTGTTTTTGCTGTTGATTTCTAAATTGATTTCACTGAAGCCAGAGAATAGATTCTTCCCAATATTTATTATTTCAGATTTGGGCAGCACTAGTTGTCCTGGAACTCCCTCTCTAGACCAGGCTGGCCTTGAACTCGGAGATTTAGCCTGCTTCTGCCTCCCGAGTGCTGGGATTAAGGTGTGTGCCACCGCTGCCTGGCTTTTTATTTCAGATTTATTGAGGTCCTTTTTTTTTTTTTAAGATTTATTTTTTATTATGTGTACAGTGTTCTGTCTACATGCCAGAAGAGGGCACCAGATCTCATTACAGATGGTCCTGAGCCACCATGTGGTTGCTGGGAATTGAACTCAGGACCTCTGGAAGAACAGCTAGTGCTCTTAACCTCTGAGCCATCTCTCCAGCCCCGAGGTCTTATTTGTGTGAGTAAAATGGGGGCTGGAGAAACAGCTCAAGCACTGAGAGTGCTTGCAGTGAAAAGATGAGGACCTAAGTTCAAATCCCCAGAACAGCATGAAAAGCCGTGTGGCCACATGTTCACAGACAAAATGCACCTGTAACTCCAGTACTATGGAAGGTGAGACATACATGTTCACAGACACAATGCACCTGTAACTCCAGTACTATGGAAGGTGAGACATACATGTTCACATGCACAATGCACCTCTAACTCTAGTGCTGTGGAAGGTGAGACAGAAAGCTCGCTGGGACTTGCTAGTCTCTAGCCTTGTTCCAGGTGCAGTGAGAGACACTGACTCAAGGGAATGAGGCAAAAGTGATGGAACAGGACACCTGACAGCTCCCTCTGACCTATTTGTGCACACATGGGTGCGTACGTCATACCTGTCACACATACACACACATTAAAATTGGTGAATGCTAAGAGAAAAAACTTACAAAGTGTCGCTGTGAATTTCACTTCAATGAAAGAAGTGATGTATGCATTCAATTTTTTGTTTGCTTTTGTTTTCCAAGTCAGGGTTTCTCTGTGTAAGCTATTTCTTGTTGTCCTGGAACTCACTCTGTAGACCTGGCTGGCCTTGAACTCACAGAGATCCACCTGCCTCTGCCTCCTGAGTGCTGGGATTAAAGGTGTGCACCACCACCACTTGGCTGCATTCATTTTTTTTTTTTTTAAATGGGATGTCTTAATTGTTAATCATAAAGCACACTTTAACAATTTTAGATACTGGACAGGTGTGGTGGTGTATACTTTTAATTCCAGCACTCAAAAGGCAGAGGCAGGGAGGGAGATCTCTGTGAGTTCAAAGCCAGCCTGGTTTGGTCTATATAGTGAGTTTCAAACCAGCCAGGGCAACATAGTGAGACCCCATCTCAAAAAAAAAAAAAAATTTTTTTTTAAAGATACTGGACCGTTATTGGATAGATAAAAATATTTCTTCCATTCTGTGAATTGGCTTGTTTGTTCTTATTTTTGATAGCGTTCATTAAAGCACAAGTCTTTAAGAACGTGAAGTCTGGCTTGTCTCATCTCCTTTTCTCCTCTTGCTGTTGGTATCAGAGTTGGAAGCCGCCGCCTAACCTGAGCTGCAAAGGTTGACTCTTCCGTTGTAGGTTTAATTCTGCCAGTCGGGTGTGGATGCCCTTGCACTGAACTTCCGTGTGAGCCATGAGGTGGTGACACAGCTCCAGTCTTTACCGTGTGACTATTCTGTTGTTCCAGTACCTTCTGGGATGAAAAGATAACTCTTCCCCATGAAGTATCTTGGTGCTTCTACCCAAAACCAGCTGCCCATAAGGGTTTGTGTCTGGACTCTCCATTCTTATTCTGTTGGTCGACATGCTTACCCTTATGCAGAGTCTGCAGGCATTTGTAAAAACGTTTCCCCACTGCTGGAAATTAAACACGGGGCCTCTGCAGGCTACACCAGTGCTCTGCTGCTGAGCTCCGCCCCAAGCCTATCTATATTTTATTATTTTTCTGAGGTAGGGCTCTCTCGGTGCTGCGTATTCTGGCCTTGAAGTCCTGTGCTTGCTGAGATGCTCCTGCTGGGTCTACAGGGACACCATGTTAGTTATAATCAGCCTTGGTTTCTGCAGATTTACTTCACGTTTTGAAGTCAGAATACATGCGTTCTTCCACTTTGTCCTCAATCGGGATTGCTTTGTCCCGTCTCATCTCTGTATTTTATTTATTTATTTTTAATATATATTTTGTTTATTTTACAACCCAATCACTGTTTTCCCTCCTTCCTTTCCTCCCAGTCCCTCTCCATCTCCTCTCGGCCCCTCCCCCATCCACCCCTCCTCTGTTTCTATTCAGAGGAGGGCAGGCCTCCCATGGATAGCAACCAAACATGGCATATCATGTTGAGGGCTGGACGAGGCAACCCAATATAATGATAAGGGTTCCAAAAGCTGGCAAAAGAGGCAGAGACAGCCCCTGCTCCCACTGTTAGGAGTCCCACAAGAAGACTGAGCTACACAACTGTAACATATATGCAGAGGATCTAAGTCAGTCTCATGCAGGCTCCCTGGTTGTCAGTTCAGTCTCTGTGAGCTCCTATGAGACCAGGTTTCATCACTATATTTTAAGTGTCTGTGGCTCAATCTTGCCTCTTAGAGAAGAACAGAATCCTTAAAAGAACACTGGAGCTGGGGTGTAGCTCAGTGGTAGGCCACTTGCCTGGCATGGGAGGCCCCATGGAAAAGCATCTGGTCAGACGACAGTCACCATCTGTCAGGACAAAAAGCACAGAAGGGGTGTCATCCAAACCTTTTGGTAGGAAAGGCAACGAGGAAGGTGTGGGGTGGGAGAGGGCTCAGCGGTTAAGTGCACTTCCTGCTTTTGTAGAGGACCTGATTCACTTCTCAGAAACCACACGGAGGCTCACAACCACCTATACTTCCAGTTTGGGGGATCTGATGTCCTCTTCTGACCTCTGAGGGCACCAGGCATGTGTTTAGTATATATACATACATGTAGGCAACCACTCATGTACACAAAATAAAAAGAAATCTATTTTAAAAGAAGGCAGATGCGGTGGTTAGGTTTTCATCACTATGACCAGATCCCTGATCCAAAGCAACTTAGGGGAGGAAGAATTTATTTTGGCTCATAGTTGAGGGAGTGGGGTCCATCATGGGAGGGGAGATGTGGGGACAGGAGTGTGAGGTAGCCAGCCACATTGATAGTCAGGGAGCAAAGGGAGAGAGAGATGAATCGGGCGCTCAGCTTGCTTCAGTCTGGCCCCCCAGGCCACAGGGTGCAACCACTCTCATTCAGACTGCATGTTCCCTCCTGGGTCACACCTCTCTGTAAACGCCTTCGGAGACACAGCCACGGACGTGTCTCCTAGTGGACTCCGCATCCAGTCAGGTTGACACTGAAGCCATCACAGTCTCTGTGAAAAGCAGGTAGGGTCGGTGAGCGGCGAGGGACAAGTTGGTGAGAGCAGCAGGTGTTTGCTCTTCAGTGTTAGACTATGAGGTGCTGGAAGGTAGCCATCAAGATAATCTCCTGGGCACGTGGAGGCCAGCGTTCTGAGAGGGTCTGAGCAGTGAACCTGGAGATGGGGCTGGACGCGTGACCTTCCCACGTGCCAGGGCGAAGGGAGAAAGATGGCCAGGGACGGTCAGAAGACGCTCTGCTAGCCAAAGCAGCTATAAAAACTTTAATCCACCAAGGGCGGAGATGAAGTTCAGTCATAGATGGTTGCCCCAGGGTGTGGTTCCCCAGTGCTATGTAAACAAAAACAAGATTATCTTAATGCAAAATAAAAACCTCCCAAGATGCAGCAGCTTCCAAACTAGGCTGAGGATCAAGGCCAAGGGCAGCCTCGGTCTGCACATTCTTACAGGCTTCCCTGCGCTCACAGCTGGGATGTCTGCACCGCAGGTCCGATCTGAAGGGGCTCCTCCTCCACTCTTTCGAAATCGCAGCCACTCAGCTGAGGGCCCTGAGTAATCAGAGCTCAGAGTCCCGCTCAGTTCCCGGCAGATGGCAAGGGCTCCCACCCCACTGTGATGTGCTACTCTGGGCAGCACCCTTAAAACATCCTATGAGGTCAGCACTCAGCAATCTTCGCTAGAAGGTGGCCTTTCGTGCGTGCATCCAGCTCCTGCTGGGTTCCAGAAAAATTCTTAGGAGGTATGAGTCCTGCCCACAAAACTGAGAATTCATTTCCCCTTTTACAGGAAAACTGTCTGCTCTTAGTCAAGAGCAAGATGATCTCCCCGAGTTGAGTAATCAAGTTGAAAGCTGGACTCAGCTGTCTGTTTCACTGCTGGAGCAGTTTAGGGGTGAGCTCCACAATGAGTCACTTCCTGGAGCCCCGAAAAGTGTATCTACAACTCACCTAGTCATTCTGTGTCCTCAGGCTGTGCGAGTGACTGGGCAGCAAACTCAGCAGAATGGTGGGTTGCTTTAAAGAAGGTTCTAAAACTCCGTAGGGAGGAAATAGTAAATGGCCCGGTGTGGCCGAGTCCTGGACTGCCGTGGAGACACTGCCTCCTGTCTTCCCTGTGGAGTGAGGGACTTTCTCCTGGGCATTGGGTGTTGTGAAGTTTTGAGTGGACAGCGATGGGCCTTGGCAGGCCAGCCTCAAGCTCCCGCGGAAGTCATCCATGGTCAGCTGTGGACCCCAACTTTTTCTTTTAAGGACAGAGGTTCAGGGCTGGGGAGATGGCTGAGTTAGTAAAATGCTTGCCTTGCAGGCATGAGAACCTAAGTTCAGTTCTCAGCACCCACATGAAAAGCCAGGCATGGTGGCAAGTGCTTGTAATGTTGGTGCTGGGGAGGCAGAGACAGGAGGATTCCCTGGAGCTCACTGGCCTGCCAGCTGGGCCTACCCAGCAAGCCCCGGGTCCTGTGAGACACCATTTCAGAAAACAAGGTGGGTAGTTCCTAGGAAGCACACCTGAGGTTGACCTCTGTGTGGGAGGCCAGCTCCCACCTTTTGAAGGGTTCTTATGAGAGAGGGATAAGAAAATATTAGATGGAAAGAGAGACCTAGTTGACAAGAAGAAAGACAGAAACACAGGATAGCTTCAGGAGAGCCTGGATCAATACCTAATGGCCTCTTCCATTTATTCAAAAGGGCGTTTTATAACAATGCCAAGGGGCAGGGCAAAGACCTCCCCCCTTGCAAGATCAAAGCACACCGCACAACCAAGTGCAGACCCTTCCAAACATCTGGTAACCACATCAGTGAGCAAATCATCCATCATGCAGCCCTGCTGGGTAAAGCAAGCTCAGATTCTCTGACCCTGAGTAATTTGGGCCTCCACACCTCTGGCCTCCACGTGTGTGTACACACCTGCTTGTACACCTGCTCACATGTGCTCGCACATGTGTCTACACATCTGAGGATAGACACACACACACTCACACTCAGAGAATAGAGGCTTGCAAGGGTGAGTGAGGCAAGAATGACCCAGAGACATAGTGGTTAAGGGTGGGATTTGCACTCTGGTGGCTCCTGACGTCTAATCTGCCATAACCAGTTGCTCACCGAGTTGATGGTTCTCTGACTCTCTACCTCACCATCCTCCTGAGAAGCAGGGATGATGCTTGTTGCAAGGGTTTTGTAGAGACCACGGGAAAGCACAGGGCACTAGGTTTTTTCATTCTGTAAATTCAGTCAGAAGGCGCCATCGTCAGAATCTCACCTCCCGGACAGTCCTGTCCCCTTTCTGAGGGGAGAGGAGTGGGTCTGCTTGGGTGACCTGGAGTTAGGCCCCACCCCTTCCACCTGCCCAGTGACTCACTGACTCCTTGCTGTCAAAATGAAAATGGGAGTCCTTAACAGTCATTGGCCTGTTGTCTTTTCTGTTTTCTTTCCTTTTTCCTCCTCCTCCTCCTCCTCTTCATTTACAACCTCCCTGTAGCCCAGACATACCTCATATTCCCAGACTTCCTGCTTCAGTCCCTCAAGTGCTGAGATTACAGGGGTGCGTCTTTACCATCCCCTCCTCTTCCCTCCTATCCCTGGCCTTGCACCCCTACCGTAGCTCTTGGTTTTTCCTTTCCTCTCTCCCTCCCTGTCTTTCCTTATTCCTTTCTTTGACTCTGGGGATTGGTCCCAGGACCCCTGTACACTAGCCATGCACTCTACCACTGAGCCACACCCCAGCACTGTCCTTATTGCTCTTGTCCAGCTATAGAAATGTCCAAAAGCTGCTTCCAATCTTTAGGAGGTGATCCACAGGGGCCAGTCAGCCTGGACGAAGCACAGGAAACCTTTGGAGCACCATGCACAACCTCCATCTACTGTGAGGTCAAGGGAACAGGCGCCTAACGTTAGTGTGTAGGATTTCCTCAGAAGAGCTAGGAGCCATCTCAGTTCACCTCAGTTCTGACATCCTTCTCCTAAGTGAGATGGAAGAGGTGAGGTACACAGCCTATCAGCCAGCAGCATCGTTCAGGCTGACAGTTGCGTCCTACCTCATCAACCAGGCTTGGTCTGCAGGCTTGACAAAACCTGTGACAGTGAGTGACAGGCAGGGCAGCAGAGTTAACCCTCTGTCTTCGCCCCTGTTACCCTACAGTAGGGGAAGGTGCTCACCAACTCTGCAGTGAAGGCCGCCGAACACTGGGAGGGGAACAAATCCAAGGAGTAGTTCAGAAGAAGCCAGTTCCTTGACTGGACATAAACTCAGCCAACAGTCACTCAGCAAACACCTGCCAAGACCCTACTGTGGCTCCAGAGGCTGGCAGTGCGGGCAATGTGTTGGGTGACACCATGTTCTCCCCGAGGGAAATAAGTGAAAGCATTTCCGTAGGTTCCGGGGTGTCAGGGCCAAGCATACCAAGAGTTGTCCAGCATAATGGAGTTGTTTAGCCCAGGTATACTGGTACACATGCCTCTAATCCCAGTCTCAGACGTCTGTGGATGAGGATCATGAATTCAAGACTACCAGGCTGTGCTACACAGTGAGACCTTGTCTCAAAAAGGCGAAGAGAGGACCTACAGAGGTAGCTCAGTTGGTGTAGAGTGTTTGGTGTGCAAGGATGAGAACTGAGTTCAAGCCCCAGAATTTGTGTGAAAATTAAAAACGGCCAGGCATGGTGATGTATGTTTATAATCCCGGAGTCCAAGAGAAAGAAACAGGCAGATCTCTGGGGCTTCCTGGCTTAGCCAGCTTAGAGGAATTGGCAAGTTTCCATCCAATGAGAGACCCTGTCTCAAAAAATAAGGTTGACAGTATCCTGAAGAATGACCCTGAGGTTGATCTCTGATCTACACACACACACACACACACACACACACACACACACACACACACACACACACGACACAGGTACAGACACTCAAAGGAGAGAGGAAGAAGTTTTCCAGTGCCACTCTCTTGATCAGGTGAACAGTTTGCCAAGACGTGTGGAAAGAGTGAAGAGACACTGAAAATAAATCCTTGACCACACCAGGGCTGATGCTGGCTACACCCAGCAACTACCCAGTGTTGTGTTGAGGAACATGGCTTCTGGGGATGGCTTTCATATCAGAGGAGCTCTCTAAACATCTGCTGCTGCGTCCATATTCCTAAGAATGACTTCAACAGAAGACCAGCAACAGGGCTGGCCCACGGGCCACCAAGAAGAGCGTCAAAGCCATGGGAAGCAGAGGGGAGTTCCACCTCTCCTCTTGGCTGCAGAAACCCACTTCAGGGTGCCTGAGGGAAGAGGCAGGAGCTCCTGGGGACCCCAGTGAGAGGTCAGCAGGGTTGATACCATCTACAGTGTGAGGTATGTTTATTTTGAGACTTGGGGGCACAGTTTTGAGATGTGATAGGGAAATACGCAAAGCCTTTATGATGGGGGTAAAGGAACAGAAGAGAGGGTTTGTTTTTCAAAATGGATTCTGTGTGTGAGATGTATGTAAGTGTTCATGTGGATGTGTGTACTGTACGCACATGTGGAGGCCAAACATGCATGCCAGTTGTCTTTCTGGATCATTCTCCACTTTTAAAAATTATGTTGCCTGTGAGTGAAGGTCCCAGAGTCAGAGCCCCTGGAGGTAGAGTTTTGGGCAGTTGTGAGTTGCCTAACCTGGATGCTGAGAATCAAACCCTGGTCCTCTGAAAGAACAGTGCGCTCTCTTAACCACTGAGCCTTATTTTCAGCCCTACTACCTCAGTTTTTGAGATAAGGTCTCTCATTGAAGCTCACTGATTGCCTAGACCAGTGCTGGGATCATGGGCACACAGCCACACTGGCTTTTCACATGGGTCCTGTGCAGCAAACACTTTACTGACTGAGACATCTCTCCAGGCCTGGACTTAAATTTTTTTAACTTATTTATTTATTTATTCCCCCACCTGGACTTAATTTTTTATCTTGTTTATGTATTCATTCATTCATTCATTACCCCACCCACCCACCCACACACACACAGACAGTTGTGTAGTTCTGGCTATCCTGGAACTCACTCTGTAAACCAGGCTGGCCTCAAACTCAGAGATCTGAGATCTTTCTGCCTCTGCCTCCCGGGTGCTGGGGACTAAAGGCATACGCCACCACTGCCCAGTTTAGACTTACTTTACTTATTTCCTGGGGGAGGGGCACATGCATGCCGCAGTGTGTATGTGGATGTCATAGGACAACTTTTGGGAGCCAGTTCTCGCCTTCACTATATGGGTCCTAGGGATTAAACTCAGGTCATAGTCTTGGCTACCGAGTTCCTTTATCCACTGAGCCATTTCACTAGCCCAGGGTACTTGTTTCTCCTAGTAAAAAATTTCAGGTTAGCATAGGAAGAGATGGGCGTCACCATGGCGTCAGCAAACATAGATGACAATTTGCTTTGTTCTCCTCTTCACCGAAACCCCCCCTCCAGCTGGTTCCCTTTCCTCCCCCAGTTAGTTCCTCTTCTGCTTTCCTATTACATGTATTTCTTTGCTGTCTTTATTTTCCACCTCCCCTAAGGTCTCCTCTTCCCCTTATGATTCTCTTTCTAGTTTTGTGACCTACATACACACATAAACACACACGCACACACATAAACACACACACACACATAAACACACACACATAAACACGCACACTCACAAACACATACACGAATAAACACACACACATATAAACACACAAACACACACATAGAATTTTATGTTTAGGTTTAGCCTATGAGAGCAACATGCTGTGTCTTTCTGAGGCTGATTTATTTCACTAAACATAATGATTTCCGGTTGAAAATAAACTTTTATTTTTATTGTTTTGGGGTTCTTCAGGGGAAGTTGTTTTGGTCTGATTTGTTTTGTTTACGACAGGCTCTTCCTGTGTAGCCCAGACTAGACTCAAATTCAGGACTCTCCTGCTTTTGCTTCCTGAATGCTGGGATCACAGGCAGGTGCCACTAAGGCCACTGATAAATGGCTTCCAAAGACACTACTTTGAGATTCAAATTGCTCCAGATGAATAGAACTTTTGAACTGTTTGAATAAGGATTATTATTTTTTTTAATAATTTATTTCTTTTTATTTTATGTGCATTGGTGTTTTGCCTGCATATATGTCTATATGAGGGTGTCAGATCTTGGAGTTATAGACAGGTGTGAGCTGCCATGTGGGCGCTGGGAGTTGAACCTATGTCCTCTGGAAGAGCAGCCAGTGCTCTTGACCACTGAGCCATCTCTCCAGCCCCGAATAAGGACTATTTTAATAAGCTTGTATTTAATAGACTTCATTTTATGTATTTGTTTGTTTGGAAACAGAATATCCCCTGTGTAGTTAGCGCTGCCTGAGGTTCAGGGATTATAGGTGTGCCCTACCCCATCAGGTCTATTTTACAAGTATTTTTTTCAGATTTTAAAAAAATCTTTTCAAAATCATCTCTCTATCCTGAATGTAACTGGGAGCATATAGTTTTCTTGTTGTTGAGGCCACCGTTTCTCCTAAAATGCAAAATCTGAACTTGCCAGGATTTTTTTTTTTTAAGCTGTCTACTTATTTCGATAACTGCAAGAATCATTTCAAAGCCATTTAATCACCAGTGTTCAAAGGCATGTCTGGGCACTGAAGTATGGTGGAGCCTTGAACGTGAAAGAGACCCCAACACTGTTGGCCAACAACCATGGATTATCTTTGAAGATCCTGGGAGTGACCTGGCTCCTGACTCTCTGTTTCTAAAGTATCATCTTTACTATTTCAAGACACAATGTTTGGAAATTGCCCCTCTAGTGGTCAGGTTCTAAAGTTACAGGGTGATCAGCAGGCATGGAGTAGACAAGTGAAGAAAACACAGCCACTGGTGGTGACGTACCGGTTAATCCCAGCACTGGGGGGTGGGGGCAGGTGGATCTCTGAAGTTGAGACTAGCCTGGTCTACAGAGTAAGTTCCAGGACAACCAGGGCTAACCTGGTTAACACAGAAACCCTGTCTCAAGCAGTGTGTGTGTGTGTGTGTGTGTGTGTGTGTGTGTGTGTGTGTGTGTGTGTGTGAAGGTGCCTGCTGCTAATAGATCTAACAACCTGAGTTCGATCTCCAAGATCCACACTGTGGAAGGAGAGAACTGACTTCCACACGCGTGTGGTGGCACACATATGTGTCCCCTAACAAACATATAAATAAATCATTGTGATAAAAATAGTTTCTTTTACAAAGATACAAAGAAAGAAGAGTAGGGAACCCCTTATCATGTGGAGTTGGGAACAGAATTGGAGCTGTTGACCTAACTTCACTTCACTTTCTGAGTCAAATTTCTGCATCAAATCAAAGGAAACTCTCATAAGTAACCCAGTATGGCTCCCTAGGGCAGCTGGCTCTGTGTGGATACTTCTGGGAGATGTTAGCAGCAGAGCTGAGGCGGCTAAGCTCTCTCAGCTCCAGCTCCTGGCCAGTGAATATGTTTCTATATATCACAGGGTGATTGATGACAGCCACTGGCTCCTGCCATGGCCTGCCCAGTTCTTTCCTGGTTCATTCTTTCTTCAGAGCAACACACCAGTATTTCTGTTGCAGGACACATGGAATACAAGATGCTGGATCTTGGATGCTTTGGACCTGGGTTTCTTACCTTCATTGTTAAGGGCTTTCAGACTGCATATTGGCCTGCATCATCTTCTTTAGAGAGATTGAAAAGCTTTTGGGTACCAACTACCCAGACAAATTAGTATCAGTCAGTCCAGGAATATCCTTCTCTCTCTCTCTCTTTTTTTTTTTTGTTTGTTACTTTTTAAACAATAACCAAGTAGACAACACTCATATTGGCATTTTCCATGCATCCTCTAACAGACTCATGCTTCCTCTCTCCAGTTCTCCTTGGTCTGTAACAATAATGCCCCTTATTCAATAGCAGATGCACTCTGATGTGGTTCAAGACATGTCACTTTGTGGGAAAAGCTGGCTTGTCATTTGTAAATGGAGGCAGAGCTTTTCTGTCCCATCTGCCTGTTCCCAAATACCTGGCACCTGCTTCCCAAATTACCACACAGAGGCCTATATTAATTATAAATGCTTGGCCAATTACTCAGGCTTATTACTAACTAGCTCTTACATTTAACTAACCCATTTCTACTTATCTATGTATTGCCATGTGGCCATGGCTTTACCGGTCTTCTGGCATCTTGTTTCTTGGGTGGCTCACTGGCATCTCCCCCAACTCTGTCCTTCTTCATCCCAGTCCTCAGTTTGATTATACCACTTAACTTCCTGCCTGGCTACTGGCCAATCAGCATTTTATTAGCAAATGAGAGTAATACATAGTCATAGTGTACAGAAGGATAATCCCACAGCAGTCATTTCAACAGATTCTGACCACATAACCCTTCCGCTCTTCACCCAAAGCGTCAGCAGCTACTTCTGTGGCCATGCACTTATTTGTCATAGAAAGTACAAAGTTTATATTCATCACCCACTTCAGTGAGTCTCTGACAGCCATGGCTGGGATGGAGAAGTTCAGCGTCATCTTGACACAGCTGTCAACCCAGGAGGCATCATGGAAAAGAGCCCTTACACAGCTGTTTTTGTTGTTTGCTTTGAGACAGGATTTCACATTGTAGCTCAGGGTGATCCTGAACTCACAAGTTTCCTGCCTAGTCTCCTAAGCAATTGTGAAATTACAGGCATCAGCTACCACACCCAGCAGAAAAAAGAAGGTTATTTTTCATTTTGTTGTATGTGTGCATGTAAGTGTTGTTGATTTATTTCGTGTGATACTAGGGTGTGAACCCAGACATACTGGGCAAGCACTCTATAGATGAGCTACACTCCTAGCTCCGTGGGCTCCTGTCTTCATGGTGACTGCTGACTTCACTTGAACAGAAAGCAAAGGACTGTCTTTCCAAGACATGCATACTTTTATATAGAACATCTTCCCTCTACTCTGCCTTCCGCAGACACAGAGGAATGTGTGGCACAGTGACACATGACAGCTATGGTGCCACCTTTGAGCTCCATTATAATCTCACAAACAGAGGTTGTTGTGCACTGAATCTTGTCATGTAAGGCATACCTACATATTCCTGTTTTAGGGACCACATCAAGTAAACACAGACAATCAAACTATTAAGTATGCAAACAGAGACTTAGGGAAATAGACATGAATATTTACATAACCCAAGGAAGGCTTTGTGAGGATGGTGTCAGAGAGAGAAAATAAGGTGTCTGATTACTGGCTGGGCTTGGGCTTGCCTTTTTCAAAAGAGATGCAAATGCCAACTAGTAGAAAAACTGGCTATAGCATCTAATATAAAGAGTGTATCCAGTGTGTGTGTGTGTGTGTGTGTGTGTGTGTGTGTGTGTACCTGAAAACTTGTACATATATAAGGCTGATATGGGGAGTCTTCCTCAGGCACTCTCCATCTATTTTTGAGACAGGGTCTCTCACTGACCCTGGAGCATTCCAGTTCTGCTACACTGGCTGGCCTGTAAACTCCAGGGATCCTCCTGTCTCTCAGCATTGGGATTACAGATGTGTATCACCATACTCAGTTTTTTAAAAAAAGATGTATTTATTTTATGTGTATGTGTATGTCTATGTGATATATGTGTGCATGTGAGTGCAATACCCATGGAGGCCAGAAGAGGGCATCAGATCCCCCTAGTACTGGAATTATAGGCGGTTGTGAGCTGTCATGTAGGTGCTGAGAACTGAATCTGGGTTCTCTTCAAAAGTGACAAGTGCTTTTAACCACTGAGCCACCTGCCCAACCTCCATTTTCAGCTTTTATATAGGTGCTGGGAATCAGTGCTCAAGTCTCCCCATGCTTTCATAATAAGTATTTTACCAACTGAGCTACCTCCCCAGACCCACAAAGAATATATTCATAATGTGTGAAGTATACTAGAAAACTTAAAAGAGATGGATTATCATAAGAGGAAAATGTCACTGATGGCCAGCAGCCAGATGGGACCACTCATTATCACAAATTAAAGAAATACAAATCAAATCAAAAGACTGAACACACATTCAAAAGATTTTTATTAAAGATTTGTGACTGCAACATTGTATCTACTACAATATCCAGTTTCACATGTTATCAAATTCTACAACTTTAAAAACAAATATCAGAGTCATAGGCCAATGCAGTTTTATTTATTAACCAATCAGAGCAACACATATTTACAGCATACAGAAAGACATCCCACAGCAAATCTTTGTACATTTATTTTTTGTTTGTTGGGGGTGGGGCATATATACCATGGCATGCATATGGAAGCCAGAGGACAACTTGAAAGAGTGGGCTCTCTCCTTCCACTATGTGGGTTCCAGGGTTGGAACTCAAGTTGCCATGTGTGGCAGCAAGCACCTTTACCAACTGACTCGCCTTGACAGCCCATAAATTTGAAAGTTGACTTAGTTATATTAGAATTATACACAAAGATAAGATCATTCATAGGGTCTGGTGATGTTGCTCAGTGGTTAAGAGCGCGTGCTGCTCTTTCAGAGGACCTGGGTTTGGCTCCCAGAACCCATGAAGCAGCTTACAGCAGTCTGCAAACTGTACACAATGTTCTGGTGCACAGTTAAGTTCTTGGCTTCCAAACTTTTTAAGAACCTTAACGTAAAATTCATTAGTTCAGTTATCTCCTCCTAAAGAGTTCAATTTTGGCTTAGCTTTTTAAAAAATGATTTTTTGAGACTTGTTTATTTAATATGTGTGGCTGTTTGTAACTCAGTACATGCAGTGCCCATAGAGGCCAGAAAAGGGCATCAAATCCCCTGGAACCGAGGTTACAGACAGTTGTGAGCTACCATGTGGGTGCTAGGAATTGAACCTGAGTCCTCTGGAAGAGCAGCCCGGGATCTTAAACCATCTCTCCAGCTCCCTGACCTAGCTTTTTAAAGACTAGCAATAAAAATGCCAAGGGATGGATGTCTCTCACATGGAGAAGTTCTGTTGATTCTCACTCCCATGCTAGCTGCAGCTGAGTATGTCAGGAAAGTGCACTCAGGTGACGGGGAAGGGATACAGATGTTTCCAGAACTTCCTGGAAAGCCAGGCTGTGAGCATTGGTTGTGATTGTAGAGTTTTCACTCTCCACTTACATAAGCATTTGTATGCGAGCATGGATGTGCAATCCTGAATGTGTGTGTGCTGGTGTGTGAATCCTAGGAGGACACGTGAGTGCAAAAACATCAATCCATGGCTTGAAGGTCACAAGAAAAGAGAAAAGGAGATGTCAACTGCTGGCTGGAAACTCGGCAGCTGGCCTAGGAGACACCCTCCACCAGGGAAAGCCTTCTGCCAAAATAATTGAGAATCTTGTAAAGATAACTTTCCCATGGAGCCAAAAAGAATGCTGGGCCAGAGAGACAAAAGACACGCATCGTAATCTTGACGGTCATTCATAAAACATGCTTTGTCTATTCAGGGAGACTTCAGTACTTGGCTCTGTGGGCCGAGGGGAAGAAAGAACAAGGAGGAATTTTTATTGAGTTACTCTTTCAGTGAACTGAGCTTTCTATGAAGGAATTGAAGCCAGCTTCATTCAGTACTTTTGTTTTTAAAGCAAGGCTTGTTTTAAATTAGAGACAGCATATGGAAAATGATTTTGCTGAATGATTCCTGGAAACTTTTTAACAACTGATGATTTTTAAAAACTGAATACAATCCAGGGGATAAAGGCTTTTTGTTGTTGTTTTAATGTTTTCTATTAGTATTGTATTAGTATTCTATTAGCCTGTATTAAGTGTACATGATACTGGGTTTCATTATGACATTTTCATACATGTGATAGTGTATTCTGGCCATATTCACCTCTTACTGGTCCCTCTCAAGTCTCCATTCTCTTCCAAACTAACATACTACTCCTTTTCTGATTTCATATCTTCTTTGTGTGTGTGTGTGAGAGAGAGAGAGAGACAGAGAGAGAGAGAGAGAGAGAGAGAGAGAGAGGGTTTCACAGGGTTGCCTCCAGGAGCATGGGTGGGGTTTGCTCATGGGACTGTGGGCATCTTACCAGTCGCTATGCCATTGAAGAAGATGTCCCATGGGATGCTTAGCTTTTAGGTAAGGATTACTTGTCTGGAAAAAGGGCACGAAACATCTGTGTAGTCCACAGGCGTAATCCCTGCCCTCAGCCCACAGTACAAATGGCCACAAGAGGAGGCCTACCATTTGTACGCACTGAGTTTTTAAGGTTTTTTTTTAAAATTAAATTTATGAGTTTTTCTTTAATTAAATTTATTTATATATTTTACATCCTGACCGCAGTTTCCCCTCCCTCCTCTCCTCTCATTCCTCCCTTCTCCCCTCTGCTTCTGTTCAGAAGGGGGCAGGCCTCCCATGAACATCAACAAAGCATGGCATATCAAGTTGCAGTAAGACTAAGCACCTCCCCTGTATTAAGGTGGGGCAAAGCAAGCCAGTATGAGAATAGGTTCCCAAAAGCCAGTTAAAGCGTTAAGGACAGCCCCTGCTCCCACTGTTAGGAGTCCCACAAATAGAATAAGCTACACAATTGTCACATACATGGAGAGGGGCTAAGTCAGGCGCGTGCAGGTTCCATTGCTGGCGGGAGGGCAAAACTGACAGCCACTTTGGAAATCAATATGGTGGCTTCTCGGAAAACTGGGAATCAATCTACCTCAAGACACAGTTTTGTTTGGTTGGTTTTGGGTTTTTGGCTTTTTTGTTTGTTTGTTTTGTTTTGTTTTTAAGGATTCATATGCTAGGTAGCTCAGCAACTGGAATGAGGCCAGCTGCAAGGAGAAGGCTCTGGAACAGAACAGCATTCCTCCAGAGGCCTCCCACCCTGCTGGCAGCAGCAGTGGAGTTATGATCAAATATTTATTAGCCGTGCTTCTGGCTGGGCTGTCTCAACAGAGGGGAAATCAAGTATCGAAGGAAGGATTGCTCATCAGAGCAACATCCTAGACGTGGACAAACATCTGCTCTTTAATTACGGCGGGCACTTTCCAAGCTCCCCTCCCTCCTTTTCCTCCGATACATGTTCTTCTTTCGCAACTGCATTTAGTCATGACATTTCCAGGGCTGCTCCATCTAGGGAGGAAGCCCATAGCCAGTGAGTCAGATCTGTAACTCGTGAAAAGGATCACGTGAATTAAGAGCAGATGCCCTGGTGTAGTTAGTATAGAGGCAGTTAGAGGAGGACACTGTCATCTCCCACACCATTTGAGTCCATCTATTTTCCATTGCTATAACAAAATACCCCAACCATGTAATTTATAGAATAGGTGTTTATTCTCCTCACGACTCTGGAGGCTGGGAAGTTCAAGAGCATGGTGCCCGTATCTGCCGCTCTTAGCTTTGCAGAAGGTCTTAACTTTGCAGAAGACGTCACAGTAAGATTGCAAGTGTCAGTTCAGATCTACCTTCCTCTTCCTAACCCATCAGTCACTTCTTGGGGACCCCATCCTGATGACCTCATTCAATCCTCATTACCCCCCAAAATCCCAGCTTCAAACACTGATGACCTATGAATATGGGGGTTCAGTTTCTAGCCCATGGGATCTGGGAAGATAGATGCAGGCCGTGGCACCCCACCACCATGGAATTCAACCTGTGGCTGCCTTAACCCCGTCCACCAATCCCCAGTCATTCATCCAAGTGTGAGTGCAGACAAGTCAGGGTCGGGGCTGGGGAGATGAGTCAGTGATAAAGCATGTGTCTTAGTTTGCCTCTCTGCTGCTGTGATCAAACATTGACCAAAATACGATCTGGGGAGGAAAGGCTTTATTTGGCTTACCGATTATAACCATCGTCAAGGGATGCTTCAAGGCAGAAGCCTAGAGGTTGGAACTGAAACAGAGACAGAGGAACTGCTCCACTGCTTACTGGCTTGCTCTCCATGGCTGGCTGGCTCGCTCCTTCTTCTTCTTCTTCTTCTTCTTCTTCTTCTTCTTCTTCTTCTTCTTCTTCTTCTTCTTCTTCTTCTTCCTCCTCCTCCTCCTCCTCCTCCTCCTCCTCCTCCTCCTCCTCCTCTTCTTCTTCATCTCCCTCCCCCTCCCCCTCCCCCTCCCCCTCTCCTCCTCTTTCTTTTCTTCTTCCTTTTTCCCTCCTCCTCCTCTTCTTTTTTTTTTTTTGGTTTTTCGAGACAGGGTTTCTCTGTGTAGCTTTGTGCCTTTCCTGGAACTCTCTTGGTAGCCCAGGCTGGCCTCGAACTCACAGAGATTCGCCTGGCTCTGCCTCCCGAGTGCTGGGATTAAAGGCGTGCGCCACCACCGCCCGGCTCCTCCTCTTCTTCTAAACAGGGTTTCTGGGCAGTGGTGGAGCACACCTTTAATCCCAGCACTTGGGAGGCAGAGGTAGGTGAATCTTTGTGAGTTCTAGGACAGCAAGGGCTACACAGAGAAATCCTGTCTCGAAAAACAAACAAACAAAAAGACAGGGTCTCACTGTGTAGCCCTGGCTGGCCAGGAACTCACTATGTAGGCCTCAGTCTGCTTTCTTATACAACCCAGGACTGTCTGCCCAGGGGTGGCATCACCCACAGTGTACCAGACTATCCCACGTCAACCTTTAACCACGAAAATGCCCTATGGACACGCACACAGGCCAGTCTGACAGAGGTAGTTTCTAGCTTGAGATTCCCTTTCCCTGAGTAACTCTAGTTTGTGCCAGACTGACAGAAACTAACTAGCACATCGTGCCAGCATGACGACCTGAGTTGGAAGCCCCAGAACCCACAGAAAGCCAGATGCAGTAGTGCACATCTGTAGCTCTCATGCATCTATGAAGAGATGGAAGGCGGAGGCAAGAGAATCCACAATTCACAGGTCGGCTGGCTTGATGTATACAGTGGCAAACAATGTGTCTGAAACAATGTGGAAGTAGAGAACTGACACCTGAGGTTGTCCTCTGACCTCTACACACGCAGCATCGCATACACCTGCTTACACACTCACACACACACAAGCTAGGGCAGTGGGGTCAATAAGTTTAGCTTTTGGTACTAAGCATCCTGTGGGCATTTCAAAATCTTTAAGTATACTGCTGACTCCATATGTAATTTGGTGGTGCATGAATTTAATCCTGGCACTCAGGAGGCAGAGGCAGGTGGATCTCTGTGAGTTCGAGGTCAGCCTGGTCTACAGAGTTGAGTTCCAGGGCAGCCAGCAATATGTAGAGAGACCCTGTCTCAAAAAAAGAAGTTGAGACCAGTCTATGAGGTCAGTGGGTCAGTGATCTTAATTATCCAAATAAGCAGCAATCTCAATTAAATAGTAATGGAGAATTGGCTTTATTGTTGTTTTAAATTTTATTGCATCTTATTTATTTATGGGGGAGGGGCACGTGCCATGGTCCACATGTGACCGTCAGAGGACAACTTGCAAAAGTTGGTTCACCTTCCACCAAATGGGTCCCAGGTTTGATCTCAGATTATGAGGCTTGGCAGCAAGCACCTTTACCTTCTCAGCCATCTTGCTAATCCTATGCAATGTTTTTTGACTGATTAATGTTTTGGTGCTGGGAATTGAGACCAGCACCTTGGGGATACTAAACATGTGGTCTCCTTCTGGGCTGCACATCTAACCCTGAGAGTTTGATTGCAAAAAGTGAACAGACATTTATTTTGTTGGAAATTGTAGGTTTGCACAGAGCATGGACCCAGGTGTGTCTAGAAAACCTTTCAGATGATTCTACGGAGTTTTTCTGGTCTATGCAATATTCTGCCCATCTGAATGTATTAGCTGGGAAGGTACTGGAGCCCTACTTGAAAAGGGAAGGGTAGACATGTTCTTGTCCAGCTCTAGCTGGCAGCTTCACCATGCATCCCATTTTCCTTTGCTTCTCAGTGGAGACAACCAGGCATGGTGTGTGTCAGAGGCACCACAAGGACAGTGAGTGGTGTGGGCCCTGGTACTGTGACAGGTCAGAAAGGACCACACTTTACACAGTATAAGAAACATAATTGTGACTGTAGGCAGCCAATTGGCTTTGCCCACATCGTTTGCAGATTACATTCCTGACTGCCCTTTCTTTTTTCAGGGCCTATAGACGGGCTAGAAGATGATATTGTGACCCCAGGTCCAGGACATGGCATGGCGACCCGAGGTCTAGAAGAGGGAATAGCAACCACAGGTGCTACTGGAGGACTGAATGAACCTACTGGCAAGGCACCTCTGGTGAGTGTCCAGGGAAAGGGGGGTTGGCGCCAAAGGCAGGCTGTCACATGCCAGGATATGATGTATGCTTATATATGAAATCAGCTGCCATACAAAGAAATAATGGTGTGGCTCATGACAGAAGGTACATCCAAGTCTCATCTAGGGACAACAGAGCTGGTGTGGTGGGCACAACCAATTTGAGAGCAATAGACCACATCTTCTCAAAGTAGAAAGAAATCAGCCTAGTATTTGCAAACCTGAGCTGAGGCCAAGTGTAGTGTCACATGCCTGCAATTTTAACACCCAGGAGGCAGAAGCAGGCAGATCTCAATAAATATGGGCCAGTCTGGTCTACATGGTGAGTTCCAGGACAACTAGAGCTACATAGTGAGACTCTGTCAAATAAATGAATAAATAAATAAATGAACTAAAAAGGACTGGACTCAAGGAGGTTTGGTAGGTCTCCGGGGATGTGGGAGAGGGTCACCCCGAGAGAGCATGACAGCCCCAAGCCAGCTACTACACAACTTCACTGTGTGTCTCCTCCTCCAGACCTTTACTCTGTCCTCAGTGACGAACAATGACAAAGTTAAAATGCCAGCGCTGGGCTGGGGAAACTGCTCAGTCAGTACCGTGCATGCCTTGCAAGCATGAGCACCTGACTTCAGTCCCTAGAGCCTGTGTAAGGGCCAGAGGTGATGGTACCTACTTGTAAGCCTAGCTCTGGAGAGGCAGAGGTAGGCGGATCTCTGGGGTTTGCTGGCCAGCTAGCCTAGCCTAACAGGCATGCCCCAGGCCAGTGACAGACCTGTCTCATGAAACAACAAACACACATTCACACACCTCCACTGCGTAGATGGACTTTTCTTTGGGCTGCCAGATCACAAAGAATAACAGACTACGGAGACTTATTATTAATTATGAAAGCTCAGACTGTAGCTTAGGATTGTCCCACTAGCTCTTATAATCTAAACTAACCCATTTATATTAATCTGTTTTGTCTCATGGCTTTTTTACCTCTCTTCCATCTTGCACCTCCTGTTTCCTCTCCATCTTCTCTAGTGTCTCTCATGCCTAGATTCAGCTCTTCTTTTCTCTCTGTCCGGAAGTCCTGCCTAACTTCTTCCTGCCTAGCTATTGACCATTCAGCTCTTTATTACACCAATCACAGTGACACAGCTTTACATAGTGTAAAGGAATATTCCACAACATTTCCTTCTTTTTGTCTGAATAAAAAGGAAAGGTTTTAACTCTAATATAATAAAACTATAAACAATAAAAACAATTACTAGGTAAGAATTACATTCACGGTGTCCAGTCCATTTGTATTTGGCAAATTCAGAGAAAATACTCTATTATCCATCCTCTTTTGATGAGTCCAAAGTTTTGTACCTAATTTACTTTCTATCATGACTAAGGAAAACTGTAACTATAATTGTCTACTTTTCAACCCCATCAAAGATCCCAGAAGAATACAATATTATCTGAGTAAACAGGAAGTGCAGAGCAAACAACTTCCAAAACTAAGAAAGGACGGATATATCTGGCAGCATGGACAGTCATCCAAGGTTCCTCTGCAATGTTGGGGCATCCACCTGTGGCCTAGAGGCCTAGAATATCTGACAGACTTTTTTGTGAATCAGAAATTTTTGAAGGACTGTCCTACCATGTCCTGGCAGAGTTCAGCAGTTGCTTTCTTTTATGTCCTCTTTAGTCAGTTTGAACAGCATACTGTCAGCAGTTGAAGCAAGGACATTTTCTTGCCCAAATGGCTAGTTTTTGCCACAAAGAAAGCAAACTCTATATGGAGGTTCTTTGATGTCCATCATCCTTTTATGAAATAGATTGGTGCAGCCAGGAGCAGATGTGTCTCACTGTCATGAAAAGCCTTAGGTTATTAAAACATCTTAAATACCATATTCTGTACATCTCTGAAGTGTTTGAAGAGACCATGTATCTAGCTACAATATATCATCGGTTTAACCACAAAAACATACCTAATGTGACTACAAGTTTGATTGTCACAGATGACTAACTGTTAACTTGTCTTTTTTAAAAATTATCTTTAATAGCTTTCAAGGACTAGAACTTTACATTACATTTTTAAATGAGCTGTATAGATACTGTTGGACCCCAAAGTTTAGGGTCTCAAGTGGGCGCCCCAAGAACCCAGACTCCAGTCCAGTTGATGCAACAGCACGAGGATTTTATTGGCTTCTGTACAGAAGGGCAAACTCTGCTCCTAAGAGCAAGAGCCGCATCTTACTGCAGCCCCATAAGGGCTTTTAAAGGAAAAACCCACAAAAGCCATAAGATTACAATTCCCATACAATTTCGTTTTACAAGAACATGGTCTGATCACAGAGTGGGTACAGTCACATCAGCATGTACATTCTTCCTGAAACCTCAAGGGAGGTATCAGGGCGGGAGTGGAGTTTACAAAGGTCACAGTGGTCCTTCCTGGAACACTTGCAACTATCCCAGTCACAGTTGAGCACATCTCTTAACAGAAATCTTTTTACATTGTTACATTGTTACAGGGGTGATTGAGTAGTGGCTGAGTCAGGTGGCCCTTGGAACTAGATTTTTAGTTTCTCATTTCCTGGTGCTTAAAGTTTCTCTCTTTCTGAGGCTTGGGGGTGTAAGCCTGAAGGGCTAGGGTCTTTCAGATACAATACCTTAAATAAGAATAGAAACATATATATATTAACAAAAATGATCTTAAGTTTGTATCAATACACAAAAATCCATACCAATGTAAAATATTTGAGACTAGTGATTATTTAAAAGTAGATTCAAAAATCCACCCTTTTATCTCATCATTTCTATACTACATCTCCCTTTTTCTTTTCAGAAAGAGATCCCTGAATTTAATCTCCCTTGTTTAGCTTTCTCCCTGAACATGACCAGTAACAATTTGTAACCAACCACCCTAAATGATGACAAACATCCATAACCCATCAAACAACCAAAAATCACCTATCCCACCTCTTGGGAATGTGAGCATCATGTTCTCTAGACTGCTTATTGTTGTCTAGGGACAATGACATCTTTAGAGGATGATATAGAAATGTATTATATAGAAATAATAGGATAAAAAGGTAGATTATTGAATCTACTCTAAAAAAAGAGATATAGAAATGATAGGATAAAAGAGTAGATTATTTAATCTGTTCTGAAAAGAAAAAAGGGAGAATATGAATATGATAAGACAAAAAGGTAGATTATCAAATATACTTTTAAAAAGCAACTATTTGTTTTAAATGTTTTACATTGGATTGGATTTTTGTATATTGTATACAAATTTGAGATTAATTTTGTTAGAAAATACTTCAGATATATTTTTAATCTTGTTCAAGGTATTGTACCTATACAGTTAATTTAACAATGGAATGCAAATTACTAGACTTGAAATAATAACTTGAAAGTTATTATTACCAACTAATTAGGGTATAAAGAAATGCAAGTTAGTATTCACCTATTATAGTTAAGCTCGTTGTCATATTAGGTATGTTTTCAAGGTCAAACAGAAATATATTTTAGATAGATCATCTTCAAACACTTTAGAGAGCTACAGAAACATAGCATTTAAGATATTTTAATAACATAGATTCTTTTCTTATGATAATGAGACATGTCTGCTCCTGGCAGCACCAATCTACTTCAGAGCAAATGATGGACATCAAAGAAACTCTATGGAATTTACTTTCTCTGTGGCAAAAGTTAGCCACCGGGCAAGAAAATGCCCTTGCCTTGACTGCTGACAGTATGCTGTCCAAATGGACAAGCAGGAAACAAAAGGAAGGACTGCTAAAGTTTGCCAAGACAAGGTAGGACACCCCTTTAGAAAAATCCTACTTCACAGATGAGTCTGTCAGATATGCTAGTCCTGTAGGCTGAAGATGAATGCCCCAACATTGCAGAGGAACCTTGGGTGTCCAGAGCAGCTAGCTGTTTCTGTCAATTCTCATATTTTTTGGAAGTTGCTTATTTGCACTTCCTGCTTACTCAGTTAATATTATTTCCTTCTTGGGTCTCTAAGGGAGTTGAAGATTAGATAGTTATAGTTTTCTTGTTAACAAATTCAGAAAAGAAACTCACTAAAGAGGTATAAAGTGCATAAGTTTGAAAGACATCAAAAGATAGTTTGGGGTTGGTAATACAAGTTAAGATAGAAAGTGAATTAGGTACAACATTTTGGACTCACCAAAATAGGATAGATAATGGAGTATTTTCTCTGAATTTTTCAAAAATGTTTATGGACTGGGCATTGTTAATGCAATTCTTGACTGTATATATTGTATATACTTATTGTATATAGTTTTTCTTATGTTATGTTTTTCTTATAACCTTTTATTATTTTAGACAAAAAGCGGAAATGTGGTGATATATTGTGTACCCTGATGAAATTTGCCTGAAGATCAGAGAACAGAACAAGCCAGTAGATTAAACATAAAGGTCAGGCAGTGGTGGCACACGCCTTTAATCCGAGCACTTGGAAGGCAGAGATCCATTTGAATCTCTGTGAGTTCAAAGCCACCCTGGACTATATGAGATTGACTCAGTCTAGGAGGGAAAACAGAGCCAGGCAGTGGTGTGACACACCTTTAATCCCAGTACTTGGGAATCAAACACCTTTAATCCCAGCACTTGAGATCTTATGCCTTTGCTTGGGAAGCACATATAGCTTTAATCCCAGCCCTAAGAAGGATGTGATATGGATGGGTGGAGAAAGGTATATAAGGCAAAAAGAGACAGGATCTAAAGCCTTTGCAGGCTGAGGAGTCCTAGAGGTAAGACATGGCAGAGCCTTTTTCCTTTGTTGCTCTGATCTTTCAGCATTTACCTCAATATCTGGCTCTAGGTTTTTTATTAAAAGACCTATTAGATTTTGTACTACATCTGGTGCCCAATGTGGCACCCAATTTTAGAATTCGTGCAACAAGAGGACCCTGAGGAAATTAGGATAATGATCAAGTCCTGGGAGAGCTAACTATATCATTTGTTGTCCATTCTCTGTTTGATGAGAAAGTATGGAGCTTATCTGAAATCTTGGCTGGATAGTCTGTGAGGCTGGACCATCTCAGCTAGCAGCTTTGAAGTTGTTCTAGATGCAGAATTTTGAGGAAACTGTAAGAGAGGCATTCTGAGGGGCTAGATACCTGGCCTACTTGTCGTTATTGGCATCTGGTCCTTTTTTTTCTGAGAACACAAACTTTGAAAGGTATCATATATATTTGCATTAACACAAGTATGGGATGTGCAGTGTGCACAAGTCAGTTAAAGATATTTTTTTGTTTTATGTTTGAGCAGATAAAAGGTATTTGTCAACTTTATATTTGTTTGAACTGTATAACCAAACCTCTATCCATGCCGTATGAAAGAATGGCATATAATAATAAGTCATAAGGATTCTGTAGCCAAAAAGATTTACCATCTCTCCTCCGGCCTCAGAGCTGCTCCCATGCTTTGGCATCAGCATACATGTCACCTGCCCTGTAGTCTTTCCTGGCTTCTTCCCTTATGCCTGTAGCCAAGATCCTCAGATCCTCAGGTGGTCTCCCCGAGTCAAATCCAATCTTTATTAATTTTGAAGGAATCCATAGCTTTTTGTTTCCTGTGGAAACTAAAGCACAACCTCTCCCCCAACACAACACATTCCCCAACTTCCATTCTGAAGCCAAGACATCTCTAAAGTATATAGGCCGGTTTAATTTAGCATTCCCTTTCATAATGCAATATCTCAGCTGCTGCTGTTTTCTGTTCACTAGCATTTAAAAATTCAAAACTAACCAAGCACCATATAGGGTTCAAACTCCTTGTGTTATAATATTTTTCATCCTTATATGGCTTAATTTTTTTGTATTACTTTATTCTCTCTTTAAAGACTTTACTTCATTATTTTTAAACTTTTAAAAACGACAGTCTGTCCCCATTTTCTTTTCTTTCTTTAGCATCCAAGCACATTTTTAAACACACTGTACCTTGTTAGAGGTTTTCGGTGTCTGGATCTGGGTTTACTAAGTACCTGTAGCATTCTCTGACTACGTGAGACAAATCTTAAACTGCTGTGTCAGCCCCAGCGTGGGGCATGGTGCTGGTGGCTGGCTCCAGCCCACAGATAGCAGCTGGTAGCTGTCCCTCTATATTTCCCTAAGCACTAACCCTCCTGAGAGAGTGCAGGACTAGGAAGCTATATTTTGCTCCTTATAAAGAACTTTTCTTAGCTTTCTCAGGCCCTATGTTTAGATATTCAAGCCCCACATTGGGCACCATAAGTACTGATAGATTTTTCTTTGGGATGCCAGCTAACTAAAAATGATACAGCTAGTTATTATTAATTATGGAAGTGTGGCCTATAGCTTAGGCTTGTCCCACTAGCTCTTATAGCTTTAATTAACCCATTTATATTAATCTATGTTTTGTCTCCTGGCTTTTTACCTCTCTTCCATCTTGCACCTCCTGTTTCCTCTCCATCTCCTGGCATCTTTCTCGTGCCTAGATTCTTCTCCTCTTCTTTTCTTTCTGCCTGGAAGTCCTGCCTAACCTCTTCCTGTCTAGAAATTGGCCGTTCAGCTCTTTATTAAACCAATCACGGTGACACATCTTTACACAGTGTAAAGGGATATTCCACAACAGTCCACCCCTCCGACCCCTACATACATTTACACATAAAACCAGAACCACTTCCTAGCCTTCCACTGTCACAGAATGGCTGTGAGGAATCTTTCCTGCAGGAAATCAGCTCACATTATGAAATCTCTTCAGCTTTGTTCATTGGATTTACTTTAGAAAGTTTCCTGTGGTGTATTGAGAATATTGAGATCGTATTTAAAGGGCCTGGTACAAAGCAAGCTGCCAGTGACAGTGAGCTCTCCTCCTTCACACAGTTCTGCCAAATCAATGTTAAGAGAGGAAAGTGTTACTCAAGTTCCAGGGAGAGAAAAAATTATGGGTAGTGAGCCAGTGTTTTTGAAAGCACTAAGGGACAGGAAGTCTGCATGCCGAACATTTAAAGTTCACTTCTGGACTGAACTTGGTTTTATTCCCATCTCCACCCTGTTCGTTTGTTTGTTTGTTTGTTTCCATCTGGAATTTATAATTGTGTCTGTTGAATGTATGCTACCTTAAAACCTTTCCTGCAGGAAGACAGACACTGTACATTTCAAACCTCCGGCTTTATTTTCTCTTTCGCCTCGTTCCCTTCCAACAGGTACCAACAGAGAGAGAGAGGAGAACAAAGGTTCCCATTGAGGATCTCTCAACCCCAGCCGTCCCAGACCGTGGTCACGAAGAACATAAGAGTACAACCACTGTCAAAATGGTGACGAGCCACTCTGCGGAGAAGGAAACAAGTCACCCCAACAGAGGTGGGTCCACTTTTACATGATCCATGAAACCCCTCAGTGGAAGAATCAGAGGACTTGAGGGAAGGAGAGTACAAATTCCGTTCCAGGCTTTGTGTGCTGGGTACAGAATTCAATATCCACTTTAGTTTATTGGCTTTCTGGGGCTATCTCTGGACCTTGAATGATAGCTAGTGGCAACCCCCTGCAAGGGCCAGCCACTGGCTCCCGCTGTTGCGTTGTTGACCCCCTGTTAAGAACCTTGTGTTGGCAGCTGGAGAGGTGGCTCAGTGGCTAAGAGCACATACTTTCAGAGTTTAGTTCTCAGCATCTCACGACCTTCTGTGGCTCCAGCTCCGAGGAACCCAACACCTCTGTCTTCTTAAGGTGCCACACACAAATACATACACATAACGAAAGTAAAATAAGTATTTAAAAAGGAAAAACATCTCGTGTAAGACAGGTCCTATGGCTCAGTAGGTCAGCAGGTAAAGGTGCTTGCTGCCAAGCTTGACCGCCTGACTTCAATCCCTGGAGCATATATGAAGGAGAGAATCAAAGTCCGAAAATTGTCTTCTGCAGGGCACTACAGTACAGTGCCCACATATATACAGCTAAATAAATGAATGGATAAATAAATAACAATAATTTTTAAAGAATCTTGTATTGACACTCAAGAGTAGCAATTCTACACTGAAGTTTTCTGTTTTACCTTATGGCTATTGTAAGTCAGACCCATCAGGACTTTGGATTGTGTGCATCATCTACGTTGGTGCCTGCAATCTGAAGTGACTTTGTAGCTGAGGCTGGCCTTGAACTCCTGATTCTCTTGCCTCTACTTTCCAAGTGCCTGGATTACATACGCCACTGTGCCTGAACGAATGTTGTATGCTCTTCTTTAATGCCTACTTCCAGATCCAGTTGCCAGCATGGCTTTAAGAACTCTACAATACTTCTAAGGATTTAAAAAATGATTTTAGATCCAGGTGTGATAGTACATGTCCATAAGGCTCACATTCTAAGGCACAAGGATTGCAAATTAGAGGCTAGCCTGGGCTACAGAGTAAGGCTTTATTTGACAAATTAAAACAATAGCATGAGGCTACATGAGATGCTGTCTCAAGAACAAAACAAAATCTTTCACATTTGAATGCCTGTGTACATACCACAATATTTAACACATGGAAGCAACCCAGTATTCACGAACAAATGGATGGGTAAAAAATATAATAGATATACATAGTGGAATATTACTTAGCTTTAAAAGAGAAATAAATTCTTACACATGGGCTGGAGGGACGGCTCAGTGGTTAAGAGCACTAGCTGTTCCTCCTGAGGTCATGAATTCAATTCCCAGCAACCAAATGGTGGCTCACAACCGTCTATAATGGGATCTGATGCCCTCTTCTGTAATGCAGGCATACATGCAAACAGTGTACTTGTATATAAAAATAAATAAATATTTTTTAAAAAATGCTTACACATGCTACAACATAGGTGAGGCAAGTTCAGCCAGGCACAAAGGGCAATGTGGTATGAGTCCACTTGCATGAGGCACTTAGAAGTGCTGAAATCAATAGATGTGGACAGCAGAATGATGACTTCCAGGAGCTAAGGGAGGGGTAAATGAAGAGTTATTGTTTAGTATGTATAATGTTTCCATTTTGCATAATGGGAAGGATCCATGTTTTGAGAATGTAGTTCAGTAGCTGAATGCTTGCCTAACATGGCCGAAGTCCTGGGTGCATGCCCTGGCAAGTGCGCGTGGGCACACACACATACACACACACACACACACACACACACACACACACACACACACACTGAGTAAATGAATGAAGGTGATGATTGAACATGATAAGTGTACTTAATCCCAATGAGCTGCATGCTTAATGTAGAATTAATGTTGGCCAGGCATGATAGTACACAGCTTTAATCCAGGCACCCAGGAGACAGAGGCAGATAGATCTCTGTGAATTTGAGGGCTGCCTGATCCACAAAGTGAATTCCAGGCCAGCCAGTGCTGCGCAGTATGATCTTGTCTCAAAAGAAAACAAAACAAAACACAGAACCATAATTAATGTCATAATTTTCTTGCCGTATATATTTTGCTCCTATTGTTTTTATCAAGTGTGGGGGGGGGAACTTGTTTATTTATATGATTGGTTGGATATTTTGAGGCACTCTGGATCTAATATGGCACCTTCCTCATGGCTAGGCAAGGACTCTACCACTGAGCTACATCCTGAAAAGTGCTTTGAAGTGAATGAAAACCTTACTGCAAGCTATTAAGAAAATGCTAACATTAACTACCAGGCAGAACCAAGTCAGCCTCAGCAAGGAAAGACTAAGGTGTGTTAGAACACATCTTATTAATCTATATGTTGCCACGTGGCCATGGCATTACCAGTCTTCTGGTATCTTGTTGTTCCTTTGGCTCACATCTCTCTCCACTCTGCCCTTCTTCTCTCTGTATCTCTGCTTGGATTTCCCACCTGGCTGTAAGTTTTCTTGCCATAGGCCAAAACAGCTTTATTTATTATCCAGTGGGAGCCACACATATTCATAACATATAGAAAGACATCCCACAGCACTTCCCCTTTTTTGTCTAATAAAAAAGGAAAGTTTTAACTTTAACATAGTAAATTTATATATAACAAAACAGTTATCAAGCAAGAATTACAATTACAATATCTAGTCCATTTGTATTTGGCAAAATTAAAGAAAATATTTTATCATCTATCCTAGTTTTGTGAGTCTAAAGTTTTATATCTAATTTCTCTTTTATCACGACTAAGGAAAGCTATAATTAAAACTATCTAGTCTTCAACTCCATCAAAGACCCCAGAAGAATATAATATTATCTGAGTAGACAGGAAGTATATGGCAAACAACCTCCATAATTCTAGAAATGACAGAGACATCTGTCTGCCTGGATAGTCATCCAAATTTCCTCTGTGACATTGGGGCATCTATCTTCAGCCCATAGGTCTAGAGTCTCTGACATAGCTTTCAGTGAAGCAGGAAATTTTAAGGACTGTTCTGCTCATTCTGGCTAAGTTCATGTCTTGTAGAGTATCTGGCAGTTTCTTCTTTGAAGCAGGAACCTGAAAGACCATCTCATCTTGCAAAGTTCAGTGATCACCTTCCTATGGGTCCTGCATGTCCAGTTTATACAGCATCCTGTCAAGCAGTTGAGTCAAGGGCATTTTTTTTTTTTTGCACAGTGGCTAACTTTTGCCATAAAGAAAGCAAACTCCATAATGCATTTCTTCAATGCCCATCATCCTCTTTGAAGTAATTGGTGCTGCCAGAAGCAGACGTGTCTCACTGTCCAGAAAAGTATAAGTTCTTAAAATGTTTTAAATATCATATTCTGTAGGTCTTTGAAGTGTTTGAAGATTACCTACCTAATTGAAATACACCTTTGTATACCTAAAAAACTAACATGAGTATAAGTTTGATTATCATAGATGACTATTAATCTGTATTTCTTAATTATATTTTACAATTTTAAATGAGTTGTATAAACATAGTACCTTAAACAAGAGTAGAAATATACATACAGTATAACAAAATTAATCCTAAATTTGTATCAATAAATTAAAATCCATAGCAATGTAAAATATTTCAAACGAGTTGTTGCTTTTTGAAAGTAGATTCAATAATCTACCCTTTTATCCTATCATATCTATAACCTACAGATCTCTGTGAGTTTGAGGCCCGCCTGGTCTACAAAAGTGAGTTCCAGGACAGCCAGGACTGTCACACAGAGAAACCTTGTCTCAAAAAACCAAACCAAACCAAACCAAACAAAACTTACAAAAGGAGAGAGAATTTCTTTGTGGTCTGTTCCAAGATAGGAAAACTGTGGGGGAAGATTAGAGTTTGGATGAATTACTTTCCTCATTGCTGGCTCGAACTATCTGACAAGAAGCAGCCTCAGGGAGAAAGGGTTTTTCTGGTTTACAGGTCAAAGGAATATGGCCCATCGTCGCAGGCGAGGCATGGAGACAGGAGGGGTAGGATGCTAGTCACATTGCATCTGCAGACAGGAGACAAAGTGTAGACTGGAACTGAAGCTGGGCTCTAAATCTCAAGCCTGCCCTTGGTGACCAACTTCCTCCAGCAAAGCATTGCCCCCTAAAGATTTCACAACTTCCCTAACAATACCACCAATGGCGGGGCGGGGGTGGGGAATGGGGCGTCAGACTCATCAGCCTATTGGGGACGTTTCACATCCACTACATTTCCTTAGGACTTTTTTCTCACATGCAAAGTGCTGGAGATCAAGTCTGAGATGCACTTGGCATGAAAGGATGTTAAGTTAGCACTCTTTCGCTGCACTGTATCCTTAGTCCGTGAGTAAAGATTCTATAGTCTGCCTTGGAGAAGAATTCTAGTGTATATGGCTTGCTTCAGGGAGGGTGTTATGAGCCAAGAACTATGAATGAAAACCTCCCTCCCCCAGTACATATCACATCACAGCCAGTTTTACTTTTGAAAACTATTGACTCTCTAGAGCAGTGGTTCTCAACCTTCCTAATGCTGCGTCCCTTTAATACAGTTCTGCATGTTGTGGTGACCTCCACCCATTAAATTATGTCATTGCTACTTCATAACTGTACTTTTGCTACTGTTATAAATTGTAATGTAAATATCTGATATGCAACCTCAAAGGAGTCGCGACCCACAGGTTATTTTTGAAAGCTGTGAGCTAAGGTTCTAGGGGAATGTCTGATCTTCCCTTCCCTCCAGTTCCTCAATGGATCATGGGTATCATCTACAGCCGAGGCAATAGCCACCCTCAACGCTAGAACTAAGAACTCTGTGTGTA
>NW_026294573.1:12783507-12833507 GCF_007827085.1 Peromyscus californicus insignis
CTGAGCAAGGCAGGACCTGAACTTGGGTGGGACCTGCCCAGATGGGGACAGGCAGGGAGGGTGCATACAGGAGCAGGACAGAAGCGCATCACCCATTAAGGATCTCTTTCTGGGTCTGGGGGCTTCCTGCTTCCTGAGGAGCTGAGCTGAGGAACACAAGGTACTGAAGGGTGGGTATGGGGCATTAGAACTGTCCATGGGGACCAAGTGACAGGGTCACCCCTGAGCAAAATGACTGCTCAGAGCAGCCTAGAGTCCCAGAGGGTGGCAGCAGGGATCCCCAGCAAAGGGAGAGTTTCTGAAAGGGATTAGGATCCTACCCCCATCCCAACTACTTCTGGGCATGGAGGGAATTGAGAAGTTCCAGTCCACACATGCAGCATATAGGCACCACCCAGGTACGGAGCCTTTGTGGAGAAAGCACATGGAGACCCTTGAACCCTCCTGATAACTCCCCACTCCCCCACCCAAGAGCAAACGGCTCTGCCTTCGGCTCGGGAGGCGGAGTACTGGATGAACCTAGACATGGGACACAGGCACACGGTGCCTGTCACCAAGCAGTTGTCCACCTGTTACCACAGAGCGGATGGAGGAACTGGTGGGGCTGTGTGAAGGCTCCTCCGGGAAGCCGGTGACTCTGCAAGAGCTGTGGGGTCCATGTCCACGCATCCGCCGGGGCGTCAGAGGTGAGAGCTCCGTCACCCCTTCCCACCCCCGTCCCCTTCCCCATGAAGTCCCCTTGGGGTGTCCCTGACCCTAGATCCAAGATCACTCTCTTCACTTTTGACTGTGTGCTGAGAACCTGACCATCCTTATTGTTAGGGGGCAGAGAAATCAGGGACCCCAGAAAGTGGCAGAGTTCAGGCCCAGGTGCTGATGCCCACAGCCAGAGAGGGCCAGCTTCTAGGCTGGGCTGACAGCCCGTGGCCAAGGGCATGCCTGGGGACCTGAAGTGCAGGTGGGCCCACAAGCCCTGGGGGCTGCACCAGGTCCTTCCTGCCCTTCACGGTTGTGTAGACCCTGATGGGATATCAATAAGAGGTGTAGTGTCAGGCCGCTTATTCTCCTCTGCCACCTTGACCAACCTTCTGTAAGGCCCCAGAAGTGGAGGGACAGACCAAAGACACCCACAGTGTCACTTTACTTCCTACATATCCTGCTCAGCCCCTTCCATGCGGCAGAGTCCCTCCTCTTCACCCCAGACTCCAGCTCCAGGCCCCTAGCTTGCCCTCCCTGCCCAGAGCCTGAGCAGCCCCCAGGGAAGGAGCTGTGACCCCAGTGTCCTGCCCAGGGGGCCTGGAGTGGCTGAAAAAGCGCCTGTTCCGCGTGGGTGAGGACTGGTACTTCCTGATGGCCCTCGGGGTGCTCATGGCTCTCATCAGCTACGCCATGAACTTCGCTATCGGGCGTGTGGTCAGAGGTGAGGCCTCCCCGGCATGGCATGCACACCCCCTCGGGGCAATAGGAATCCCGCATTAGGCTTGGGATGCCAGCTGGACAGCCAGGGGCAGCGGGGTGGGGCAGGGCTGTGGGTAGCCAGGCCTTGAGCTGGTGCTGGCTTTGTATCTCACCAGCTGTGTGACCCTGGCAAGGTTCCTTCCCCTCTCTGGGCCTCAGCCATCTCACCTGCACAATGGGGAAAAGAGCCTGATGCTTCTAGAAGCCTTAACTTCTGGCTACTGTCCCCATCTTTCTCCCCTCCCCCCATGCTGCCTGCTCAGTGGGGTTCTCACTTCTGGGCTGCCCTGGTGAGGCGTCACACTGTCTTACCAAGTCCCCACTAGGCCTCCTTTGGTCTTTCAGGGAACCAGGGTTGGGGAAGGCGCAATGACTGGCTACTGGACAGAGGGGAAACTGAGGCTCAGTCAAGTTCCTTAGCTAAAGTCCCACAAGTAGGAAGCTGGAAAAATGAGATATGGACCTAGGGACCAGGTTGCCCTCCCCTGACTGGGTGACTGTGGGCCCTTCCCTGGTCTGTAAGTGGGCACTGTAGTGTCTGTCCCCAGGGCTGTAGAGGCTCTGGGTGGCTCCCTGACAGCTGGGCATCCCCAGCGCACAAATGGCTGTACAGGGAAGTTGGGGACGGCCACCTGCTCCGGTATCTCTCCTGGACTGTGTACCCTGTGGCCCTCCTGTCCTTCTCCTCCGGCTTCTCACAGAGCATCACGCCCTTCTCTGGAGGTGAGTCATGGTCACCTGGTCTCTGGCCAGGCTGCGCTGTCCTGCAGTCCCCATGGGTCCAAATGTTTTCACATCCTGTGAGGCTTCTGAGGAGGGAGGACAAGAAACAGTGACATGCTATTGTTAGTGCTGAGGAAGCAGGCTTGGAAGAGGCAGGCCACCTACCCAGAGTTACACAGGAGAGGGACAGCAGGGGACCCGGATCATCGCTGCCTTGACTTGACTTCTGTAGCCTCCTCTAGGATAGAAAAAAAATGGTGCTGGTTGGTCACCTGCGGGAACACAGTCCATGGTGTCAGGACTGGGCTGATGGGCCAGGAGGATCTCCCAAGTGTCGCTGGTGATACCCTGACAACCCTGGCTCCCTCCCCCTCGCTGCTGTAGCCTTCAAGGCCCCACTCAGACCCTCAACTATCTCTCTTGACAGCTGAAGTTACACATCCCGCTCACAGGGTGTGTGAGGTCCTGAGGATGGTGCCAGAGAGTGCTGTGTGCATTGTGGCACTAAGTTTAGTCTGTGCTGGGTATGGGAAGCAGAAGCAGGAGAATGACTGCCAGTTCCAGGCTATCCTGGGGTGCACAGTGAGACCTTGTTGAGAGAGAGAGCCAGCCATACCACCCTGAACGCACCTGATGCCTCTGATCTTGCTAAGCAGGGTTAGGATCGGTTAGTACTTGGATGAGGAGAGAGAGAGAGAGAGAGAGAGAGAGAGAGAGAGAGAGAGAGAGAGAGGGAGAGAGAGAGGGAGAGAGAAGAGAACCTTGTCTTTACCTTGCCCCAGGGTCTGGACTCCCAGAGCTGAAGACCATGCTGTCCGGTGTGGTCCTGGAGGATTACCTAGACATCAAGAACTTTGGGGCGAAGGTGGTGGGCCTCTCCTGCACCCTGGCAACAGGCAGTACCATATTCCTAGGCAAAGTGGTAAGAACAAGGAGAACTACCTGCCTTCCTTCTTTTCCTCCATGCCTCTGAAGCACAGCTCAGCTCAGTCCCCAAGTGTGACAAGATGCATCTCAGCATGGCCCTGGGGTTTGTGGTTCGCCTACTACATGGGTGTGAATGAGGAGGCCACTTTGGCTTTAGGCCAGGCTTGTGGCTCCCATTCCCTGGGGCCTTAAGGAGGAAGAGGAGCAACAGGGGGCGGGGGCTCAGTTTCCCCAGGACGTGGACCCTCGGTATCAATGATGCTCTCTCCCGCCCCCTGCAGGGCCCCTTCGTGCACCTGAGTGTGATGATTGCTGCTTACCTGGGCCGTGTGCGCACTAAGACCATCGGGGAATCTGAGGTGAGGTGTACAAGAAAGAGCCCCTTTGAGACTAGAAGGGGAACGGAGCTGGTTCTGAACCCAGAGTTCTGTGTTCCCCAGAACAAGGCCAAGGAAATTGAAATGCTGGCGGCTGCAGCTGCGGTGGGCGTGGCCACAGTCTTCGCAGCCCCCTTCAGTGGTGAGAGCTCCCGCACCCCCTCCACCTTGTAGCTCCCTCGGGCCTCGAACTCCCTGGCATGCCCAGGCGCCCTTCTCCCCCACGAGCTGGCTCCTGATCCTGGCATGTGCACAGCCATGTGTACACCCACCGCAGGGTGGGTGGGGTGGGGTATCCAGGCCTGTAGACCCCCTTTGAACTCCTGTGGGTTTGAAGACTAACCCCCACCCTGTGGCCCTGGCCAGTGGAGTTCTCTACTCTGAGCCTGGTTCTAGGGCTGGGAGACAGAAATCCTCACAGTCCCACCAGATAGGTGGGGGTGGGGACATGTGGGCCTTCTTGGCTTGAGCCAAGGACAAAGGCGATAGAGTCTTTGGCTGTCCAGGTATCGAGACAGCAGGTCTGGGAGGGTCAGGGAGAATGTGACCCCCACATCCTGCAGCCAGGGGATAGGGGTCCTTCTGAGCTGTGTGTCCCCTAGGTGTTCTGTTCAGCATTGAGGTCATGTCCTCTCACTTCTCCGTCTGGAATTACTGGAGGGGCTTCTTCGCTGCCACCTGCGGGGCCTTCATGTTCCGCCTCCTGGCGGTCTTCAACAGTGAGCAGGGTGAGCCCCGAATGGGGACCTCGTCTCTATCCTCCTTTTCTGTGACCCCACACCCCATCATCTTCTCCTTCCCCTCTCCACCCACCCTTCCTTCCCCTTTTTCCTCCTCCACCACCTTGGTTTCTGGAGCATCTGGCCATAAAGTCTAGCCCTGGGTTTGAATGCTTACCTGTACTAAGAAAACTTGAGAGTGGAGAAAGAGAGAGAGAGAGAGAGAGAGAGAGAGAGAACTTGTGTACATGTGCACACCTATATGTTTGTGAATCAATTTGCTTGTTATGGTTTTGGGTAACACTGGAGGGATGTTCTCTCTGAACAGTATACACAAAACAGTCAAAGTTGGAAGATACTGAAAAGTTCCTCTTGGCAGAAGGAAGTGTGACAGGACAGGACCGGAGACCTCTCGATTCTCCACGAGGTCTTTGAGGGGACACTATAAGTGACTCCTTTGGACCTTGATCTTTTAGCTATTCTGTCCCAAAACAGGATCTAGTGGATGAAGACCTGGTCCATTCTTGGTCACCGAATTGTTACCAGAGCACACACATAACATATACTCTGTGCCCAAACACTCCCCCACCTCAAGAGAAAATAACATGATAGATACAGAAATGGAAAAATGAATTGACTTATATTTTTGGTCAAAACTACAGAAGGGCCACAACTCAGGGAGAAGCTGAGACAGGCCTGAGGACACATCGAGAGTTCCTGCTACCAAGTCTCTTTGTCAGATGCTGAGTTTTCTTGGGGATTTTTCTTTTCTTTTTTTCTTTTTTTTTTTTTTTTTTTCCTTTTTGGTTTTTCGAGACAGGGTTTCTCTGTGTAGCTTTGGAACCTGTCCTGGAATTTGCTCTGTAGACCAGGCTGACCTTGAATTCAGAGAGACCTAACTGGGATTAAAAATGTGTGTCACCACCACCCAGCCCTTCTTGGGGAATCTTAGTTACTAGACCTTCCTCCTTGCTGGACAGAAGGGGACTGACAGTGTGGGTTGGGAGAAAGGCTCTAAGGGGAGAAAGCTAAGGCTGGCTGAATGGTGGGCTCAGGTTGTCAGATCCTCAAAGCCAGAGACATTTGATCTCGGGGTGTTGTGCTACCTCCCTTGTATGAGGTATTCTGGGAGACACTTTGGGTGGGGAGGAGTGTGACCTCAAACCCCCCACTCCCACCCTCCCCTAGAGACCATCACCTCCATCTACAAGACCAGTTTCCGAGTAGATGTACCCTTTGACCTGCCTGAAATCTTCTTCTTTGTGGCCCTGGGGTAAGTGGAGTCTCAGGGCCTGACAGCCCAACTGGGCTCCCCCAAGCATGAACTGGGGCAGCTCTGGATTCACCCTCACCGCCACCTCCAGGGCCATCTGCGGTGTCCTGAGCTGCGCCTACCTATTCTGTCAGCGGAATTTTCTCCGCTTCATCAAGACAAATCCGTATACCTCCAAACTGCTGGCTACCAGGTGGGTGAAGGCCTGCAGGGAGGACCCACTCCCCCCTCCATAGAAAGCCCCCCCCCCCACACCGGAGTTAGTATCTTACCCATATGTCCCTTAAGTACTTTCTACGGAACACCTCACTCACGGTGTCCCGTATCCTCACCAATACCCACCCTGCCAAGTCTCACATCTCTTACCCCACTTACTGGAAACCAGTCCCATCAGGCATGGCCTCCTCTCCTCCCTGAACCTCCTGCCTCCCATCTTGGAGTTCCTTTTCCCCCCTCCTGACCTCACAAGGCCGACCCCCGCCCTGGCCTGGCTAGTCTGTCTCCCTCTGCCCCAAATCCTCACTCTGCCCTCCCCCTTGTCACACCACTTCTCCGGGCCTCCTCCACTCATTTCTGGAGGGGTCTGTCAGTATCTCTGCCCCTGCCCTCCCCCAAAGTTCTTTCCCCATTGTGACCCCTGGTGTTGTGGGCTTTCCTCTGATAAGGAGCTGCGATGCTCCCCCACATTGGGGGGGCGGAAGAGGGGAGGCAAACTGGAACTCCCTTTCTCTCCCAGCAAGCCCTTGTACGCAGCTCTGGCCTCCCTGATCCTGGCCTCCATCACCTATCCGCCTGGTGTGGGCCGCTTCATGGCTTCCCGGGTAAGGGGCACTGAGCTGGGGGGGGTGGGGGGGTGAGCCCCATTTGGTATCTCCTCTGTGTACATCATCTCATTCATCCCCCACAACTCTCCAAGGAAGATCCCTACGGGTCATTTTTCAGAGGACGAGGTTGTAGCTCAGCAATGGCAGAGCCCTGTCCTCAGGGTCCTCAGCTAGGAAGGGGCAGAGTAGTTGAGGCTCAGGTGGGTGAGGGGACAGATGGGGACATGCTGATCCACCACTCCCTCTGTCCCAGCTGTCCATGGCGGAGCATTTGCACTCTCTGTTTGACAACAACTCGTGGGCATTGATGACCCGGAACTCATCCCCACCCTGGCCAGAGGAGCCAGATCCCCAGAACCTGTGGTTTGAATGGTACCACCCACAGTTCACCATCTTTGGGACTCTGGCCTTCTTCCTGGTCATGAAGGTGGGTCCCTTCTGTCTGCAGATCCGGGGTAGAATGGGGCTGATTCCACAGCTGGACCCTGGAGCTCTGTCCACTTCCAACCAGGTCCCTGGTCTGAGCCTGACTCATTATGCTCTTATACAAGTCACATCGGCTTCCCCAACCTCAGATTCCTCTTCTATTTTTAACTCACTTTCTTTATCTTTTCCATGAAGTAGGGCTGAGGAGATGTCTCAGTTAATAGAGTGTTGGCCTCAAAAGTGTGAGGCCCTGAGGCCCACTCTTGGCGCCCACATAAAAAGGTGGACGTAAGCCGGGCGGTGGTGGCGCACGCCTTTAATCCCAGCACTCGGGAGGCAGAGGCAGGCGGATCTCTGTGAGTTCGAGGCCAGCCTGGGCTACCAAGTGAGTCCCAGGAAAGGCGCAAAGCTACACAGAGAAACCCTGTCTCGAAAAACCAAAAAAAAAAAAAAAAAAAAAAAAAAAAAAAAAAAAAAAAAGGTGGACGTGGTGGCACACCTCTAATCCCAGCACTGGAGACGTGGGCTCTGGGGGGATCCAAGGGATCCTTGTTGATTATCTGCCTAGCCTGATGGATAAACTCCAGGCCAATGAGAGACTCCATCTCAAAAGAGATGAGCAGCTTTCTGTGCATGACATCTGCGCTTGTCCTCTGACCTCCACGTATATACACACATACAAATTTGCACACACGTTTTAAAAAAAGAAGAGGCGATGGGGTAGTTACTCTTTCTACCCAAAAGGCAGGCTAAGGGTGAGAAAGTGAACAACTTAGCACGTGCCAAGCACACAGTGGGCACTTTACTAGGGCTTGGTTACTTCGCCTGTTTGATGTCTGTAACTCCAGACGGTGCTTCAGGCATCGTTTCCTCTGGGAACTTTCCACTTCCATCCAGTTCCTCCCTTGTTCACTCCTGACCCTATTGCCTGTAACTCCTGCCCTCTGGTCCCTTCTCCTGTCCCTGGCACAGTTCTGGATGCTGATTCTGGCCACCACGATACCCATGCCTGCTGGGTACTTCATGCCCATATTCATCATTGGTGAGTCTGAATTCCAGGGATTCAGGGGCATGGGGCATAACCGTGCTTCCCGGACACCATCTTTCTCCCAGGGTGGTACTGAATATGGGGCAGGGTTCGAGGGTCTTGGGGGTCAGGTCAGCCTGACTGCCCCTTCACCCTGAGTCTGTGGCAGGAGCTGCCATCGGGCGCCTCTTAGGAGAGGCCCTGTCTATCGCCTTCCCAGAGGGCATCGTGGCTGGAGGTGAGATCAACCCCATCATGCCTGGAGGCTATGCTCTGGCAGGTGAGTGGACCTGGTCTCAGCAAGTAGGAAGACCCTGTGGGCTCGAATATGGCTGAAGGGGCTAATGTTTGTCTACAGCATAGAGTGAACAATACAATGTGCCTCCCACTCCCCGGGCCCCATCATTCTCTGAACCTCCCAGCTTTCTCTTAGCTCTGTCTCCGCCCCCCCCCCCCCCATTCCCTACACCCTCTGTATCCCTTTATTCTTGCCATGCCCAGGCATTTCTAGCAGTTTCCAGTATGTGCCCTCTGGATATTGCTGACACTAGCCACGGTCACACTATGCCCACCTTGCCCTCTGGGTGAGCCTGGCTCCTGGCCTGAGTCGCCCACCATGGTTCCATTCCTGCAGGTGCTGCTGCCTTCTCGGGGGCAGTGACCCACACCATCTCCACGGCGCTGTTGGCCTTTGAGCTGACTGGCCAGATTGTTCATGCTCTGCCCGTGCTGATGGCAGTGCTGGCGGCCAACGCTGTCTCCCAGAACTGTCAGCCCTCTTTCTATGATGGTACCATCATGGCCAAGAAACTGCCATACCTGCCATGGATTCGTGGCCGCAAGATTGGGTGAGCCTCGGGTTGGCTAATGGGGTGTCCAGGATAGTCTGGGAGTTAAGGGACCCCCCAAAAAAATCAATTCAGTTGTTCTCAGGCCACTCTCTGGCCATCAATCTCCTCAGAGCCTCATGTGCTTGGAGAGGAAGCCGGGGTTCAGACAACTGTCTGTCTTGCTTCAGCTCACATGGAGCTTGAACACTGCTAAGCGAGGCCTCTCTCCTCCCTCTCTTGCTCCTGCTCTCCAAGCTGGGTGATCAGGAGCTGGGATGCAGATGGGGTTGGAGGCCCTCCCACCACCAGACTGCAGCCAGGGTCCCAAAGCAGCAGGGCGAGAGGCTCAAGGTCCTTTGTGTCCTGGTTCGAGCTCTAAGCTCATGCAAGCTGCCGTCCAGCTCCAAACCCGGTACCTCGGCTGACACGTGGGTGTGACTTTTTTCACGTTCTCAAAAACTAAAATTCTCTCAGGTGTGAAAAGCCAACAAAACCGAAAGAAATTCTCTGGAGCAGAATTCTGCTAAGTGATACAGCCCCCAGTAAAGCTAGTGCTGGCAGCTGAGGGTACAGAATGTGCCCAGTAGGAAGCCGTCTCTATGCTTCTTCCTGGTACACGATCCTACCTTTCACTCACTCTAGGAGCCCTGACATTTTGCATGCAGAAACCAAAAGGATTTGTTGCTTTTCTCCTTGGTGCAATAAAACACCTGAGAAAATCAAGTTCATGAAGGAAGGCTTTATTCCGGCTCACAGTTTGAGAGTGCAGTCCATCATAGCGGGGAAGGCATGGCGGCAGGAATGTGAGACACATCTGGGAAACAGAGAGAGATGGTCGCTGGTGCTCAGCTCACTTTTTCTTTTGTATTAAGTTCAGGACCATCGCTCATGGGACAGTTCTGCCCACATTTAGGGTAGGTCTTCCTACCTCAGCTGACACCTTTTTTGACCTCTTTTGCTGAGGCCTCGTGATTCTAGATCTTGTTAGGTTGAAAATAAATATTATCACACTTGGGTCCTTCCCAGCAAGGTTCCCTGCCTCTTCCCGAAGACTAGCACTGCCACGCAGGGTCTGATGCATTCCTCCCTCTGCCCACAGTTCCTACCCTGTGACTGTGGAACACTTCATGAACTGTACCCTCACCACACTGGCCAAGGACATGCCCCTGGAGGAGGTAGTCAAGGCTGTGACCTCCACAGATGTGGCTCAGTACCCCTTGGTGGAAACCAGAGGTACTCAGCTGGGATGGGGGAGGATGCCTGGGAGGATGGGTGGGGATTCCCTCTGAGTGTAAGGGCAGCAAAGGGTAAGCAGGGAATTGGATCTGCCGCTGAATCTAGGCTCTGCCATGTGACCTGGGAAAAGTCACTTAGCTTCTCTTGTGCTTTCGTTTATTCATGGATGAAATGGACATAATAACCATGCTACCTTCTAGGTTTGTGTCATGTTTAGAGATGAGAAGGTGCTTGTAAAGCAGCCTAGAAACGGCTCCCAGGATTCTAGTCAAAGATGATGCAGCCATTCAAGCTGCCAAATAGCCATGTCTAAAATTGAATTTCTGTAGACAGGACGGAACCCCTCTGTGCCTCTCAGCCTGTGCTTCGTCTGTAAATGGGTGATAAGTGTCCTAAGAGGCAAGAAATTCTGTAAATTTCCTCTGAGACATAAGAACACCCAGCATGAGGTTGAAGAGAGAGCACCTTGGTTAAGAGCATTGCTGTCCATGAAGGACCTGACCTTGGTTCCCAGCACTCTCGTGGCAACTTACATTTGTGCTTAACTCTAGTTCTGGGAACTCTGGCACCCTCTTCTGGCCTCTGTGGGGACCAGGCACACAGTATACACAGTGGATATATATACATGCATACACACATATATATATGTATATATATGCAAAACACTCATGCACATAAAATAAAAATAAATAAGTCTTTAAAACAAGCACCCAGCATATTCTTGGCACATCATAGGTGCTAAGATAATGTGACTTCTGCATTCATAACGTGTCACTCCCTCTACATTTCCTAGAGTCTCAGACCCTGGTGGGCATTGTGGAAAGGACTCACTTGGTGCAAGCCCTCCAGACTGAGCCAGCTTCCTGGGCCCCAGGCCAACAGGTGGGTTCACCTGCCAGGTGTGGGGACAGGGTGGGGGTGTGAGCAGGGCTATGAAGGAAGAGAGGAGTTTAGAGAGCAGGAGCCTGGGAACTGTAGGCTGGCTCAGGTCTCCATTATCTTTCCCCCGATTCTCAGCGCCTTCTCCAGGACATCTTGGCTAGTGGCTGCCCCACACAGCCAGTGACCCTGCAATTGTCCCCAGAGACCTCCCTGTATCAGGTAAGGGAGAATTAGAAAAAGTGGGTGGAGAGGGAGGAACTGACCGGGGAATTCGGGCTCCACCTCCTCCCACTGAGCAGTGTTTTACACACACACACACACACACACATACACGCGCGCGCACACGCACGCACACACACCACTCATGAACGCACACACACACATGCATACTTCTCACCTGCAGATGTGCACAGCAGCCCCAGCCCTTGAGTTCCTCACCACCAGGGTTGCTGAGGCAATGCAGAGGACACAGGGAAGTGAGAGAGCTTGGGAAACACATGCTTCTGGGTAGAAGCAGTGTTAGTAATAAGCATCCCATGGAGCTGGAGAGATGGCTCAGCTTTGGGAACACTGGCTGCTCTTCCAGAGGTCAAAGGTTCAATTCCCAACAACCACATGGCAGCTCACAGCTGTCTATAACTCCAGTCCTACTGGATTCAACACCCTCTTCTGGCCCCTAGGGGCACTGCACTCACGTGGTATGCAGGCATATATGCAGGCAAATACCCACACGCATAAAATTATTAAAAAAAAAAAAGCTGGGCGTGGTAGCAAATGCCTTTAATCCCAGCACTTAGGAGGCAGAGGCGGAGGCAGGAGGATCTCTGTGAGTTTGAGGCCAGCCTGGTCTACACAGCAAGTCTGAGACTGCCAGGACTATAGAGAGAGACCCTTTCTGAAAACACAACAAAACAATGTGTATATATATATATTTTAAATTTAAGCATCACACAGGGATCCTAATTTGAGGAGCTTCCCCTTCATCCTTTGTGGCAGCTGGTAGAGTACCTAGCTTCTCAGAGCAGGCACTTGTGTGGGGGTGGGGAGTGAAGCAAACTAGGGACCTGGCTATGGCCCCAAGTTTTCTGCCAGGGCATGACGCCCTAGAGGCTCGGTAACGTGGACCAAAGGATTCCTTCTAGCTGAAGCCTTGCTTCTTGCATGGAGTCTGGCTACCACCTAGTGGTCAGACTAGACATTGCAGGCTGGACTCATTTTTCCACTCACCTGGCACAGAGAAGGGTAGGTGGGGACAGGGGTGTTCCCTGACTCCATCATTTCCTGTCAACTTCCCCTCCAGACACACAGCCTCTTTGAGCTGCTGACCCTTCAGACGCTGTTCGTGACATCACGGGGCAGAGCTGTGGGCTCTGTGACCTGGGTAGAGGTACTAGGGTCGTGAGGGTGGGTAAAGCAGAGGTGGGGGTGGGGGGCACCAACATTCCCCCTTTCAAAGATTGGGAGCTATGCAGAACTCTCATGTACACTGCTCCTTGGATTACGGTGGCAACTGAGCCTGCCACTGTCTGGATTCGGTGTCCCCTATGTCATGGGGTAGGCGCCAGCTCTAAATCTACAGGCTGGGCATTGAGGGTGCTCTCGGTGATGGAGGCCAGAGCTGTCTCCGTCCCTTGTAACCCGCCCTCCTCCCCCTCAATCCCCTTTTCTCTGCTGTAGCTGAAGAAAGCGATTTCCACCTTGATCAACCCACCAGCCCCCAAGTGAGCCAACCTGGGGATTGGAAAAAGGACCCGGCTGCCTGCTTCCTGAGGCGGCTGCACAAAGCCCCACCCCTCTTCTCTCCCTACCCCACCCCTCCAGCCCAGCTCAGGCCCTCAGTGCAGCAGGCAGCTAGCTTTACCAGCCTGAACAGGGCTCCACATTCATTATGCCCCCCCCCCCCCCCGAGGGGACAAAGGAAAGAAAAAATTCTCACCCTGGTGGATGTGCCTTCTGAGATTATCTATTCCCCAGCAGTAACTCCTGAGAAAAATAAAGCTGAGGCCCAGAGCCACGGTTCACTCCTGTTATCCCTCCCTCAAGAGTATGCATTTGGCCCCTTGGGTTCTAGTGTTGGCCTAGGTTAAGCTTTTGGGGCATCTGGTGCCCACAAGGGCATCGTAGGCTGGGCCTGGGGCTCTTCAGCTTCCACACCTTAGCAGGGAGGTGGAGGGAAGAGAAGGTCCCTACTAGGTCTTATGACACTTGGCCTCACGTATAACAGGACCTTGGGGGTGAGGTTCTGCCTTCCAGACTCAGTTTCCCTGGCTGTGGTTCCGCTGGTAAAGTGGGGTCTCTGGGTGTGGCTTTTGGGGGACAAGAAGACACCCTGGGCCTCCTCCTTTGAGGCCTCTCAGGAGTTTGTGTGTTGGAGGTAAGAGTCCCCCCTAGCCCCTCAGACCCTCATCCAGGGCTCAACAACATGCCTTCCCCGGGAGACCAGGTCAACTTCATCCAGGATGAGCACACTACTTTAATGTCACCAGAGAACCCTGTGGGAGGTGAAGGGGAGGGGGAGGGGGAACGTGGGTTCTCTTGGCTGGGGTCACAGAGGAACCAGGTAAGAGGGGAGGGACACACAGACCCTCCAGAGACATCAGCGAGTTGAGGAATGGCTTGACCAGAAGAAACAGTCCCACCCTTCCACGGGACAGATGCACAGCGTGAGTGGGAAGGGGCTGAGCCCAAGTCAAGGCTGGCTCCCCGGGCCCCTCCAAATGACCCTCCCACTCTTTCCACGGTGTCCTCCCGGGGGCCTGTCAGCTCTCCTGGGGCCGGTTGCCCTGGTGTCTGCTTAGAGCCCAGGAGCAGGCCGAGGGCAGAGGCCCTGGAGAGGCCAAGCACACAAAGCAGGGGCTCCCACTGTTGAGGGCAGGTCCACGGAGGCACTGAGTGGTGCACAGGAATGATGGCTACCATCCCTGCCACATTCCACCCTGTGTTTGCCCCAAGGAGTCAAGAGATGCCCAGTGCCGGGCTAGCATTGGCCTCCCAGCAAGGTGTGCGGACACCGGACTGGCCAGCTCGCCTCAGCTGTAGAACACTTCATCCTCCTCTTCTGAGAGAGAGCCACTGTCCACGGAGGGCAGGGAGCCGTGCAAGCGGGCTCCACTGTCAGGCCCCTGAGCCGCTGGCAGCCGCTGCCGATGCTGCTGGGTGGGGCTAGGGGGCTCCTCCGGTGAGGGCCAGCCATCATCAAGGGTGAGGCCAGGGGAGCAGGCTAGGAGACTGTCGTCCTGTGAAGGACCACTCAGGAGGCTGTCCTGAAGGTAGATGCTCTCCAGGTCTAGAATACCAAAAAGGGGACACTGAGGAGAGATGGAATCCTACATCCTGTGTTCTACCTCCCTGGATGTGGGAGGCCAGGCAAGGGTCAGGAGCCCTGTAGGTCACTCACTGCTAAGCTGTGTGACCCCAGGCAGGTCTCCAAACCTCTCTGAGCTCAGTTGTCTCCCCATGACAGGGAGCAGAGTAGCCAAGAGCAGGGAGTGAGTCTTGGGATTATGGGTGCTCCTTCTGGTCCTCTGTCCCCTCCCCTCCTGGTGATAGGGAGAATCAAGTGAGGCATGTCAGTGTAAGCTTCTCCAGGAGCCAGGTTTGGGGAAGCAGTACCCACAGTGCACCTAGTGCCAGCTCAAGCCACACCACAGCCGGACTTTCCTTTTTGCTCAGGGCACTCCCTGGAAATGTGCAGGCCAGGACTGCCAGTCCCAGGTTACTGAGGAAGAAGCTAAGCCATGGAGAAGGGGGGTGGGGAGAGAAGGAGCCCACCTGAGAGACCTGGGCACCACCCTCAGCGCTCCTCTGCCCACCCTGCCTCGGTATCCCCGGCTGTACCTTGGAGCTGGAAGGCACCCTGGGTACTGTCCTCTGGCTGCAGTTCTTCGTCATCCAGGGAGGACCAGGCACTCAGAGTGGCCTCTGTGATGGCAAACTGCTCAGCGACACCTGAGGGTACAGCAAGATCGGGCTCCGTGATGGTGGGTGGGAAGGGGGCACTCCAGGCCTCCACAGGCCTCTCTGGACTGTGCCCTCTACCCAGGCGATGAAGAAAGCCACCTAGCACCCCACCCACCACCTTGTGCTCAGACCCGGCTTCACCCCTGTGGACCCCGCCTATGGCCTCCCTCCTGCACCCCTGCTCACCTGCAGCAAAGCGGGCTTCTCGTAGCTCGTCCGGGAGACAGCAATAATGTTCATCTTCTGCTGGGGACAGCCCCCAGCCTGACTGCTGGGCGCTCCAGCCTTTCCACTCGATGAGGTGGGCCACTCGGCCACGAGCCATGGCTGTGGGCTTTGTGATGTGGTCCTTGATGCTTTGTACCACCCCTGTGGGGTCATGGATGGCTGTCGGGTGACCATCCCAGTTCATGGCACCCCAAAACCTCAGACACCCCGTGTTCTGCTTCTCAACCGCCCCTGATCTATAGGCCCGCACCTCTCTGTTCCCTGTACCCATGACCAGGGGGAGCTTTGCCTCACACAACCCACATCCTGCCCTGTGCCCTCCCCAGGATTATGGCCCTACTTCACTTACATGTCTCACCTATTTGTATGCCCCGCCCTTCTCCCCAATGTCTTAGTTTCCAACCCAGTCACTCCTTTCTCACGCTGGCTGTGACCTTCAGTTCCTCTCAGACTCTGCACCCTCCACTCATGAATGGACAGTCCCAAGGGAGTTGCCCTGTGCCCCCAGCTCTGTGGAGTGAGACTCTGGTGCGGAGCACTCAGGGAGTGCTACCCGGAGGAAGAGGCCTGGAGCTGGGCTCTGAAGGCCTACTGTGATGGGAGAGATGGGAGCCAGGCTGTTTCATAGGTCAGATGGGATTAAAGGCACAGAAAAGCTGGCATAATACCAGTACAATCAAGGGTGACGCAGGGACAAGAGACTGGGAGCCCTGCAGGGGCCAGACTGAGGCTGGAGGGCCAGGGTGACAGCTCTGTTGTCCGCCCAGCAATGGGCAGTGATATCCAGACAGACACCGAGATTAGATCTGTTCCTTGAAAACAGCATCCCAATTGAAAGATGGAAGTTCAAGGGTGGATAGGGGAGATGGGGGACAATTCGGGGCCATTGCAGGGACCCAGCAAGAGGCAGGCCAGGTCTAGACACCAGGAGAAGGGCTGGGGAAGCATACGACTTGACTGACTGGGTGTGGAAGGCAATGGAGAGGTGTCAGGAACAGCTTCACTAACGGAGGTGGGGACAGAGCTGGGCATCCCCCAGGGTCCTGAGAGCCACGCAGACATGAGGCCCCGGGGAATGCGGGTTCCAAGGACAAGTGAGACATCCACAGGAACGAGGGACCAGGCACTTGGGAGTGGTGGAGATGAGAAAGAAGGGGAGAAGACCTGCTCCCCCAGGTGGGGTCCTGGACTGCGGAGTCCTTTGGGAGAGGTGGTGTTTCTCAGGCGCTTGAGGACCAGGGGGAGGTGGGTGGCAGGTATTTCAGATAGGGGAAGCTGCAGAGACAGGGGTGGAGGGAGGCAGCCAGGTCCTGTGGGAACCTGAAAGGATCTAGGGTGGTGTGGGGAGAAGCTGTAAGAGGGGACTGGAGGGCCCAGTGGCCGGGTAGGCTGGGCTGAGGGCCATCTACGGCCAAGAGCAGCAGCGTGGGTCCCCTGCCCGCTTGCGTGCCCTTCTCCTAGCCACCTGGGTGAGCCTCTCCCGGCTCCCTCCCACACCCGCTTCAGAGAACTATCACAGCTTCTGGTGCGGCCTCATGCCCTCAAGGTGGCATAGTCTTCCTCATAGACAACTGAACACTGAAGTCCAGACACACGGTCTTCCTTCGGGCTACCGTGCTGCAGAGCTCCCGGTGGTTTGAGGCGGGGAGGGAACACAACTGTAACCAAGTCTTCACTCAGCCTCCCCTGCTTCCTTAACTCCTCAGGGACCCACCTAAGAGCAATCCCCCCGGGGGACACAGTCCCCACCTCAGGCTCTGCTTCTAGGGAACAAGACCCAAGGTGACGTGGGAGACCACGCAGTCAGACACCCAAAAACTGCATGCACACCTCCCTCTGAGGCATCCCCAGGGCCTGAAAACCCAGCAAGTCAGCTCCGGGTGAGGAACCCAGCCTGAAGTCTGGCAATTAGAAAACGTTACGCGCAGCGCGACTGTGGCCCTTTACCTCCCCTCAGCGCATGTCTGGGGAGGAGCCTACAATCTCTAAGGGCTTGAGGGGGGCTGTGGGGACCTACCCACAAGGGATGAGGTGGCCAGGGCAGCCACGCTGTAGTTGCTGGTGCAGGCTCTAGAGTCAGATACGTAGCCGTTGGTGGTCTGGAAGCACCTCTGTAGAAAACAAAAGGATAGTGGGGAAGGACAGCCAGCCAGAGGACGCTGCCCCCCGCCCCCCGCGCGCGCACCCCTGCAGACCATTGTTACCACCCACTCATCCTTAGGTGGTGGCCAGGGACCAGGCATAGAAAGGTAGGGAGATCCTATCCATTCCCACAAGACGTCCCTCCCTGGGCTGGCAGGACTGCGGGAGAGCAAGCACACTGACCTGCCAGGGATCCCAACAGAAGTCCATCTGCTTGTCCTGAAGCAAGAGGAGAAAGGGGAGCAGTCAGGGCTGGGGCGTCATGGCCAAGTCCTGCAGCGTAGGGTGCTCCACCTTGTGGTGCTCTGAGAGACAGATCAAGGTCTACCCCTGCCCTGCTGGCCCCGAGCACCCAGAAAAGGAAGTGGGATACAGTGGCCTTGGGAGGAGAGGGGATTGGTGCAGATAATAGGTCTGACCTAGGCCAGAGTATACTTTCACTATTTCCTGTTACCTGGAGACTAGGGACTTTTTATTTTTTTTTTTTATTTTTTATTTATTTTTTTTTTTTTTTTTTTTGGTTTTTCGAGACAGGGTTTCTCTGTGTAGCTTTGCGCCTTTCCTGGGACTCACTTGGTAGCCCAGGCTGGCCTCGAACTCACAGAGATCCGCCTGGCTCTGCCTCCCGAGTGCTGGGATTAAAGGCGTGCGCCACCACCGCCCGGCCGACTAGGGACTTTTTAAATTGCATGTGTGTGTGTGTGTGTGTGTGTGTGTGTGTGTAGGTGCCTGCCTCTGTGTGTGTGTCTGCGTGTGTCTCTGTGTGTGTCTGTGTGCCTGTGTGTCTGTGCACATGAGTGCAGGTGCCCGAAGAGGCCAGAAAAGCTGGAGCTGGAGTTATAGGTGGTTGTGATCTACCCAGTGTGGGTGCTGGGAACCGAACTCAGGTCCTCTGTAAGAGCAATACATTCTCTCTTTTTTTTTTTTTTTTTGAGCTGAGGATCGAACCCAGGGCCTCGCGCTTGCTAGGCAAACTCTCTACCACTGAGCTAAATCCCCAACCCGCAACACATTCTCTTAATCACTGAACTATCTATCTTTCAAGCTTGAGACTAGAGACTTAACCCAGAAAGAGAATTTTTTTTTTCTGAAAAATGGTGATGTTGCCATTTGCAACAGGCGGTGGTAAAGCGTCACCAGCATAATTCAGGCTCAGGCTCAGGCTCAATGTGCTTACAAAACAATGACCTAGCTAGCATGGTGGCGCACACCTTTGATCCCAGCACTCGGGAGGCAGAGACAGGAGGATCTCTGTGAGTTCAAGGACAGCCTGTCCTAACTGGTGAGTTCCAGACCAGCCAGTCTGACACAGTGAAACGCTGTCTCAAAAAATAAATAAATAATAATGATGATGAAACAAAAAATAAAAAAGCAGCATCTTGAGGCTAGAGAGATGGCTCAGTAGTTGAGAGCATTTGTTGTTTTTCCAGAGGACCTGGGTTCAGTTCCCAGCACCCAAAAGGCAGCTCACAATCATCTGTACCTCCAGTCCCAGGGGATCCAATGCCCCCTTCTGGTCTCCACAGGTACTGCACACAAGTGGTGAACACAGACCCATGAAGGCAAACACTCATACACATAAATTAAAAATAAATAAATCTTAAAGAATCAATTGGCAGGTTCAAGCCACATCCCTGGGCAAATACGGAAATTATGTACTGGGGTCCCTTGATACACCAGGACTCTTCACTACACCAGAACCCCTTGCTACATACACCTTCCTGATCTATGTGGAGAACCCCCTGCTTTCACTCTCGAGAAGCTGTTGCCAGTTGCTAAGCAGTTCTGGGCTCGTAGCAGAACCTGCCATCTACAAGGCTGAGTTCACGTGGACAGAAGACCTTTGGGATGGTATTGTGTTTTCTAGATAAGTTCGGCTCAGTCCCTGATACCCAGCCCAGTGCAGACCCTCATCCAGCTGAACTCTAAGCCCTTAGGTGCCCCTAGTGCCCAGAGAGAAATTGGAGTTGGCAAGGAAGAAGGGAACTGAGAATGGTTTCTGCTTGCCTTAGGGAGATAAAAGAGGAGCTGGAGCCAGGGCAGGCAGGAGGAGGGTGATGAATGGCCAATTACCTTGCCAGCGACATGATCTGGAACAGTGGCAGGTGGATAGCTGGAGGGCAGATCCCGATTCAGGAGGTCTGTGCCCTGGGGCCTGGGGCAGTCTTTGTGGGCACTTGTGAACAGATCTGGAAGTAAAACGACAGGAGAAATTAAAACAAAAACAAACCCTAACTTACCCATAGCAATAAGGCAGGAAGAGGAAATAGGGGCATCTGAACTGAAAAGGAGGAAGTCAAGCTATCCCTGTTTTACATGTAGAAAAACTAAAGACAGCTGAGCAGTGGTGGCGCACACCTTTAATCCCAGCATTTGGGAGGCAGAGGCAGGTGGATCTATGTGAGTTTGAAGCCAGCCTGGTCTACAGAGCAAGTTCCAGGATAGACAGAACTGTCACACAGAGAAACCCTGTCTCGAAAAAACCAAAGAGGAAAGAACGAAAAAAGAAAAACTAAAGATTCTGCCAAAAAAAAAAAAAAATAGTTGAACTGAAAAACTTGTTATGCCCGAATCATGAGCCCCCAGAGATCACCAGGAATCTCAGTTTATATGCAAAAGTGAAGAGCCTTTATTGCAAGCTCGAGCTTGGGCTCTCCACCTGTTCTGACACAGTAGTTGGATCAGGGAGAGCCCTGAGATCAGTTATGGCAGGGTTTTTAAGAAGTAAAGGATGGAGTGGGGGAGGTAGGGGAATTCCAGATTCAGATGGGGGTTGAACTGATTGGGCAGGAGCGGGGCACAGAAGTCTCGTCAAACAGGGATCGGTACTGGCGTTGCTGCAAGGAAATTGGCGACCTATATACAAGTGATGTAAGCTATCCTTAATGTTCTGGAGCATCTAGTACTTGTTTGTCTCGATTCTGATTGGTCTCCCGCAGGGTAGTTTGTGGCTTTTTCTGGTTATTGTAATGGTGAGGCCTAGTCCCAATATTGTTAGTCTATAGACTGTCATGACTATACTAGTGTTAAGCCTCTTCAAAACTAATCAGTAAAGATGCAGTATACAAAATTAACATACAAAAACAGTAGTATAGTCAAGTGTGGGTTATAATTCACACCCAAGGTCTCAACTATGAGGGCAAAGTAGGAGAATCATTGAATCCCAGGAGTTGGAGACCAGCCTCGGATACAAAGGATCTTATTGATTGTATACTTAAAAAGAAAGAAAAAAAGAAAGAAAAGGTTGGTGTTGGAGACATAGCTCAGAGGGTGGAGTATTTGCCTAACACGTATGAAGTCCTGGGTTCAATGTTCAGCACGCATCTGTAATCCCAGCACTCTGGAGGTGAAGACAGGAGGAGCAGAAGTTCAAGGTCATCCCTGGATATGTAGCAAGTTTGAGGCTAGCCTCAGCTACATAAGACTTTATCTCTTAAAAAAAAAAAAAAAAAAAAGAAAGAAAAGAAAGAAAGAAAAGCCGGGTAGTGGTGGCGCACGCCTTTAATCCCAACACTTGGAAGGCAGAGGCAGGTGGATCTCTGTGAGTTCAAGGCCAGCCTGGTCTACAGAGCAAGTTCCAGGACTTGAAGTCAGAGCTACACGGAGAGACTCTGTCTTGAAAAACCAAGACTTTATCTCTAAATTAATAAATAAAATCAACAAATAAATGAAAAACTTCTGATTCTTTCTCCTCTTCTTCCTCCATCTTTGAGACAGAGGTTTTCTATGTAGCCCAGGCTATCTTTGAACTTCCTGCCTCAGCCTGCTAAGCAGCTGGCACTATAGGTCTGTGCCAATGTGCCCACTATTGTAATTATTTTTTACTTTATAATTTTTTTGAGACAGGCTCTCACTATGTAGCCCTGGCCAGCCTGGAACTTTCTAGGTAGATCAGGCTGGACTTGAACTCACAGAGATCTACCTGACACTGTCTCCCAAGTGCTGGGATTAAAGGTGTGTGCCACCACACTAGTATAATTTTTTTTAATTAAAAAAAAATGTTTTTGAGGATCTAGAGTGGAGTGTGGCTGGACTTCCCCAGACAAGTCAGAAGAGCTGGGTTCTGTCTCCAGTCACACTCCACTCCAGACCCCAACAGGTCAGGGGAGAAAGGGGTCCTCAGAGCTCACAGCGCAGGCACAGCCAGCCTGGCTGGAGGAAGGGAGATGAGGACAGGCTTGCACTCAAGGTGAGGGTTTTCAGCCAAATTACATCCTGAAAGAGGCCAGAGGATCTGGGACCTGCCCCAAGGCTGGAATGCATGGGCCAAGGCCGGGAGGCTGGAGCCAGGCTGTCTGGGACGCTATAGGAGAGGAGGGCAAGGTGAGAGTCAGTGTCCTCTCCTGCCCCAAAGTGACCCAGACATGAGGAGGGCAGGGCACAGAGGACCGCGTGGGTTCTGAGAGTGAGGGCTGAACCGTGTGCGCGTCCTCTGCCATCCCCAGCACAGCCTGCTGCGTGCCAATCCTGGCTGTGTGACCCCGAGTTAATGTTGCTCTTGTCTGGGCTCCAGTACCTCCCAACTCTACAAAGGAAGGACTCAGTGGTCATTCAGGGGCCACGTCCTTCAGTGGTCATGCAAGCCGTTCATCGGGTTTGTTTTTCATTTATTTACTGCTTACTTACTTCTTCTTTATCTGAATGATCTCCAGCCGGAGATCAAAACTGGGGCCGTATGCATGCTGGGAAGTGTTCTACCACTGAACTACATCTTTTCACCAGAGCTATTTAAAAAATAAAATAAGTCCTGAATAGAATAGGCTGGAAAGCATCAGAGCCAGAGGCACCCCGAGATTCATTCAGTCCTGTGTCATGAAGCTTCTGTGTGTCACACGCACACAGGCATTTACTCACACGAGTGCTCGCACATGCGTGTGTGTGTGTATGTGTGAATTCACACAGGTGAGAATTTTCTAGGTGTGCACAACACTGGATCAAAATGTACAATATATTTGTTCCTATAGGTCTGTCTTACTTTTCTATTGTGGTACTAAGATACCATGATTAAGGCAACTTATAGAAGAAACAGTTAAGTGGGAGATGATGGTTTCAGAGGGTGAGTCCATGACCATCATGGTGGAGAGCACGGCAACAGGCAGGCAGGTATGGCACTGCCACCATGGCTGAGAGCTCACATCCTGATCCACAAGCACAAAGCCGAGAGAGAGAGAGAGAGAGAGAGAGAGAGAGAGAGAGAGAGAGAGAGAGAGAGGGAGGAGAGAGAATTGAAACCTCCAAGCCTATCCCCAATGACACGCCTCCTCCAGCAAGGCCACACCTCCTAATCCTTCCCAAACAGTTCCACTAACTAGGGACCAAGTATTCAGATAGATGAGGGCATTCTATGGGGGCATTCTCATTCACCACAAGGTTCAAAAATAACAGTTTGAAAGCTCAACCAGCAAGATGTCTCAGTGGGTTAAAGGTGCCTGCTGCCAAGCCCGCTGATCTGGGTTCCATCCCAGGGAGCCATAGGTGACAGGCGAGAGCTGACTCCCAGTTTGTCTATGACCATCACACATGTAATGTCACATGCACACACCCACACACAAACACACAACAGACAAGTAAATATAAAAAAGAAGAAAATTAGGGGCTGGAGAGGTAGCCTAGTGTTTAAGAGCCCTGGCTGCTCTCCCAGAGGACCTGGGTTCGATTCCCAGCACCTACATGGCAACTCACAACCACCTGTAACTCCAATTCCAGGGTATCTAATGTCCTTCCCTGGCCTCTATGGGCACTAGAGACAGACAGGATGTGCAGGCATACATGCAAGCAAAACACATATAATTTTTTTTCTTTTTTCTTTCCTTTTTTTTTTTTTGTTTTTTTGAGACAGGGTTTCTCTGTGTAACTTTGGTGGCTGTCCTGGATCTCTCTGTAGACCAGACTGTCCTCAAACTCACAGAGATCTGCCTGGCTCTGCCTCCTGAGTACTGGGATTAAAGGTGTGCGCCACCACTGTCAGCTTTTTCAAATTATTTAAATTTTTTTAAAGTTTGAAAGCTGTGACTAGAGCTCATGATTCATGCTGTGACCCAGCACTGGGGACTGAGGCAGAAGGATCGGGAGTCTGAAGCCAGTCTGGAATACATGTGTGTTCCAAGCCAGGCTAGAATACACAGCAACACCACACACACACACACACACACACACACACACACATGCACGCACACACACACCATACACACCACACACACACACACAGACACACCACACACCACACACACCACACACACCACACACACACACACAGACACACCACACACCACATACACCACACACACCACATACACACACACATACACTACCACCACACACGCACACATCAAAAAACAAAAACTTAAGAAACACCGAGTGTTCTGGAATCCTGCACGCTGCACAAAGCCAGCATCTGACTAGCTACAGGGTGGTGCTGGGGACCTGGATGGGTGCTGGGATGCTTCTGGACTCCCTGGGCCCCCCTGGAAGCTGTGAGCTCTCCAGCTGCGGAGCAGGGAGTGAGAAGGATGAGAAGGGGGAGCCAGGACAGCAGTGACACCAGACATTTGCTGAGGTGGGGGTGGGCTGATGGCCCCTGGCTCCAGCCCCTCCCCTGCCTGCCTGACACCCATCCCATCTGGGACCCAGGCACCTCTACCAAAGTCTCCTTCTCCCCCATGATGTCATGGGCTGGTTGCCATAGAGACGTCAGGTAATGAACCAGCCCAGGGTGAAATCACAGGCTGCTCTTAGCCCAGCAGGGACCTGGCTACATCACAGCCTTGGTGACTGGAAAAACACACGGCCATGTAGGGTGGGGCAGGGGACAGCCCAGGGGACTGCTAATGCTTGCTTTTTTGGATGCCTCTCCCAAGGGAGCCGTGTGCTGACACCCTGTTTCTTTCACAGCATACCCCCTACTCCTTTCACTCAGTATCTGAGGCCCTTTCTTGGACCTGCTCCCTCTCCCTCAGGCTACAGGAGTGACAGCCCTCTTGTTACCATGGCAACCTGAAGACCATTAGGATCCTTCCAGGAAAGGGGTGTCATCTAGAGGTCCCCTCCATCCCTCTGCTTATCAAGGATGTTTCCTGCCTTTCTACCAAAGCTCCCCAATCAGACTGTCAGCCTAACCACCCAGACAGTTCTCCATAATATCTAACTTACACTCTTCATGCTGCAGAGCCCCCCCTACCGGCCTTCATCTGCTTGTCCCTGGGTGAATCTGAAGACCAGCCCCCCAGACTCCTCTCACTTGCTTCAGAGCTACCCAGTGCTTACAGCTATTCATCAGGGCTCTGGGTCCCAGCCCATTAGTCACCGTGGTTGCCACCTGCACCCAGAGTGTTTCTCGGGAGCAAGAGAATTAGCCTGCAGCCACTTGGGAGGAGACAGAGCAGATGGAGTGAAGGGGGCTCTTTCCCAGCAGCACAGGGAAATCGAGAAACAAGTGAGCAGCAGCCTGGGCACACGGCCCCTGATGCTGCCTCCCTGGAAGCCAGCCTCCCCAAAGAGGCTCCCGGCACCTGTGGCAAATGGATGCACCGGGTGGCCCCGCCCACTGGGATATGTCAGCCACCCTTGGCTCTGTACAGAAGCAGCTTTGGGCTTAGTCTTCTAGACCACAGTCGTGTGCTCCTCATGTGCCCCCCCCATCCATGTGTGTTGAGGGCTACAGCAAAAGGCCACCACTGTGGCCAGGGCTCCCTCAGAGGAACTGCTCTCTCTGTCCCATAGTCTGTCTTTCTGGACAGCGGGACTCCTGTGTCCTGTTCCTGGGATGGAGTTTGCCCTGGGGACCCTCTGAATCCTACAGAGGGAGACCAGAGTATGAGTCATTGGCCTCTCTGCCTGGTGAGTCCCTGCCAGGACAGCAGGGCCCCAAACTTGGCAGAGGCCCATTCTCCAACGTCTTCCCAAACCACAGGGCCATGATGGTCCTGTAGTCCTCTGGTTGGCTGAGCTCAGCGATGCTCATGGGGATCCCTTTCCATCCCCAACCAAGAGCTTCCACTCACCCCAGCTCCTCCTCATTCCCTCTCCCCTCCTGGGCCCCAGCCTACTCCAGTCACACCAACTCCAGGCAGCCTGCCAGGTTGGCCTAAGCTGACTAGGTAACTCCCTTGAGGGAGAAGCCTGGCCTGCGAGGATACGCTGCCTGTTTATTAAGCATGTGCTCCGGGTCAGACACCTATGATTTCGCTTTGAACCCTACAAAGTAGGTAACAGCATGCCCATTTGACAGATGAGAAAATGAAGCCTCGGAGTGTCTGAATGACTTATCCAAGGCACCAGGTAGTGAGTGGCATGGATGAGGTTCAGACCTAGGGGGCAGGATGAAAGTCCAACTACCAAACAGATAGTGCTGATCTCCAGAAAGGGACCAGTCATTTTTTCCTATAGGGTGTGTGTGTACATGCATGCATGTATGCGTGTGTGTGTGTGTGTGTGTGTGTGTGTGCACTACTTTCCCCCACTAGACTTCGAACATAAAACGGTGCCCCTCCCCTCAGATTAAACTACAGGAAATGTCCATCTACTCTCGTAGATGGTCCTCAATGGCCAATGTCTAATCTCATAAGAACCGATGCACTAGACACTAGCGACCCCCAAGATAGGCCAGGAGGCTGACTGGCTAGCTGGGGGAGAGGACTGTGGTGGGAGGGGTAGATAGAGAAGTCGTGGGGCCAGGAAGCATAGGTGGGCACAGAGGGACCCCAAGATGGAGGGGGTAGATACTGACTTCCTGTATGTCCCACGCTGTCCTCCACTGACAGCGCCAGGAAAACCTAACCAGCTGTGAGGCCTCTGAGCTATCCCAGAAATCAGTTCTGGACTGTTGGCCGTGTACCAAGTGCTTTGGGGGAGAGCAGGGAGTCTTTGGAAAAGCAAAGGGCAGGGGCTCCTTGCTCAGCACTGGGGCCCACAGACCTGAGTCTGCCTCTCTGTACTGCCAGGTGGGTGAGCCGGGTGAGGTTCTGCTCCACTCTGAACCCACTTTCCTCCCAGGTTCAAGGAGAACTAACTGGGTCAGGAGAGCCAAGACCTGGCTCAGCCTGGCTCAGGATAAGCATCCAAGGAGTGGCCGCTTAAAAATAGATGAACCGGACTCTGGTTGTAGCTCAGCTGGTGGAATGTTGGCCTAGCATGCACGAAGTCCTGGGTTCGATCCCTTAGCCCCACATACGTGAGGCATGGTGGTACATGCCTGTAATCCTAGCACCTGGGAGGTAGAGGCAAAAAGGATCAGGAGTTCAAGGTCATCCTCAGTCACATAGCAAGTTCAAGGCTAGCCTAGGCTACTGGAGATCGAATGTAAACAAAAATAAAAAAAGATAAGTAGGGCAGACATGATCCTCAAACATGAAATCCTAGCATTTGGGAGATGGAAGCAGGAGGATGACCTTGAGTTCAATGCCAGCCAGGACTACAGAATAAGGCCCTGTCTCAATAAACAAACAAACAGACAAACAAAATAAATATTGAAAAAATAGAAATAGATAAGGAATACAAAATAGTTCCTAGATGCAGTGTGTGTGGCCAGTATCCCTCTGTCCCTCAGCACAAATGCCTGGCTCCTACTACTTCCTTGGAGGCAGGAGGGGTTCCCTTTCCCACCCAGAAGGCCTGGAGCAACTGTATGCAGGAAAGTTGATACAGTAGCCCCATGGGAGAAATGGCTATTGAGTGTTGACGGTGCCAGTACTGATGGTGAGGGTGGTCTTTACACTGAGACCCTCTCCCGACCAGTCCTACACTCCCACACTATCCTCATTCCCACTCAACTGGATAAGAACACACACTTGGGGACAGTGGAGCAGGGCCTGCAGGCTGGGGACTCCTGATCCCCCAGCCCGGTGACAGAAGCTAACTTTTGAGTAGGGTGGATCTCTCAGGTGTAGCCTGGACCTGGAGTAGGGGAAACTGGGTAGCCCCAGTTGGTTGCAGGTCCAGGCTCCGTGAGGCATCAGTGCAAAGTTCAGGATCCCTGACCTCCACTTCAGGCTCTGCACATGGCTCGAGCAAACCCCTGGCAGATGAGGACTGTGGTCAATAACTGGTCCAAGTGTACAGAGGTAGGGACTCAGGAGCCCAGGGAGGCCTGAGATGATCCACAAGAGGCCAAGGGTGCTCAGGCTGAGGACCTGGGAGGCTGAGGACCTGGGATGCTGAGGACCTGGGAGGCTGAGGACCTGGGAGGCTGAGGACCTGGGAGGCTGAGGACCTGGAGGCTGAGGACCTGGGAGGCTGAGGACCTGGGAGGCTGAGGACCTGGAGGCTGAGGACCTGGGAGGCTGAGGACCTGGGAGGCTGAGGACTTGAGAGGCTGAGGACCCGGGTCTGGAGTGAGAGAATCTCAGACCCCGCCTTTATCGTTTCCCAGTTTATGGCCCTAGGCTGGTTGCTCAGTGCCCTCATTTGTGAAATGGGGACTGGGACAGTATATAACCCACTAGTTTTTGTGCCTACAACTTCAAGTAGAACCCGGTGAGTCACAAATACTGGGAGGACAAGTGACAGGAGCAGGTCCCTCTGTGCAGTGGATCATCGGCTGAGTCTCTAGAAGACCGTCCCCTGTCCATGCATCCCTCAAATTTCTCACTGCTTGAGCTGGGTGGTGGTGGCTCACGCCTTTAATCCCAGCACTTGGGAGACAGAGGCAGGTGAATCTCTGTGAGTTCGAGGCCAGCCTGGTCAACAAAGCAAGTTCCAGGTCAGCCAGGACTGTTACACAGAGAAACCTTTTCTTGAAAAATCCAAAAAACAAAAACAAAAAACAAACAAACAAAAAAACTCACTTCTTTTTTTCTTTTGGTTTTTAATTTTTTGAGAAAGGGTTTTTCTGTGTAACCACCCTGGATGTCCTGGAACTCACTCTGTAGACAAGGTTGGCCTCGAACTCACAGAGATCCGCCTGCTTCTGCCTCCCAAGTGCTAGGATTAAAGGCGTGAGCCACCACCAGCTCAAATCTCTCATTCTAAGTTGCTGGAGTGCACGTTGAGACCGTCGGGCTTTGTCCTCTCAGGATGGGGAGAAGGCTAGAAAACGCAGCCTGATCTGGGGGCGGCACTCAGGATTCAGGAGGAAGAGTAGAGAGTGTCTCCGCCAGGGTGACCTCAACTGCCCTGGCAGAGGGGTCGTGGAGGGAGTATGGGAGATGGAGGACCCAGGCCTCAGCCTCATAGTGCGACCTTGGCAGGCATCCCTGTAGTCCAGCCTCTAGCCTGTCTTTTGTGGATCCTGTGCTCACAGGCCAGCACATTCAGGGCTGGGATCCCATGGTTGCGAGCATGGGTTGGCCAAGGGATGGAGAAGAGATCTATCTGGTCACTAAGGAAATGTCCAGATCTTTAACTCCTGGAACTGCCTCCATGGGAGACTCCCCAGAGTCTTGAAGGTTTCTGGGGACAGCTTAGACTCGGAGAGCCTGGGGCTGAAAGACCCATCCTCAATCTCTGCTCTGCCTCACAGGCCAGGTGCATGCTGGGTTCCTCGGGTCTCACAGGACCACGCTGCTTCTAACACCAGGAGGTAGCCATGTTACCATCAACCAGCTTGAACCAACTTCATACAGATTGACTCTGCCCCTCCCCTCCCCCACCCATGCCCCCACTGCTGACACCTTGCAGGGACACCTTGCAGGGACACCTTGAGTCACTCCCCTGAATACTCTTCCATGAACTTGGGACAGAACTTCCTCAGAGTCCAGGGGATGGGGGAGGAGTGCTTTTCCCCAGACCAAGCTCCCCACCAGGGCCCGCCCAGCCCAACTCTAAGGCCAGCTTACCCTTCTCTGCCTGCGTAAATTACTGGAGTGACCAGTGAAGTCTTCCAAGAACTTGGGTGGGGAGACTTGTCTTTACACTCTCACTCCCAGCCCACCCGATGCTCCCACAGAGGGTAAGAGTCCCAAGTGGGACAATAGCCCAACCTTTTTTTTGGGGGGGGGGAGTTGTTTTGTTTTGACACAAGGTCTCATGTAGCCCAGGTTGGCCACGAACTCTCTATGCTGTGGATGCTGGCCTTGAACTCTTGATCTCTCAGCTCCTTAGTGCTGAGATTACAGGCATGCCACGACAACTCCCAACCTCTTTTCTAAAATATTACTCCAAAGACAAATATGCCCATCCCCCAGACTCTGTGAAAGACCCTATGCCCCCCATTCACAGACAGCCCCCCCCCCACCCGTGCCCAGATGAGGGAGAGTTCCCTGGAATCACCTTGGAGATAACCAAGGTGCCAGGTCAGAGACAAAGGCCCAGGGGTTACTGGGAACATCAGCTGTCCTCTATCCTCTCCTGTCCCCTGAGCAGGGATGGGGGTGGGGTAAAGCCACCCTTGATAACCTGTTCATCCCCACTGACCCCTTCCTGCCAGGGGGTTTCTAGGGCTGAAGACAGAGGTACAGGGAGGGAAAGAGATCCCGGGCTAGAAAGGCCTGCGTCTTGGGGAGCAGAAGCGAGGTCTGCTTGTCTTCCTGGAGCTCAGTGGCCCGTCAGAGGACCAGAAAGAACCGGAAGCCACTCTCCCCTCCCAGGCACACTGCAGGAGGCGTGTAGCTGCAGGGAAGAAAGCATGGCACCGGGACCTTGCTTCATGCCACCTGCCGGGTGCCGAGTGGGGCGTGGGGTGCAGAGACCTCCGCCCGCTCTGCGCGCTGCCCGCTCTCCTCCCAAGCCCTGTCCCAATGGGGCACCGTGTCCCCTGGGGCGCGGCTTGTCCGTGAAGGGCGGACACCCACCCGGGGCTTCCCCGGGCCGCGCTCTGGTGCCCCTGTCCCTTGCCGCGTCCTGGGCAGCAGGGTCCTCACCTCGCGACACGCAGGAGCCCATCACGGGGCGGCGGGGTCGGGCCACTGCGCCCGGGGTGCGGCGGGCGGCCGCGCGCTCATGTCTCCGCGGGCCGGGGCTGCTCGGCTCGGCCTCCGCTAGCGCCTGGGTCGTCGTCCCCGCTGCCGCGTCCCGATCGCCTCGCGCCGCGCCCGCAGCTGCCAGGACCCGGCGACGCCGCGGCGGGCGGGGGACCCAGGGAGCGCGGAGGGCGGTGCTGGGGTGCGCCCCGCCCCCTCCGAGCCCGTGCACCTGTTGTCGCTGCCCCGGGTAACCGGGACTCTGCCCTGTAAGGAAGACTTCTAGCCTCAGACCTGAGTAGCACCTGCTGTCTGGAGCTCAAGGTCAGGGGAGGGGGCTGGAGGGGGATTCTGTAAGGAGTCCCATCCTACTGTGCACACTGAAAAAGATCAAGACTTTATTTTATGCGTGTGCGTGTGTGTGTGTGTGTGTGTGTGTGTGTGTGTGTGTGTGTGTGAATATGGAGATGAAATCACACTTGGAAGAGTCTATTTCCTTCCACTATGTGGGTCCCAGGATCAAACTCGGGTGACCATACTTCCTGGAAAGTGCCCTTACCTACTGAGCCATTTCCCTAGCCCCCAGGTCAGGGTTTTTTGATAGTCACCTGCTCATAGGAGGATGCTGGCCCAGGGTGAGAGTTCTGAGAGAGGACCAGGACACCACTAGTGGCCTCCTGGCTGGATAGAGGTCTCATGCAAGAAGGCAGACTACCTCCCAGGGCTCCTGTAGGGCAAAGAAATTTAGGCACAAGTCTTTTGCTCCACCTGGGGACTTCTGTCACGGAGCAGCAGTGGCCCCATTAATTGCTGGCACTCACATGCCCTCCTGCATGTGTGGTCTCCATGTTTCACACATATACTCTTGTGTGCATTCACAGGGGCTCATTCAGGATCCCTGAGTGGCCAGACGCTCCTTGGCAAACCTTGCCAGGCTCACGGCACCCCATGTCTGAGCATCTACCAGACACGGGGCATCACAAATAATCCAGAGACAATTGGATTTACAGTGCTTGGGAGCAGGGGCGACATCACTTCTATGCCAACACTTGGGAGGTAGAATCAGGAGCATCTGAAGTTCAAGGTCATCCTTGGTTACATAGTGAGTTCAAGGTCAGTCTGGGCTACATAGGACTCTGCCTTAAAAAAGAAAAAGATAAGAAAATGAAGTGTATGGAAGGTTGTGCACGGGCTATAAGGCAGTACTGTACCATTCTACCAAGGGGCTGGAGCCCCTGGTGATGGATCGATCCCTTGGGGACCTCAAGGGTTGGCTGTCATGACGACAGCAACACAAATTACCGCAGCCTCCTGCATCCACAGGGGGAACTGAAACCACTATGAGTATGAAGCACTGACCACACGCAAGTGTGAACAACACTTGAGTGTCCACCGTCCAGTGGGTGCAGGGCTCTGTCCCAGCTGCTCAGAGCCTGGTACTCTGCCCTCCAAGCCTAGCCTTGCTGAGGTGGCTGTGAAGGGATCCTTCCTTATTATAAGGACACCCAGGTGGCTCACCCGCGTTAGGGTTGCTCCTGCCCCTATGTGGAGAAGGAAAGACAGACCCGCCTATGTTCGAGCTCTGGTCCTGTCCTGTGCATGTGGCCTGGCACTGAGCAGGCAGATGTGCCTGCCCTTCTTATCGCTCTCCAGAACGAGTGTGGCTCGGAGGCAGGGTTCTGACTCACCATGATGTAAGGGCAGGAGCTGTTCACAGCTGCTAATGCTTCTGCTGGCAATATAACAATCTGGGGACTGGGGTGGGGGTTGTGGAAGAGGACCCCTGAAGAGAGGAGAGAGAGGGCAGTTCACAGGGTAAGAGATGCCTGGGGCAAAGAGAGGTGGATGGGATGAGCAGAGCATCCATCCTCTAGGGTCCCTGTCTGGCTGACTCAGCCACAGATGGGGATGGGATGGATGCTTCTGCCCGCCCCATGTGTTTACAGTCTTCTTGCTGATTCAATCTTGCCACTGTACACACTGGTGCTCAGACAGAGGCAGGAGTTTGCTTACGGTTACACAGCTTACTCCTATCAGGACAGAGACCAGAACATAGGTCTCCTGATAGACACTCCAGCACTGGTACCATCCTGAGACTGGGCCATCCTGGGGGAGCCAAGTGCCTCTTCCTTGTGTGTCCACATTCACCTTCCCAGTCCTTGGAATTCTGCTGAAGCAAACGATGTCCAGACGGCTCCAAGATGTGTGGCTGTCGTCCCTGGGACGGTCTGTCCTCTCCTCACTCACCCCACAGTCCATCTGCCCCGTGACCTTCCACTGCCCGCCTCCTGCCACACCCACTCATGGCAGAGAGGGGAGGACCTGGGATGACAGTGCCAGGATGCACCCTCCACCCCTACCTTCTCTTCTCCTGGCATGATCTTCAGGACCCAGACAGAGCCCCCTCCCGTGGCTATCCGTCAATAAACAGACATCTGCAACCGAGAGAGCCTGCCCTGCTGTGGGCACTGAAGCATGGGGAAGGGACGGCGCAGGGCTGGACGGGAGGAAGATTCATCTGCAGGAGCCACTACAGTGATGAATCAGACCAGTGCTTGCCCGGCAGTCCCAGGGTCAGTAGGGACACTGTGAAGAGAGCCATGTGTGAGATGAGCTCAGGGTCAGGGTGGGAGGTGCTGTTTCCCTAGCCAGAAGAGCCTGTGAAAGGAGAGCTCCTGCCAAGGGCCAAGGGGACATGGGGACAGCTTCAAGTCTACAGTGACCCTGAAAACAGATTTTGAAGGTTGGGAAGAGTGTTGGCAGCTAGAACTGGTGGAAGGCTCTCTGTACACAGAGGTTTGAAAACAGGGATGCCTGGGGACACTCTGAGCACATGTGACATCTGGGGAGCAGTAGGAGAGGGGAGACTGTACCCCCTGAATACAGAGGACCCTCTATTGAACAGAACAGCCGTGATCATCATCAGATCATATGTGCCCACTTGCAAGAGGCCGTTGGCTACTGACTGCTGATGCTATCTCAGAGGAGAGGATGGGAAGGTCACTGGACCCTCGCCGGGATTCCAGACACTCCTCTCAGCTACCTGAATTTAATTCTGCCCTCAGAAGTTGCTAGAATCTGTAGGCTAGGGAAAGTTGATTGAACAGGGTTCCGTCTACATGGCTATGGGGAAGCCATCATCTATGCTGGGTGAAGTAGCTGTTGTATGCAGCTACTTTGGGGGTCCCATCAGGCTCCTGCAAATAACTCCTCACCCACACTCTGTAAGTGTGCCTGTAAATTCATTATCTCCCTAGGTGAACTGTGGTGGAATCGCCCCTGGGTTGGTCATTGAGACCTTGCGAGGAGTCTCTCCAAGGGAGGCAAAGCTTGACAGCAGAAAGAAGAGCAGAGGTCCTGGCAGACCTGGGTAGGCATCCTGTGGATGGCAGGATCCTTAGTAGGTACTCAGTTTATAGATGGTGATTGAATGTGAAAAAGTGAGACTTACCCAAGGTCCCACATCTGCAAGAGCGATCATGGCCAAGACTCAGTCAGCCTGTCCCTCACCAGCAGGTACTCCCTGGTGGGCCAGGCAAGGGATACATCAGTGCAGAGGCCCCTGCATACTGGAGGCTACAGTGTGAGCGGAGGAGGCAGGAGGCAGGGTTTCTCCAGCAGTGATCAGGGTCCACTGGGGACCCCTGGCAGCACAGGGTAGGTAGATCCCTTGAGAAGGAGAAAGACTTGGCCTGGTCTGGTCTCGGGCTTGAAAGGCACATCTTGGGAGCTCCTGAGGATGGAGCCCACTGCCCAATTGTGTATGAGGCTTAGAAGGGCATAGAAAGGAGTTTGCCAGTGGTCTGGGCATGGGAGGAGGGACCCAGGAGACTGAAGAGAAGGAAAGAATCTTGGGTGGGTTCCAGCAGTCAGAGACTGAAGCCTTTCCAGAAAGATCTAGAAATAAGGCCATGGGCCAACCTCAGAATGTGTCCATTCTCACTTGGGGCTGGGGTTTCCAGCTGGATCCTCAGATCAGACGTCTCCCTGACCCTCAGACAGCAGGTGGATTAGAGAGGGGAGAGAGTGAGAGAAAGAGAGAGGGTGTGCACTCTCAGTCTAATGGGGGAGAGAGTCCTGGGGGAGCTCAGTCTGATGGAGACAGTGACCGCCACTGACTGTACCGGACCCTGGGACACCAGGGAGAGACAGGAAAGTTTCCAGGAGTAAAGAGAACTGTGGAGTGAGTAATGCGGTATATTAAGTTTGTCTCTCAAATGCCTGGTGTAGGCCTGGCCCATGATGGCTGCTTCATGACAGGATCCTTTTCTCAGGGCCCAGGGGGCTGGTGATGTAACTCTGGTTCCGATGGTTTCTGCAAGCAGAGAAATCCCCCTGCCAGAACCAAGGCCTTGGTGACGATAAGGTTCTTGAGTTGTGCCTGTCACACAGCAAGTGACCACCAGGGGGCAGCCTGAGACGGCATCATTCTAAATCGTTTTCATGTTCCTTTCCCACCCTTGGCCACGCTGGCAACTCTGACCCAGCCAGGGCTCAAGGTTGTGCACACTGTGACCTGAACTTGGCGGCTGGTGACGGGGAGGGACTAAAACATTGCCCCCGTTCTGGCCACTGGACCCTGAGATTTACCACGGAGCTGTGTCTGCCCCAGGTATGAGTCTCTTCTACTGAGCCTCGACTACAAGGTTGCATCCACCCAGAAGGGGGCTTTGTTCTAAGAGAACAAGTCTATATAGAACACAATCCCTCAGTCTGCATGGTCCTGAGCCCACTGTACAGATGTGGAGACTGAGAGCCAATAGAAAGACCAAGGCTAGGTAGAAGAACTGGGACTTGAACCCACAGCCATGGGCCCCTCTGATTAAGTGTACTCATGGGGTGGAGGGTGGCTAAGTGCTAATTTTTGGAGATATTCCCGGCCTGACAGTCCCAGGAGGCTGGGAAAGTGTGACCTAAGAAAGTCACACTCTGCTAAAGACTGGGGCAGGGGACTTCTAATCAGAATCAGATGCCAGTTAGAATCTTCCTCAGACACCCAGGTAGGCTACGTGTAACAAGAATTTCCCAGTCTGACAGGAGAGGGGGTGGTAGAACCCTCAGGGAGCCCCACGTCTGATGGAAGAGACGCAGCTGACGGTGCTGAGACCCTGTCCTGAGCGCTGTGGACACTGGTATGAGGTTACCTAGCCTAGAAGCTCACAGGTGTAGGGACACCTAGTCGTACGGATGGCCCTTCCCAGAGAGATGCCCTGCTGAGCCAGATGGGGCCTTGGTGGGACTTAGGGGGTAATTCGGGTGCTCGGGTTAATAACAGCATGGTGCATTGCCTGGCATGAATTTAACCCTCCAATCGCCCAAGCGGTGAGTCCACACCATGGTCATATGGGACAGCTCTCAGGCAGTCCCGCCACTTGATGAGCAGTGGTGTCGCACGCCTTTAATCCCAGCACTCAGGAGGCAGAGGCAGGTGGATCTCTGTGAGTTCCAGGCCAGCCTGGACAGCCAGGGCTACACAGAGAAACCCTGTCTTGAAAAATCAGAAGAAAAAAGAAAAGAAACACCCACCACTAAGCTACACTCAGCCCAGTCCCCCTTTGTCATGACCCCTAAGGTGATTCCAAACCTGGAAACTCCTGGGGCCTCCGGAACCTGTCTTGCCCTCGCCATTCCTGCCTCTGGACATTTGCACAAGCCATACATCCCCCTCCATCAGGCCGCACCATACATGCCTGCCCTTTGAATCCTGTCCACCCTGCTTCCTCACCTTCATCTTTATTCTTCAAACTTCCTGCAAGATGCTCACCCCCCACAACAGGATGCAAAGAGCACACAGGCCCGAGACTGGAGACTGAAGCTGGTGTTAACAACACCAGCCTGTTTCTGTAAATAAAGTTTTATTTAAACACATTCATGCTTATTCATTCGCCTATTTTCCTTAGCTGTTATGCTGTGTAACGGTGGAGGTGCAGCAGACACAGCATGACCCTCAAAGCTGAAAACGGAAACATTTGCCAGGATCTGGTCAAGACTCTGGCCGAGGGGATAGATAACAAGTCGCCGGGACAAATGAGTTGACAGCTCATGAGAAGTGCCGGGAGGGGCAGAACAGGGGGGTGGGAAGTGAGACTGTGGCTGAGACATTTCTCATCCTACCCCCCAATCCTACCTCCCAGGTGCCAGAGCAGGTCAGCCTGAGCAGAAGGTGGGCAGAACACATGGCTTGGCCTCGTGAAGATCAGGCTGGGTCTGGATTGTCTCCCCCAGCTGCTGTTCATGCCCGGCTAGGAGAAGGTCCTGTTGGCATCTGCCCATTGGGAGTTGACTGCATGCTAGGTAGACATGGTGGTGACTGTTTTCTGGGAGCTTACAGGAAATTGTGGAGAGCTGCCCAAGCCGAAGCCCAGGTCCTAAGTCAGATCAAATGGGGCTGTCCTCCCTCTCAAGTGCCTTCCAACCACTCATGAGCATCCCCCAGTGGTCCAGGAGCAGGACATACACCCCTTTTATAGACAGACTAACAGAGGTCTGTGGTGTTTGATGAATTGGCCAAGCCTTTGGTCCATGTCTGCAGGCAAAGCTCTGATTGTCGTGGGAAAGCCCCCGATGGTATTTAGGACAATGGGTTCTAGCCCAAGACTTATTCGGGCAAGTCTGTCCCCGCTGGGCCTCAGTGTGGCCTTCAGGAACCAAGAGGGCTGGGTAAACGTACCTGGAAGATTCGCCAGCTGCACACGCTAGGGCTCGCCTCTTCGCTGTTCAGGTCTCAGTTTGTCTCTGTAAAATGGGGAGATGAATGCTGGCCCTCCCACACTCTTGCAGCTGGTCCAGGAAGATCACAGATGGGAAAGAGCTTTGAGCTCAGTGGAAGAAAAGAATTCTATAAACCAAGGGGGTTATTATGTTGCTGATTTGGGAGCAAGCATGGGCTCGCACCCAGAGACCGACAGAAAGTTTAGTCTGGCCAGTAGAGGGCACTATGGGGAAGCTAGGTGGATCTTGAACTGGAATCCAATTGGTGCTTGGGAGATCATCCCAGATATCTAGCCTGCAGTGGGGGCTTGGAGGCAAGGCTGTGAAATGTAGGGGACCCACGGTGCCTCAGTATAGTGGTGGGTGCTGGGCAGGGTAAGAACATGAAGCAAATTAGCCTTAACCTAGTGAGGTGGGGGTTAGTATGGGCACTAGACAGGCAGAATGATTCTCTTGCTGGAGAGCGCAAGGAAAGGTGAGGAGAGATGTTCAGGCTGAAGTCTAAGTCAGAGGTCTGGGCTGCAGAGCCTCCAAGAGCACGAGGAAGTAACACCTTCGGGCTCCAGGATCAGGCTGTACCACCTGGGGGCAAGTTCCTTCGCTTCTCAAGGCGTCTGGTCCTTCCCCATAAAAGCAGAAGTGTCACTGGGCAATAGTGGCGCATGCCTTTGATCCCAGCAATGAGAGGCAGAGACAGGAGGATCTCCGTGAGTTCAAAGCCAGCCTGGTGTACAGAACGAGTTCCAGGACAGCCAGGGCTACACAGAGAAACTCTGTCTTGAAAAACAAAAAACAACATCAAAAGCCTCATGGCCTCCCCTCACGGAGCTTCTGTGTATTGAGTGACCAAATCCCGAGTGACAGCTCTTAGAAATGGGTTGGACTCTGCAAACCTCATTGTGCCAACATGTACTGGTTGATGGTCTAAATGCCGGTAGTGGGCCCTACCCACTCTTGCCTTTCCAGCCCTGGCTAGGGAAAGGTAGGGAGGGGAGCCAGAACTCTGGTAAAGTGTTTTCCCAGCCCAGGTGTGGAAGTGGGTAGCCTGGAGGTCAGGGTGGGCCTTATGGGGACCCCAGGAAATGGCTCATCCTGGGAGGTGAGACAATAGCCATCGATAATCACTCACTGGGAAGCAGGGTAAAGAAGCAGATTCCAGAAATTTCCCTATGTCTAGTGAAGGGCACAGTCCTCTGGAACAGTGACCTAAGGGGTGACCTACAAGGTCCCTCAGTTGAGCTTGAGACCCCTGGGAAGGACAGAAGCCAGTTTGGGGAGGGGATTCGGTGGGTGGGAGGCTCTGTCTGAGGTTGGAGGCACTTACAAGGTCCAACAATGGAGATAAGGAAGCCGGAAGTGCAGGAGAGCAGGGCAAGGCAGACCCACGGAGAGTTGGTAAGAGAACACAATTAAAAATCAAAATCCGGGGATTTAGCTCAGTGGTAGAGTGCTTGCTTAGCAAGCACAAGGCCCTGGGTTCGGTCCTCAGCTCTGAAAAAAAAAAATCAAAATTCTGGGGCCTGGAGAGATGGCTCAACAGTTAGGAACATTGACTTGTTCTAGCAGCGATCCTGAGTTTGGTTCCTGGCACCCATATGGCAGCTCACAACCATCTGTAACTCAGGCCCAGAGGATCTTACATCGTCTGCTGGCCTCCTCGGGCAGCAGGCACACACACAGTGCACATGCTAGCAAAACATCCATACACATAAAACAAATTAATAAAAAATTTTAAGTCAGGCAGTGGTGGCGCACGCCTTTAATCCCAGCACTCGGGAGGCAGAGCCAGGCGGATCTCTGTGAGTTCGAGGCCAGCCTGGGCTGCCAAGTGAGTTCCAGGAAAAGGCGCAAAGCTACACAGAGAAACCCTGTCTTGAAAAACCAAAAAAAAAAAAAAAAAAAAAAAATTTTAATTGCAATTCTTGCTGGGTATGGTGGCATATATCTGTAATCCCAGCACTTCAGAGGCAGAATTACTGCAAATTCTAGAGAGTTCTAGACCAGCCAGAGCTTCATAGTGAGACCCCAGCTCAATAAATAAATAGGTAAACAAATAAACAAAAGCTCTGGTGGCAGCTGGGCTGTGGCTAGGAGCCCAAGTGCCACCAAGTGTATACAAGGACCTCCATTTCATCTCCAGCACTGAAGGAAAAAACACAGGACTCTGTACCCACAGAGTGAGAGTCCACCCCACCCCCACCCCCACCTCCTACCCCCAAGCTCAGAGTCAAGCTAGGAAAGAGGGTTCTCCTGAGGACCACCGTGCAGATGGGTAAACTGAGGCTCTGAGGGGCAGGGGTTGGACTCTAAGTGGAGTTCTACATTAAGAAGTAGGCAGGCGGGCTGGAGAGATGGCTCAGCGGTTAAGAGCATTGGCTGCTCTTCCAGAGGTCCTGAGTTCAATTCCCAGCAACCACATGGTGGCTCACAACCATCTGTAATGAGGTCTGGCGCCCTCTTCTGGCCTGCAGGGATTCATGCAAGCAGAGCACTGTATACATAATAAATAAATAAATCTTTAAAAAAAAAAAAGAAGAAGAAGAAGTAGGCAGGAAGAAGAAAAGGAGTGAGGGTCTGCTGGGGCCCCGGCCTGGGTCAGACTCTTCTTGGGACCTGGAGTTTCATAGACATTTCTGCCCTTGCTGGGTCAGGGTGAGTCAGGCACGGAGGGTCCTGGAGGGCTTGGGTGGCAGTTCAGGTGTGTCAACAACATGACTGAGGAGGCGGGAGCTGTCTCTGGGGATAGTCATGTTCTCTACCTGGGGAGTCTCAGAGGTTAAGAGCACTGACTGTTCTTCCAGAGGTCCTGAGTTCGATTCCCAGCAACCACATGGTGGTGGCTCACAACCATCTGTAACAAAAAAAAAAGTCAATGCATATAGAGTACAAATAAATATTATTTAAAAAAACAAACTTAGTTTGCAACACATATCCACTCAGCCCAGATAGGGAACCCCTGCTAGACCAAAGTATGGATACCACCAAAGGCTAACCTGGTGAACCAATGACTTTTACTGGGAATATTTACAGAAATACAGGTGAGGTGTAACTTAGAGGAACAGAAATAACTGAACAACGGCTGTATTACCAAAGCCCACCCAGCATGGGTGACAGCCCACAAACCTGGGAACCCGGAACACACTGCACAGCCTGCAGGCAGCTCAGTAGGTTGGAGTGTCCTTTCCAGGCAGCTTAGCTGGTCTCAGAGCCTTCTTTGCAGCTCAGCTTCCTGAGGCCCGAGACACTCAGCTCTGGCTGTCCTGGAACTCACTTTGTAGACCAGGCCATCCTCATAGAGATCTGGCCGCCTCTGCCTCTGCCTCCCAAGTGCTGGGATTGAAGGCCCGCACCGCCACCGGCCACCGCCCCAGTGACACCCAGCTTTCTTTGCTTTCATGTCAGGGCGGGGCAGAGTGAATCTGGTCAGTTTCAGGGACTTCCTGAAGCTATTTTGAGTTGTTTCAGGGACTTCCTGAAGCTATTTTGAGTTGTTTACCTTGCTGTTTAAAGAGTGTCCCTCCAGGATAGAACATTTCAATCCCGGAAGAAACAGTTACATAACATCTGGGACCACCTGCGCTGAGTTAGACTCCATCATGTAGTCTGGGGTTCAGGGAGGTCCAGGCAGATCATCCGCCAATCCTGGCAACTGTGCTCCCCAGCTCCCACCCCCACGGGTGAGAGGCTCCTTCAGGGGTTGTGCTTTGGAAGCCTTGGAAGGTTGTCGTGCTGGGGGAGGGTAGCAGATGGAGAAGAGGCAGAAGCAGAACTCAGAAGGGCTGTATATTCAGAGCCTCAGAAACGCCCTGGCTGGGGACATATCCTGTGATTTGGGGCCCTTATTGGCTGCCTCCTCCTTTTGAAGTTCCCCCTGCACCCCAGTGTATGGGTGTTTCTGCACCAGGTGTGGGCAGTGCCTTCAGAGGCCAGAGAGGGCATAAGATCCCCTGGGACTGAAGTTACAGACCACTGTGAGCTTCCAGGTAGGTGCTGGGAACCGAACCTGAGTGCTCTGTAAGAGCAGCCAGTACTCTTAACCTTTGGACCATCTCTCCAACCCCCAACTGAAGTCCATTTTCAACTATTGGACCCTCTCCTTCCTCCATCACCCCTCATTGTCGGGCCCTGTCCCCACTGTTCTGTAACCTTTGCCACCAGTGGGGTCCAGGTGCCCTCCGATCACCTGTACCTCCTACCATGTCCTCCAGTGTCCCCAGCCCAGGCTGATGTCCATCCCCCACCCCCGCACCCCCGTTTATAAAGTGGACAGGAAACATCTTTCTGAGTAAAAGACACTAGAAGCTCAGAGATACTGAACTAAAAGGGGAGAGTCAGGCTGGGGATACAGTTCAGTGGGTAGAGTGATTGTGCAGCCTGCAGAAGGCCCCAGGTTCGATTCCCCAGCCCTATACATTCTAGACCTGGAGTTGCACACCTATAACCCCAGCGCTTAAGAGGTGGAGGCAGAAAGATCAGAAGTTCATCCTTGACAACACTGCAAGTTTGGGTCTAGCCTGGGATACTTGAGACCCTATCTCAAAACTAACTAATAAATACATAAATAATAGGGAGGCTGTTGAGATGGCTTGATGGATAAAGGTGCTGGAACCAAGCTAAGGTGGAAGAAGAGGACATAACCCTCCCCCCCACCAAGTGGTCCCCTCTGACCTCCACACCAATGTCGTTGCATATGCTCCCCATCACAAACATGACGGTAGTTAAGAGAGAGTTGGTGGTGGCCAAGTGTCTCAGCTCTAGAGCTTGCAGGACCTGCCACGCACTTAGCACTCAGGGAGCACTTAGCACTCAGGGAGCATTTAGCACTCAGGGAAAGTTTGGACCGTCTCTCACCCCCTCACTTCTCATGAGAGACAACCATGCCCAGAGAAGGCGTGGCCCTGTCCAAGGTCACACAGCAGTCCTCTCCTGTCAGACACTGCTGGGCTGGTACCACCCCAGGGTGGGTCCCTTGGGGCAGCCTCCATTGTGTGCTCTCCAAGCAGGAAACCGCTGTGCTCAGCAACCTGGGCAGCAGAGAGGAGAAACGAGTTTGGCTACGTGACTGTCAGGCCCTGGAGGACGAGCCAGGCCTGAGCCTGGAAAACAACCTGTTGGAGTGGGTTTGGGTGGAGGCCTCCCTGCTTGGAGAAAGGAGTGGCTGAGGGCGGCCTTTCCCCAGACAAGGCTGGGAGGCTCAGGGCTTGTTCCTTGCCTTTGAGGGGGTGGCTGGAAGGCTTACTGTACGCCTGAGCTGCAGGGCTCTGGAGAGCAGTGAGGAACGTGGGTGGGCAATGGAGCCAGTGGGCGCCTGTAACCCTGGGGTGACCCGTGTAGGATCCTGATTTTCATAAGCCCTGGTTTGTGGGGAGGGAGGCAGAGCTATGCCTGTGGGTTGCTGGGCTCCTTGGTGACTTGGGGGACCCAGGTCCAAGGCACAGGGGCTAAGCATCTGTAAGGTGTCTTTGCCGTGGAACTCAGAGCGAGGTGGAGGCCCTCTGGAGGCTCCTTGCCTTTGCCAGACTTACCTCTGTTCTCTGACCTGACTCAGAGCCAAGAAGCCATCTTTGAAAAGGCCCTGAAGTGGGCTGGAGAGATGGCTTAGTGGTTCAGAGCATTGGCTGCTCTTCCCAGAGGACACAGGTTCAATTCCCAGCACCTTCATGGCAGCTCACAGCTGTCTATAACTCCAATTCCAGGGGATCCGACATCCTCACACAGACAGACAGACAAAACACCAATACTATAAAAATAAAAATAAATAAATGTATTAATTAATTTTAAAAAAGAAAAGAGAAGGGCCTGAAGGCCCCGGGGGAGTCAGGGACCACAGAGAAGGCACAGAATGCCAGGATTAGCAAGGGGCGAAAGGGAGTCGTTGATGCTCCAGTACAGGGGCAGGTGACAGATGAGGCTTTGGGAAACGGGGAGACTGGAGGCCAGAAGCCAGATGCAGGAGGGGAGACTCGGCAAGGAAAGAGACTCTATTTGGGCATCGGCATGGGACCGGGGAAAGACAGCCAGGTTTGATAGATGTAAGTACGGGCATGGAGGGACCTTGCTTAGGCTCCCAATGGGTCCCTCCTCTTGCAGCTGTGAAGCTAAGCACACCTTGTCCCTGATGATGTGCCAACCGCCACCTGTTTATTATGCACAAAGACAAGGGGAGGGTGGAACTGGGTCAAAACCTAGGGGACCTCCACCTCTTTCCCTGAACACCCCAGCACTGACTGCCCCAGGTGAAGGGCACCCTGAACCTGGCACAGGGCACAGCTACAAGGCTAATGTCATAACACCTGCCTGGACATCAGAGGGCCAGCAAGGAAGCTGGCCCTGGAGGAGGTCCAGGGGCCTAGGGCAGCCCTGGGAGCTGGTCATGGTGGGCACTGGGCAAAATATGAGCCTGGACATTCGAGTTCCTATGTCCTTGGCAGTTGGAGCTGACTCCACCACAGAGACCCGTGGTCTAAGGAAGTAAAACCAGGAGAGATGCTCTGTCTGGTTACAAGAACTGCCCAAGATGGGGTGCCACAGCCCCATATCTGCAGCCACGCTCTGTGGCTGTGCACTGGGGAGACTCCAGCACCAACATCTCCCGCTTCACCTGGGTCTCCCTTGGCTCTCCAGCTACTTGTCTAAAATAGGCTCTGTGGGCGCTGCCTCAAGGGACTAATGGCAGGAATGAGCGAGTCTGGTCCAGGGGTGTGGCATGTGGTGAGTATGTCTGAAGCCAGTGGACACCGCTTGCCCTAAGCAAGAGGCAAATACACTCTGCTCCTCAGGCAGAAGGAGGAAATCGAGGCTCTGATGAGTTAAAACAACGATTCTCAACCTGTGGGTCACAACCCCTTTGGGGTTAGAACGATCCTTTGGGGATTGAGTCACCCTTTCCCAGGGGTCGCATATCAGATATCCTGCATATCATATATCTACATTTCAATTCACAGCAGTAGCAAAATTGCAGTTATGAAGTTGCAATAAAATAATTTTATGGTTGGAGGTCACTACCACATGAAGAAGTGTATTAAAGGGTCACAGCACTAAGAAGGTTGAGAACCCCTGGGTTAAAGGAACTTAGGATCATCCTATGATTTTAAGTCCCAAGCCTAGTGTCTTAGTTAAGGTTACTATTGCTATGATGAAATGTCATGACCAAAAGCAACCTGGAGTGGGGAGGATTTATTTTACTCACACTTCATCATCAGAAGCAGTGAGGGCAGAAACTCAGTCAGGACAGGAGTCTGGCAGCAGACCTGATGCAGAGGCCATGGAGGGGAGCTGCTCACTGACTTGCTCTCCATGGCTTCCTCAGCCTGCTTTCTTTTAGAACCCAAGACCACAAGCCCCGGGGATGGTACCACCCACCATGGGCTGGGCCCTCCCCTGTCAATCACTAATTTAAAAAAAATGCTCTACAGCCAGATATCATGGAGGTATTTTGAGGTTTCTTCCTTCCTTTCAGATAAGTCTAGCTTGTGTCAAGTAGACATAAAACTAGCCAATACACCTGGGTTTTTCGCACTGTGGAAGGAAACAGGCCCGCGGGTGGGAACAGGATATGGCCACCTCTTGGCTTGAGCGCCCCTCTCCCATCTCCTCCGGCATCTCTCCCCATCTCGCCCTCACCAGAGGCAAGCACCAAGAGGAATCAGGCCAACACTCTTGATCCCAGCCATCATCCGGGGTGACCCTCTAGGGTCTAACCTGATCCTTCCTGCCTAGTGATAACTCACTTTGCCCCACCGATGTGGGATGAAAGCCTACCGACTCCACCTCTCTAAGTCTCATGCCTTTGAGCCCAGGGGTGCCCTGACTGCCAGCCTGCCCTGCCTGGGAACTGCAGCCTCCTCTTCCCACATCCAGTGGGTCTTCAATCGACCCACTCAGTTCCCTCCTCTGGTGTCTGCACCCAGCAGAACAGGGCCTTGACTTCCAGCTGGAACCCTGCAGAAGCCAGCCAGCCTGTCCTGGCACACCTGGCCAGGTAAGAAGGTAACGAAGCCAGGAGCCAGCTCATCACTTGGGTGTAAACAGCAGGGAAGTGGGAAGTTGGCAGCTGCCTTCTCGGCCCTTTCCCCAGCCCCCTCCCTGGAGCCCCACCCTGGGGACAGAGGGTGTCCCAACTTGTTGGAGAAGTTTCCATCCCACACCTGTACCCACGCTGGGTGTGTGGGGGAGTCACGGACGAGGTCCCCAGATCAGCTTTGTATTCTAGACCCCCATTGGCCTGTGCTGGGGTGGCTCCCATCTCCCTACAGACCTAGAAGCCTTGGGTTACTAGTTCCAGGACCCACCCCCAGACAGAACAAGGGCATTATGGGAGCTGGAGCATGCCCTGAGGGGGCCTCCCTGTTGCTAGTTCCCACCAGCTGAGAGATCTGTCAGGGTTTCAGAAGGGAGAAGAAAACAGATCACAAAGCACTTGACCAAGCTCCCTGGTCCCTCCATTTAGAGCCGAGGAGACTGAGGCCCAGGAGACTAATAACTTGCCTGTTATTGTCTTAGAGTACACTTTGCTGGGGTTTGGGCTTGTTTGTTTCTTTGTTTGTTGAGACAGGGTCTCTCTATGTAGCCCTGGCTGTCCTGGAACTTGTTACATAGATCAGGCTGGTCTTGAACTCATGGAGATCCACCTGCCTCTGTCTCAAGTGCTGAGATTAAAGGTGGGCGCCGACACACCTGGCTTGTATTTTGTTTTTTGTTGGTTTGTCTTTAATAATTTATTTATTTTTATTTTATGTGCATTGGTGTTTTGCCTGCATGCATGTCTGTATGAGAGAGTGTCAGGTCCCCTGGAACTGGGGTTCCAGACAGTTGTGAGCTGCCATGTGGGTGTCGGGAAATGAACCGAGGACCTCTGGAAGAGCAGACAGTGCTCTCAACTGCTGAACCATCTCTCCAGCTCCCTATACTTTGTTTTTTAATAAAGATTTTTTAAAGAGAGAGAGAGAGAGAGAGATGCCACATTTGTACACAGAGGCCAGTGGAGATTAGGTTCCTGAAGCTGGAGTTATAGATGATTGTGAGCCTCTTGAAGTGGGTTCTGGGAACCACATTTGTATCCTCTGAAAGAGCGGCAAGGGCTGAGCCATCTCTCTAACCCTGGTCAAGGTAAAATTGTGGAGTGGATGAATAAGGCTCAGAGAGAGCAAATGACCTGGCCAAGACCACACAGCCAGGAAAGAGCTCAAATGGGAACTGAGCCAGGCCAATTTGAATCCTGAACCCAGACCCACCTACCGAGGCTAGAGCAAGGCACACACAAAGCAGACGCACCCACCCTCCTGCTAGAGTGCCGCCTACACAGGTCCACACCTACCCGTTCAGGGGCACACTGAGTACCCTGCCTGCCCACATCACGCAGGCCCATGTCATAGGCGTTCCCTCTGCCATATCCAACAGATACACAAACTTCCTTCTGTGCCGGTTTCATGTCTTCATGTCACCAATCCCCTCCTCCACGCCTGCAGAAGGCAGGACAGTGCATGCCCTCCTCCACCCCCACAGCCTGTGCCCTCTCTGCCTCTCTGGGCCCCAGTAGCTCCCTGGGATGTTTCGGAGATACTGGAGAACCACAAGACATCAGTTCTGGAGGGCCCCACGGCATGCAGAGGTGGGGTGCAGGCTGGAAACAGTAGCCTCTCTTCTGGGGTAGTCAGTCCTGAGCCTGGGCAGGGCAGTTTCAGGATACGGGGCCCTCTCCCTGCTATGTCTTTGGGGAGTTAAGGGGGAAGTGTAGGTCACTTGCCTCTCTACTAATAAGAGGTCTATGATAGCGGAGGGCCAGTACAGTTCCACACTTGACATGTAATGTTTAGTCTCAGGACCCCCAGCACTCCCCGCTCCCGGGCTGTGCAGCCCAGACCTGCATGGGGGAACCATTGGCGTCTCAGGTCTCTAGACCAGGACAAAGAGGAGCAAGACTTGTTCTCCTGAGTTACCCCCGCTTGCCTCTCTGCTAATAAAAGGTCTATGATGTATGATGGCAGAGGGCCAGCATAGTTCCACACTTGACATGCAACGTTCAGTCACAGCAATGCTGGACAGTGCAATGGTCTCTCACATATCTCAGGTACCAACACTGTTCCCATTTCCCAGACAGATAAACTAAGTGCTGAGAGTTAAGGCACTGGCCTGAGGCACACTCGTCTTGGCATAAAGTGAGTGGGGTTTTTGTTTGTTTGTTTGTTTTTGTTTTTGTTTTTTGAGACAGGGTTTCTCTGTGTAGTTTTGGTGCCTGTCCAGGATCTCGCTCTGTAGATCAGGCTGGCCTCAAACTCACAGAGATCCGCCTGGATCTGCCTCCTGAGTGCTGGGATTAAAGGCGTGTGCCACTACTACCCGGCGAGTGTTTTTTTGGTGTTTGTTGAAAGAATGAAGCTGCAAGTCATGGTGGGGTTCAAGCCTTGTCCAAGGGCAGCCTCAGGATTTGAACTCAGGTCCACACTTCCTTTGTAGTCACAGAGCAAGCCCATCTACCTGGCTGAGACCTGCCTCCCACCAGAACCGTGGGTAAGGCTGCTGGCTTTCCCTTCAAATGGAAAAGGCTAGAGGGTCCCCTGAGTGGGTGCCATTCCTGCAAACAGAAGCAATGTTGCAGGTCGCCACGTCAAACAAAGCCACTGTAGGGCCATAATGCACCAAGACAAACCCAAGACCATGCCACGTCACATCTGAACACAAATGAGAAAAGGAAGGCATTCAAAACCACAGGAGGACCCAACATCCTCTATCCTGGTTGGATGAATGACAGAGACTTTAGCTTCGTTTCCTTTTAGATAAAATCTCCAAGATCCCCATTCACAGTCACCTCCGCTCTGTGACAGCACCTGAGTCAGACAGAGCAAAGCCACACTTCCTAACACCCCCAAAAGCACAAGCTGAGGCCATCTCAGATCTTTCGAAGACCCCCATGCTCAGACACCCCGAATTTTCCAGGTGTGCGTACCCCGAGTTCCAAGCAGCAGTAGCGCCTGCTGCGTCCTGTGGCTGGAAGGCTTGGACACAGTCCTTAAGACAAAACAAGGCGTGTTTTGTTCAGCCCATTTTGTTGATGTTTTTGGAGCTGGGAGCCAGTGAAGCGTCAGTCTCCCGTGAAGCATGACGGAGTTGGAGAGGAACCTGAATCTCTTCTGCTGCCAGGGGCCCGGTTTCCAGGATCCCAGACTGGGCGGGGGGGGGGGGGGGGGGGGGGGGGGGTGGTGGTGGTGGTGGTGGTGGTGGTGGTGGTGGTGGTGGTGGTGGTAGCCCCACAGCCCCTGGCCACCAAAGGCCAAGTATGAGGTGTGACATCCCTGCCGGTCCCCATGGCAAACCCCCATCCCCTGCAGGAGTCTGACACCTGTCAGGCCAGGCTGAGGGAGGGAGCACAAGGCTGGGAGTCAGGAGACCTGGTTCTGTTTTGCAGCTGCCTGTCTTTTGTTTTACAATCTGCACCTCAGTTTTTCCATCTGGACAATGGGCAGGGCGGGCTAAGTGGGATAAATGATTGACAGCTCCCCCACCTGGCTCTATCACCTGGTTCCTCACTTCATACCCTGGAGTAGGCAGGAGGAAGTCTGGCCTCCCCTTCTCCACACTGGCTCTGTGAAGGTTAACCCGTTGACACTGGGCTGAACTGAAGAGCAGAGGAGGGTTCAGGTGGGCCCCTCCTATGTCTTCAGTCACTAGACTCCTGGCTGGGAGAGCAGTGTGGCTGAGACCACTGCTAAGAGCTCAGGGTTCAGGGCTGTGTCCTTCCACCCTGTCCCTTCTCGTTCCTAGATCAGGGCCCATGTCCAAGGCAAACAGGACAGAGCGGAGGTGCCACAGGAAGGCCCGGCAGAGCCTCGGGGCTCATTTCAGGATGAGGACACTATGGCGGGGGTGGGGTGGAGGGGGTGGGGGTGGGGATGAAGGAGCCTCTCTGTAAGCTCCTTCAGTTCTAAATCCTGCCCTCTGCCGCAGAGGGATGTTGTGTCCTCCACTCTGCCCTGGGCAAGAGGGAAGGAAGGAGTCTAGCGTGGGACTGAGGTGTGAGCCAAGGACTGTGACCTTTCCTGAAAGCAAGGGCCCAGCGCAGCCATCAAGGGAGCTAGCTGGTTTTCCTTGGAGCACAGGGTCCTCCACCTGCGCCTGTCTAGAGGAAGACATGGGATTCCTAAAGCTTGTCGGGGTGCAGAGCCGTTCCTACACATCCCCTCTCCTGCCCCGGCCGCCTTCTCTCCCCAGAGCATTGGCAGATACTCTTTCCTTCGCCTGGACCGCCCGCCCTTCCCTTCCACAACCCTGTTTGCCTGGCCACTGTTTCTCATTCTTGCAATCTCAGCTTTAATTTGCTTCCTCCAGGAAGCTTTCCCTGATAGGATCCTGGTTGCAAGGTTCCTCAACCGTGACCATGGTGACTTGTAACTTCCTGCCTATTGTCTTCCCGGTGTGTGTGTGGGGTCAGGGGCAGCCTGTCTCATTCACAGCTGAATGCCTAGTGCCTGTGAGGTAGACAGTGGCACCATGTGAGTGCGTGACGATGAGCGACCGCAATGCAGCCTCAGGGGGCTGAGAGAGATGGGTCTGCAGTCGGGAAGGCTTGCCATGATGTTGCCATGGTGACATAGTCATGGGTAGGGCGTGGAGACGGGTGCCAGAGGTAGTTGGGTAGAGGCTCCATGCTGGCTGAGGCATAACCTGGGCAAAGGTGAGGGGAAACTAGTGTGACGCTGTGGCTTCAACGGGACTTTGATGTCAAGTAACAGCCGTCACTAGGACCCACGCTGCTGCTAAGGAAAACTAACTTCTCAAGGTCCAATAAAATATATTTTATACTGGGCTGGAGAGATGGCTCAGCCGTTAAGAGCGCCGGCTACTCTTCCAGAGGAACCAGGTTCAATTCCCAGCACCCACATGGCAACTCATAACTGCCTGTAACTCCAGTTCCAGGGGATCTGACACCTTCACACACACATACATGCAGGCAAAACATGAATGCACGTGAAATAAAAATAAATAATTTTTTTAAAAAAGAAAAAAATTTATATTTACTTATTTTATTTTACATGTATGGATTTTTGTCTGTATGTGCATATGCAAACCACATGCATGCCCAGTGCCCATGGAGGTCAGAAGAAGGTATCAGAGGCCCTAGAACTGGAGTTATAGAGGGTTGTGGGCACCATGTGGGTGCTGGGAACTGAACTCGAGTCCTCTGCAAGAGCAACAAGTGCTTTTAACCTATGAGTCATCTCTCCAACCCTGGGAAACTAAATTTTAACAAGATACTAAAAAAAAATTCAGTGTGTGTGTGGTAGGGGTAGGTTTCAACAAATTTTCTGGGGCAACTGGATATACCTCACACACAAAATGACGAAGCTAAGCTGGGCAGTGGTGGCGCACAACTTTAATCCCAGCACTTGGGAGGTAGAGGCAGGCGGATTTCTGAGTTCAAGGCCAGC